>NC_081841.1:192632079-192969278 GCF_963259705.1 Myotis daubentonii
TCTGGAGTCCCGTCAAGAACAAGTGCTCTGAACGGGTCCCTAATGGGACCCAAGCTCCCTTGAAACAGTGTGCAGAACTTTTGCATATATGCTTTTTGGTTTCTGGACAGGGGTTTCCTAATTTCTGTTAGCTTCTCAGAGGCGTGTCTGCCCTCGTGAAAGCTAAGAACCCTTGTCGGAGAACACAGACAGGACACCGGCCCTTTGAATATGTTGCCGTCGGCCCATTCGGTGGCTTTAGAACTATTTGAAATTCTTGTCAACATTTCAATATGGACGCATCTACATAAATTTCCCCACTTTCGGTACAATGTGGCAATGCCTCACTGTGTGGCTTCCCCACGACCACAGCTGCTGGAGCGAGCAGCCACTCCCAGAGTTCAGTGCTGTCCTGAACTCTGTGGCTTCCTGGTCCCTGCACCTGAGCTGCTTGTGACACGCCCTCACCCCCCAGGCAGCATACTGGCTCTTCTGGTTTCAGTGGACACTTGAGGAGCTTAAACGCAAACTGTCCACATTTTTTGCAAGTTGCTTAATGTGCTTTACCTGCTTTTGTCCCCTGATGTGCTCTCTTTGTTTTAGAATGTACCTGACTATGGTCGCCAAGAGCCCAGGAGGTTTCTATTTCCTCTGGGGTATATCCTGGGAAGGAAGCCCTTTTAGCAGCATCTACAGGAGGGTAGTTGGCTTACTCAGGCTGGCACGCCCGGATAGGAAAAAAACCAAAACATTAGACAGAGAACCAAAAGAGAGGATTTTAGGTTTCCTCTATCAACTGTTACTTTTGTAACCTGGCCAGACCCAAACATGTGAGCACTGTGGGCAAGTTAATCATTAGTCGCCTCTCCAAACCAATCCTTTAAGTCGTTTTTGCACCTTTTTAAGTGGAGTGGGAAGAAACTCATTTTCTATGAGTAAAAATGATCTACTTCTTTCTTTATGTTCCCCAAAAGGAATTTGTTAGTAACATATTTATACTTATTTGCAATTGCCTTTTCTTTCAGTTTTTTTTTAAAAAAATCATAGTTAATTTAATTGAGTTAGTCATTCTCTAAGGATAAAGCTAATCTAGGTGGATATATTTTTAAATTCCTACTCTGAATGTATTTATGTGGACACTTCTGACCTCTCCTGATTTTCTGTCAGCAAAATGTTTCCCATTTTCCTGTGGTTTTAATTTTATTTTTTATGGGATTCAGAATCAGAGCAGTTCTTGGGAGGCACATTAAAAAGTTTACAATTGAGACAATAAAAGAAGTCACTTTTTTTCTGGGAGACAGCAGTATGCCATGCATTATTTGGTATCAAAATTTCCATTCGCTGGCTGCACTCAGGGTTGGCGGTCCATTGAGAAATTTGCAGTCTGTTTTTTTTTTTTTTTTTGCATGTAAAAAAGAATTTAACAAAGATAGGCTGCCACTGGCAAGAAGTTCTTTTAACTTCCATTCATTTTACTTCTGCTCTGTTGCGGCACCTGTCTCATGGATTTATGTAATCGGTAGAGACCAAAGTTAACCAGAACCTCACTTGAGATTCATGCCAGCAATGATCTTCTAGATCGGGGTGCCAGCAGCCTTTTGGATGGCAGCCCTGTCTCCAATCCTGCTCTGCGCCTGGCAATTCACTTAACCCCCAGAGGCAACTGTAAAATGACACTAATGGCATTTGTTGTCTCTGCTTCTCTGGGTCACGAGGACCAAATGAACTCATGGACGTGAAAATAATTTGTGCAAAGTAAAGGGCTGTAAAAATAACTCAGGAAAGCACTGTCAGTTTCTTGTATATCTCATGTGGCAGAGGTAATTGTTTTTGGCTCAGAAAGGGAATGGAAATAAGATCATTTTTCCTGGTTTACAAGACAAGAGAATTTCAAGAGAAGGTTTGTTCCTTGTGAAAAAGACTCTTTGGCCAAAGGCCAGTAAATTAAGAGGTCAACAGAGATGGGAGAATGGGTAGCCTGGGAAATACGGCATCTCCATCCTTATCCTACTTGTCCCCTTTCTTCATGCCCCCCACAAGGGAGTAAAGCAGAGGACTGCTGTGAAAGAGACCCTGGTTACTGTACGTACAGGCTCCTCCCTCAAGCAGCCTGGGACAGCTTGGCGCCCTTTCAGAGAGAGAAGGGAGCTGCCCTTCATTCATGTCTGCTGTGCTGGGTCCTCCCCAGGAGTTTTAGCCAGAATCTCTCACTTTATCCTCACAGCAACCCTGAGAAAGAGTGCTGTGTCTATTCTGCACAAGAACACTGACCCCTGCGTAGCAGATACAGGTGGCCCTTTTGTCTGACTAACCGGTGCCCTGTACATTCGGGTGTGCGTGTAAAAGGTTTATCTGTGCCTAAGGATGGGCAGGTGTGTAGTTTGCCTCGTTCAGCCCCAGTTTATGTTGTTGTCCTAGTACACTAATTAAGAGTGTCCTTTTTTCGCTCACAGTTCACTAGGGAGATCACTTCATTAAAATTTCTCCACCTCTTTCAGTTAGTTGCTGAATTTATCCCCAGGTGGACCTGCATGGACCTGCTATTCCCTTTATGAGCTTAGATTTCAGTAAACTGCTGAGGGAGAGCAGTCTACCTGCGCGTTGCTGTAGCTTTTCAGGAGGATGTGGAGGCCAGTAGTAAACGAATAAAACTCCTTTTGGAGTCTTCAGATTTGAAATCCAGAGAAATTAGGGTTCATTATCAACATCTGCTTCTAGGTACATGTATGCAGAGAAGGAAAGAGAGAGAGAAGGAGGGAGGGGGGAGAGAGAGAGAGAGAGAGAGAGAGAGAGAGAGAGAGAGAGAGAGAGAAACTTTATTTAACCTTAATTACATCCTAAAATTCCTATCTCTAAATTCAGTTACATTGGAGATTAGGACTTCAATATAAGAATTTTGAGGGAACAAAATTCAGTCCATAGCAGTATACTATTAAAAGTAGGCACTGATTAGATTGTAAATACTGAAATAGGTGGGGAATGTCAAAGAGGAAAGTTTGAAAAAGCACATTACTTGCTTACTGTTTTATCAAATAATACAGAAACAGATGTTCCACGAAATCTGGAAAAGTAAAAACGAGATAAACATTTTGTGGGAATGGGTGGGTTTTGTTTTTTTTTAATTTAGGTGATTGGACCATTATTAAATATAATAGACCACAACTTCTAAGATTTGATCAGATCTACCTAAGGTTGTATGCATTTGTATATTTTCCTTTTCCTTTTGAGTCATCTTCCTCCCCACCCCGGCATGAGGTTGGTAGGAGAATGGTGGTTGGTATTTGAAAAGGCTATACGGCATATTGTTTGGGGTTTTGTAGTACAATCCAAATCCACAGCGTCTGGCTGTTGACAGGACAGATGTCACGATATATGCCACATAACTGGATTGGACACATTTGCTTATTATGTGGAGGCTGCTGGGCAATGATCCAGTTCTTCTAGTAAATGGAATTGCATTTTAGGGACTTTCTGTTCTGTTGACCTGCCTCTGTACAGGATGACATTTTACCTTTGGCAGATTTGGAAAGTGATAATTGGAAGTTGAATTTGAAATGTTAGTTAAATAATAGGGACATGTTATCAATCTCCGGGATTGTCTGTAGTAGTGGGACCAAAACATGCTGTTAGCACTCATGCTATGTTACCCAAACTTCTGTTAACTTCATGTGTTTTCATGGCAGTCTGTACGTTTTCAAATCAACTGTCTATCTGTTTTTTTGTTTGTTTTGTTTTTAAATCACAGCCTTATTGTCTTTCATGAAATATTTGCTTATGCTGTTATAAAGCATATATCAGAGATTATATAAAATTTTATGAAAGTACAGTGGGGCCTTAACTTACGACTGTCCCAACTAACGAGTTTTTTGAGATACCAGCTGTGTCTCCGCCGATTTTTTACATTGAGTTGATAGAGTAATTTGAGTTAACGAGCTCCTTAACAAGCTCGGTCTCAGAACGAATTAAACTCCTAAGTCAAGGCCCCACTGTATTACCCACTTTTGGTCAGGAATATGGCCTCTGATGATTGTTGGAAGAGTTCTGGATATTTTTCACTCATTTTGCCTACAAGTGCAAGGCTGATTGGTTCCAGCCTTAAATAGAAACCACAAATAGCCGTGACACTATTTAAAGCCACAGTGGAGTGCTTCCACCTCACAGCATGGTCCTCCCTGACTGTCTGTGCAAAACAAAGTCCTGAAGTGGAGGGATGCACTTACTGAATATCTCAAGTTTGTATTTTGGGAAATGTGAGTCTGAGATTGGCGTGTTGGTGGCCCCCTCCCTCACATCGGCCCCACGCACAGGGGCAGCTGGCCTGCTTCTCCTTTCTCTGCCACAGGCCTCATGGCTGTCTGGAAAGGAGGCTGCCATTTCCTGGGCATTACATAATCTCCCTGCCTCTGAGAAAAGAGGATTTCCTCCAACCTATTTTCTGCAAAGGATTAGGGACAATGAAGTTCTGCCATTAGAATGTCATCTAGATTTTTGTGTAATTTTTTGAGGAGGTCTCAGCAGTTGCTCACTAAAACACAAGTATGGTGATAAAATCCAGGACTAATCGTTGGTGTGGCAGATATGCCATTTTAGGGTAAACCAGACCTAGATTTATATGTCACTTAGATAAAATACCTGATAAAATATCTGAAAGTCACAGATAAAGGCTATGCATTTAGAATAATTTAAATTACCTTTTCGTTTTAGAAAGTGTTTGAAAGTAGTTGTTTTGATTCAGATATAGATAAACCATTAAAATGTTAGCTAACCATGAGGTACATAATGCATTTTTCCCTGTAATAATCAACTTTGATATAAATCTGAAAGTAACATGCATACAAAGAAATGATTGTCATGATGGCGAGAGTCCTCATTTCTGATGTTCCTTAACTCATCTTACCATTTCTCTGATGAAAAATGAGACTAGAATAGGCAGCCTCGTGGCATTGAAAAAATATGTGTAGGGGTAAACACGTCAAGATTCTTGTAAGGAAAAGTATTTGATGCACTTAGTGCATACTAGGTGCTCAACATGTTCATCAAGTACTTATTGAGCACCTGCTGTATGCATTAGGGATGCACAAACACCCTGGATCTCCTGGAGACTGCGTTTTGGTCGTAGGAAATAAGCACATAGCATGTTGGGTATTAGAAGTGATGTGGACAAAAATGAGATGGAAAGAAGGATCAGGAGACATGTTGGGGTGGTAGAGAAGGTGAGGGCTGGCTTCCATGGGAATGTGACAGGAGCCAGGTGGTGGGTGGTTCCAGGCACAGGAAGCTTGAAGGCTGGACCCACTGAGCAGCCTGATGGAGGAGGATGCAGGGCCTGAGGGGAAGGGTCCATGGGAATGGGGGCCCAGGAGGGTCTGAACAGAGAGATGGCTGGTGAGCTATATCTTATTTAATAGGAGCACCTGGCCGCCCCTCAAGTTTCATCGCTTAAAATGTGGCATATGTTATATGTGTTGCTTTTTTTTTATAAAGTTTTAAATTTGTTTTAAAATTATATGGCCAAATGAAAATGTTACATAATAGATAAGTTAGGATGATTTATAACAGTATAAAGGTGTGTTGATTTATTGAATGACTATATAATAAGTTCGTTTATGGACAATTTTTTTTATTGTGGTAAAACATATTTAGCGAAATTTACCATTTTAACCATTTTAAGGCGGTGAACCATTCAGGTTTTAAGTACATTCATTTTGTTATGCAACTATCACCATTATTTATTTCCAGAACTTTTCCATTATCCCAAAACAGAAACTGATTTATGGGCAGTTTTAAGTAGCTTATTCCACATTTGATATTGTATATCTTGCTTTTTTGGAAACTTTTTTTTAAAATCAACGAAAAAGATCATAATTGGGTTGTGAGAGACATATTGAAACCTAAGCACTAATTAACTTTTAATGGAAAATGTACCCAGGTAGGAGGGATTTTTTTTCTTTTACATAATTGGTGGTGGTAAGTTTTATTGTAAGTTAATATTTGAATTTGAGGATTCATTTGAACTTTGCTTTGCTTAATATGTGTTTATCGGAGAACAAATAAGAGCCATGATTATTGTTCCAGGGAAGAAAATCTGACATTTGCTTTAGAGTAATTAATTCTTTAATAAGAGACAGAATACCTTAAAAAGTATGTTTAGTTGGCAGTACATTCAGTATTACAGTCATCCTGATAAGTTTGTGTATGATGTTATAAAGTTGCATTGGCTTTTTCCTAAATGCATTTATGAGGAATTAAAGCATTTTATGTGAAATTGCTTCCAGAAATTTCATTTTGCTGACTGGTTTGGTTTGAATAAGTTTTCCATTTTCAGTTAATTCCTTTACTACCTATAAAATTAATAGCAAATAGATTATTTAAAATTACATTGGAGAATGGTTTTCTGTAAAATTGTTGGTATTATGAGAAGCAATTTTCTGTAATTTCTACTGTAAAAGGGATATGAGATTCTTTTTGTTCTTAAACTGAATTCTTTGATTTCAAAAACTGTGCCGTTGCTTTTTAGAGAACTGTCCCTTTTCCCTCCAGGTGCCTGAGCCCTGGTCCTGCCAGGCTGCAGGCCAGGCTGAGCACTGCCACAAGGCCCATAGCAGGTCGGAATCGGGGGCCAGGTTTATGTGACCCCCAGTCCTCGCTGGCCTGCAGCAGTTACCAGATCTCCTCCCATCTCCCCTCCAGGTGGCCCTGACACACCTGGTCCTCGCACCAGGGGGACATGTCTAAGGACGCCAGTGCCCCGAGTGGGGAGGGCAGGTTGACCGCAGGCGTTGGACCCGGGGCTCTTGACATTCTTTCTTAATCCAGAGCCACTTTCCTTTCCTATTCTGTTGTAATTTGGAATTTAGTAATCACGGTAACATTTTGTGGTTTTAAAAAAGTGACTTGAAGTAGTGAAGGGGAAATTGTCCTAAGTTAGTTACGGTTTAAACTAAAATCCCAGAGAGAAAGAAGCTAACTTATATAAAATTTCAACTCCATCAACAACAACAAGAAGGAAGGGAAAAGGAGAACCCCTCCTAAACTTGCTCATAAATGACTTGTCAGAGGGATGAGTTTCAGGGGTTATAGGTTTCGCTTTCATTTTTGAAGCTGCTGGAAGTTGTAGCTTTTTGGAATTCCAGACTTGGATTTACTAGAGAGTGGAATCTCTAGGAACTGGGAGACTGCCCAACGTGTGAACCAGACTGAAAGGGAGGCTGCGTGTGTCCCCTCCAATCTTTTCTCTGCTTTCTAAATATAACCCGAAGGAGCCTCCCTGGCTGACTCAGTTCTGGAGCCTGCCGATGAGGAGAGGGTGGGAGGGAGAACCCTCATTAACTTTCTGAATAGGAGGCTTCTCATTCCAACCATGTGGGGAACAGAGAGCAGGACAGAGCTTGGACATTTGACTCTGGTAATGATGGCCCAGTGTGTGAATTGCAAGACATTTTACTGATCGGCTTAAAAACCAAAATAAGAGCTATCACAGGCGGCTTCTCCATGATTGCTTCCAGATGCTTTCTCCATCCTTCTTTCCCATGCTGAGTGCTGCTTGATTCTCAAAAATCCCTGCAGTTGGTTTCTGCTTCCTGTCAATGTAAGAAATGTTCAACCTGTAGAGAATATTTATGAGTTTATTGGAGCCAATCTGATGACAATTGCTGGGAAACAAAGTCTCAATGGATTGATAAAATGCTCTGGAGAATGACCGTTTTACAGCTTATTTTATACATTACAATCAAAGGAGGAGATGTAAGGAGGTTACATGAAATCTATTGGTGGTAGATTAGGGAGGCAGGAGAAAGCAAAGTGGGGAAATCTCTGGGATTGGATACAGAGTGAAACAGAGAGACAAATGCTTCTTTTACATTGCTGGGGATAGGATAGTTAATTCACATTTACAGCACACACTAGTAGAGATGCTACCTGAGGGGGAATAAGATAATAATGATGGGTTCTGAGGTAGATTTGCCCTGAGGGGTCCAGAAAAAGGGGCTTACTTAGACATTCCAAGGGTATATTATCTTAGATGCAAAAACACAATGGACAGGCTTAACTGAGGTAAGGTTGACTTTTGTCAAGGAAGCTACAGACCTAGGACATCACTACCCTTCATGACTCACTTTTAGGTCGGAGTTTTATGTTTAGACCATCCTATGTGGTTACTTTCGGTCTCTGAGTTTGTAAGGCCTCCCCTGAGCTTCTCAGGTTCAGAATGTGGCCCCTTTTTCATCCACATTCCCATAGAATTTGGTCAGTAGCTCCCCAACAGTTAACAGTGCAGTGTCCCCACAGGTAAATAGCAGCCTCATTAAGCCTATGCCCTCCCACCCTCCAGAAATGCATGGAATGCCTAAGTTTTTTAGCTTCCCAGGAGATCAGGGTGTGAAGGCTGGATTCCGCAAGTCCTCATGTCTAGGTGGCATCATTTAGACCCCCAGCTTACAGATGGTAAGAGGGAGGCCCTGAATGTGCAGGCCACTAGTGCAAGGCCACACATAGGCTATAGGGAGGCAGAAGCTGGCCTGTCTCCCGGGCAGGTCCTTTTCCCTTCGTTGTGTCACTACCACACAAACCGTCTTTAGGAAGCTCAGCTAGGTTCTGTAGCTTGGCCAGTAAAAGGTGGGTAGAAAGAGAGGAAAACCCACGGACAGTCCTGGAACAGAGGCCCTGTCTTTATCGCTGGAAATGCTGCTGTCCATTAACTGGTGGTCACAGGTCCCAACTTCTCTTTTCCTTGGGCCCCCCTTTTCTGGACCAGCCTAGTGTACCAGCTGAGGCTAAAACCTGTTTCCAACATGCAACTCAGTGGCTGGAGTGAAATCAGTCCGGCCGAGGACCAATTCTGACCAGATGGTGCCCACTTCTGCCTTTTCTTATGTCCGTTGGACAGAATAACAAAGAGCTGTTTCTTATCGAGTCTTGTCTGGGGCTTGGGGTTAAACACGCACCCCTGGGGGTTGTGCCTTTGCTGTTGTAACGCTGTCACAGTGGGTGGGTTTTCCAGTGGTGACCTTGGAATTCAGAGTTTGAATAGGCCCCAGTTGGCATCTGGCTGATTTCATGAATGAAGCATATTTGGTTAATGTGAGCAGAGCCTCGAAAGCTCAAAACAAGTTCCGTGGAATTTCGGTGTACTTTTACTAGCAATAAATCCATGCTTTAATAGTCTGCATAGGGCTATATAACACAGAGTTCACCAAGCTGTACAAATATTCGTGAAATGAAGTGATTTTTTAAAATTTCATAGTTCTTGTGGATGTAAGGATTCATATTATTTATTGAGCATGTTCAAATAAAAAATTGTGCACCACATAAATGACAGTTTTGTAGTCTTCTTTAAGTGCCATTATGCCTGTGTTTTAGAAGAAGACCTCAGTGGGTTTTTAATTGTTGTTTAATGTTGTGCTTCTAAGGCTCCCATTGTTTCGGGCAGGATGGAAATTTCATTCCCCGTTCAGCTGTGGGAAGATCACATTCTGGCCATTTGATCTTTTGCTGACAGGTAACTGTTGATACGGATGAAATGAAACCGATATCAGTTTGGATATACTCAATTGAGGAAAAAGAAAGCCAGGAATGCTGATGAAGTGATAGCCAGGCTGGCTGGTGTAGGACAGAGGATGAGTAAAATGAGATGTGGTTTTAATTACATCTCATTCTTCCAGCTGTGTTCTCTGGCTCTTCTCACTTCCTCTCCTCTTGGTGTCTCCTATTCCTCCATGATATGCCTGGTCTCCCCTGCCTTTTCCAGCCCTCATTTCCCATTCATTGGGGAGAATCTTCTGGGTTTAGGGGTCCCTCATGAGTCACTGACACTTGACTAGGAACATTCTCATCTCATCCAGAGAAGAATGCTGTGGTGGTTTTTCTGTGTTGATGGATGTGGTTGAGACAGCCCCTTGGAGGAGCCCCAACCCTTCCCCCTCTCCCAGCTCTAAGGCATCAGGGCCAGGGTGTCAGGAAGGAAGGAGCAGATGGGGGGGGGGGGGGGGAAGGTGCTTATTTGGGCAAGCTGCTTTTCTAGCCCCACATCCTATGCTTATGTTGTATGCTTCTATGACAGTGGTTCTCAACCTTCCTAATGCCGTGACCCTTTAATACAGTTCCTCATGTTGTGGTGACCCCCGATTTCATTGTTACAAATTGAACACAATTAAAGCATAGTGATTAATCACAAAAACAATACGTAATTATATATGTGTTTTCCGATGGTCTTAGGCGACCCCTGTGAAAGAGTCATTCGACCCCCAAAGGGGTCGCGACCCACAGGTTGAGAACCGCTGTTCTGTGACATAACAAGTATTCTGTATAATAAAGCTTTGACGGAGACACAAAAGAACATGAAGGCGAAAGAGCTCCTGACCACAGTGATGCGTGGGGTTCGGGGTGCAGTTTTTTTTGTGGGTCCTTGTCCTACAAAATTGAAGAATAAATTTGTAGACCAAAAGGCTTCTTTAATAAAAACATGGAAGTTTATTGGAAACATATACAAATTCTCGCTGGGGCAGGTTCCCCAAAGGGGAGCACCCTGGGGAGGGGTCCCCAAATAGGAAAAATCCACTCTCTCTCTCTCTCTCTAATGGGAAAAAATGTAAAAACTTAATTCTGCTGAGTCTTTGTCTCCAGGTTTACAAAGGCTGTAGTTCTTTGTCTCTTCATGACCCTTTCTAATTGGACCCTTCCTTAATTTAGGACCCCTGTGCTTTCCTCATTGGTCACGCTGCTGCATAGTATCAGTTTCAAAGGTCAAAGCTCACGTGGTGCTCCTCTCTTTCTCTTCCCCTTATCTTGCAACATTCCTCTATCCTCTGTGAAAGCATGTTTCTCTCCTCCTCATATCTTGTGACTTTTATCCATCCTCCTTAAAAGTAAGATAAACATTTTAGTGGCTCCAAGCCCTCATCTATGCATTCTTCTCCCATGGACCGCCTCCCCCCCCCCCCCCCCCTTTCCCTATCCTATCTCTAAAATTCCTTTCAACAGGATGGATGCAAACACCCAAAGATGTTTATCCCATAGTTTCTAACCTATTATATGACATAGATAATTGTGCAGCAGTATTTTTTATTGTGGTAAAATATACATACCATTAAGTTTATAATCTTAACCATTTTATGATCTAAAAATCAGTGGCATTAAATACATTTATATTATTGTCCAACCATCACTACCATCCATCACGAGATCTCTTCATCTTGCAAATCTGCAACTCTGTCCCCATTCAATACTAACTCCCCATTTCCCCTTCTGTGGCCCCTGGTAACTTCCATTCTGTTTTCTGTCTCCATGATTTTGACTAGTCTAAGTACTTCATATGAGTGGATTCATACAGTATTTGTCCTTTTTGTGACAGGCTTTTTACAGTTAGTATAATGTCCTCAGTGTCCATTCATATTACATCATGTGTTAGAATTTCCCTCCATTTTAAAGCTGAATAATTGTATGTATGCCACATGTTTTGTTTATATATTCATCTGTCAGTGGACACATGGATTGTTTCCTGCAGCGATGTTTATGGACCCAAACCTCCCAAAAGGACCAGTGCCCTCAGGTTGCTCCGAACTGCCTAAGAAGAACGTGTTGGCACAACTCTAAAGGTGTGAAAGAGGCAGGATCCTCCTGGTGAACCCGGCCAGTGTGTTTTAGCTTTGTAAGGTGCGGGCTGTATTCCTTCCACACCGGGACTGCTTTTCTCCTCGCCACAGCACTGTCCCATCTGTTCTTTCCACACTTGATTGAAATCTCCCATTCTCTGGGAATTCTTTACAGATTAATCTTTCTTCAAGTGCAACTTTAATCTGTGCCCTTTCAGCACAAGTGTGGCTGTTTTGCATGTGTTAATCTGCACCTGCCTGCTGCTTTGTGAATATTCCTGAGTGACTTGGGTTGGTCCCTAAGTTCCCCCTGTCTAGGTATTGCTCTGCTTGTGAGGGGTGGAAACAGGATATGAAGCACCCCTTCCTTAGAAGTACTGCACCTTTCGCTTTGTTCACACTGAAATCATCTCATGGAGGAAGAGGTGGATGTGTTGTAGTGTTTGGGGTTTTTGCTCCCAGCAGCCTTGAGTTTTGGGGGTGGCCCATAGCTGTTCCTTTGGACTTTGAATACTGGGAAGACACTGCAGAGACTGGGGACAAATTCCAGACAGAATTCCCTGTGGCCTGTTTTCTGAGCCTGGTTCTCCAGCCTCTTGGAGATGCTGTGTGCTGCCTATTTTCCCTGCAATAAATTATTTGGTGGGGCTAACTATTCTCTGTGTCCACAGTCCTGCCTGAATCAGCACCCAGAAGTGCCCACAGGCCCCAGAGGTTCCAGATCTTACGGTCAGAGGGCGTAGGTGACCTCCGACCTGCTCTGGGAACTGAAGTGTGAGCCCATAGAAGGTGTTCCTAGTGGTTGCTTGCAGCTCTGGTAGTTACCTTGCTTTCGCTCCACCACAGCTCAGGGACACTCAGGGGAAGCCACCTGGTGCTGCTGATCTATGGGGCTGACACCCCCTGCCATAGCTATTCTGCCTCCCCTCCTTCCCTGATCGCCACACAGGCACCGGCTCTGCCTTCTGGTGGGCAGGTCGGGGGCCAGGACCAGGGCAAACTCCCTTGCTCACCCTCATCCAGACCAAAGCCTGACTCCTGCCTATTGGCTCTGATCCCTACACTGCACAAGTCACGTGATTAGAATGTGCATGGAGATGTGTGGTCAGCTGGGGACATCGAAAAGGAGGTGCAGGGGCTAGGAAGCGAGCACCGTTTCTGCTGGTGGGAACTCCGTGGAACTGAGTTTGGCCATCTTAGTGCGTCAGAGAGCCCTTTTGGTGGTATTGGTGGGATGCCATGGACGGTTGATGATTCTCCCTGCCTCACTTTCCAACCCTTTCTCTTTCTGCTTCTGACCAACCACAAGCATTAGAAAGGTAAAATCACAAAAGCAATAATAGTTCAGAGATGGCTGGGAGTAGTGCCAGCCCGTACCCTCTTTCTCGGCTCCTGGCGTCCACGAGCAGACCTGGTGGTGTTGGGCTTTGTGGGAAATGCAGGCATGTTCTGGGAACAAGAAATTCTGCTAGGAATTCTCTGTGAGTGAGAAATGAGAGCCATGAACAGAGATTCTTCTATTTGGGGAAGAAATTTTTTCAAGTATAAAAAACTGAATGATCAGGACAAAATGTAAAATGCAAACTATGGTTTCATTTATATGTAGTAAAAGGCTGGTGAAGTAGATAACATGAATAGTTCAGAGCTAAAATAATTTTTTTTTCCCCTCCCGAATCACATCTAACCTGTTTGGCTACTTTTATTTAAAAATGTACTTTTGAAACCAGAGGAGATACTGGCTTTCCTGTCCAGGAGGGACATATCATTCTTTAGTATATGTGCTGCCGAAGCGAGCACGACATATCATTCTTTAGAAAACAATTTAGAAAGCAGCATTTTAACCACCTGACCTAATGGTGTTGAAAGTAAATATCCTCACATACTCTTGTAAATATTTGTGATTTTAGTGCGTCTGGTTGTATAGCCTTTAGATTATTGTATATTAAAACATTTAAAAATATGTTTGTGTTAAAAATGGCTGCCATGCCCTAACTGGTTTGGCTCAGTGGATAGAGCATCAGCCTGCAGACTCAAGGGTCCCAGGTTCGATTCTGGTTAAGGGCATGTAAGTTGACTGCGGGCACATCCCCAGTAGGAGATGTGCAGGAGGCAGCTGATCGATATTTCTCGCTCATCGATGTTCCTAACTCTCTATCCCTCTCCCTTCCTCTCTGTAAAAAATCAATAAAATATATTTTAAAAAATAAAATAAAAATGGCTGCCATAACCTCCCTCAAGGTGTGAACCAGGTTATATTTCCCTGCCTGTTCACTACACAAGATTCTCTGTGCTTGTCTCTGTTTTTGCCTTTTCTGTAAGAAGCACTCATTACTTTGTACCATTGGAAAAAGGCACAACAGCAATGTAAATAATAAAAGCATCTGGATTTTTTGAAGCTTTAACCATTTCAAATGCATTTTCGGCTAACAATGTTCATTGTGCTTTCTGTTTGGGATCATAAAATTGTATTTGTTAGCCAGCCAAAAGTGAATGTTTCCAGTTAACAAGTTTATAACGTTCTGTATATAAAGTTATTTTTGGTGTTAACTCTTGTTATGAGCAAGGCCCCTACTTACATTCTTTAAGAGAGAGGCAAAAGAGAGGGTCTCAGTTGTCTTCCGCTCAAAATAATCCACCTGTCAAAGCGGTATATTTTGAGGAGGCCTGTTCAGAACCCCTACACTGCCTTTAGCCGGGGGGGCTTACCTCCAAGCTGTGTGTGGTGGGCTTTGAGGAGCGGGGAGATGTTGGGTCAGCACTTCTGGATTGTGGCCAGATGCCCCTCTGTTTAGGTTCTTAAGACTGTCCTCTGAGGAGTTGGAGTTAGCCCTCAGCGATCGGGAGTCGGGTAGATGAAAGGCTGGTCTGTTAGAATCATGTATTATGGGATGAAGGAGGCTTAAAACTTGGACATTGGTTTTAACATAAGAGAAGACATTGCTTCTACAGCCTGTGCCTGTTTGAACTGTATCTATGTGTATCTAGGTGCTATCTTGGCAATTGGTGGGAGGGGCCCGCAGTTGTGGGCCTCAGTCTCCTTTTGATGCACAGCTAGGTAATTTTATGATCATCTGCTTCAGGTGTATAAACTTTCAGAGAGGCAATAGAAATAAATAGACTACCTTTTATTGTTATATAATTTTCCTGTTTATTACTTTGTTTTGAAACACTATTAAAATCTAAATTAACACGCCAGCTGTGGGAATAATCCCATTAATTTAATCAGACAAATGTATTCTTGATGCAAAGTATATATTTCCATTTCATTTTAAGGACTAAACCTAAAGAAATCACGGCCCAAATGCACAAAGATGATTATATTAAAACTAGAGGCCCGGTGCACAAAAATTTGTGCACTTGGAGGGAAGGGGGGTCCTTCGGCCCAGCCTGTGCCTTCTCGCAGTCTGGGACCCCTCGGGGGAAGTCCACCTGCTGGTGTAGGCCCGTTCCCCGGGGCGTCGGGCCTAAGCTGGCAGTCAGACATCCCGCTGGCAGCTCAGGAGCCCTTAGGGGATGTCCACTTGCCAGCGGGGAACAGACCCAAGTTGTACTTCCTTAGTGCTACTGAGCAGGTGGGAGAGGCTCCCGCCACCAGAACTGTCCTGGCAGCCATCAGCCTGGCTTGTGGCTGAGCAGAGCTCCCCCTGTGGGAGCACACTGACCCCCAGGGGGCAGCTCCTGCATTGCCCCCTGGTGGTCAGTGTGTGTCATAGTGACCAGTCATTCCCAGTGGTTCTGCTATTAGGGTCAATTTGCATATTACCCTTTTATTATATAGGCTATTCTTTGCAGCACTGTTTACTGTAGCAAAGAAAGCAATTCAAATCTCTATCAATAGGGGATAAGTACATTGCTAAAAATTCATACAAGGAAAAACTATGTAGTCCTTTAGAAAGGCGGCATAGATTTAAATTTATTGATGTGGAAAGAAGTGTATACTATGTTGGATAAAAAAAAAAAGTATATTGCAAGCCATACATACAACATGACCTCATTTCACATATGGATGTCTTTTAATGGATTCATGTAAGTATATGCATAGAAAAAAATCTGGACAATGTACACAAAATGTTAGCCAGTGATTATCTCTGGGTGTCAAGATTATGGGATTATATTATTTTTGTTTTTGAATCAATAAAGAGGTTCTCCCCAGAACAACTTAAAATACTTTTTAAATCACTGTGAGGGAAAACAAGCAGAAAGAGAGATTGGACAGAGACGGCCTTGTGGATTGAGGACAGAAGTCTTATCACATGTGTGTTTGGACACATTGGAGTGAGTGGGGAGTAGAGGATTTAAGTGGAGATCAAGGCTGGAAACCAGGCTGGCATGCCACTGTGACTGTCACTGTTTAAAAGTTTTCCATAATTTTGGACTTGAAGCCAAAGATGGTAGGTGTGACCTGAGAATGGGAGGTTAGGGGGTTGAGGGCGGGGACTAATAAGATGGCAGAGTGGGCTGGAGGGGCAGAGGTGACTCCCATGGTCAGTTAGGGCTGAAGGACATCATAACATCGTAACACTCTCAGGTCCACCTTTGGCCTACCTCATCTCCAGATCCCCCCCAAATTGTGTTGCCTTATGAGTGATGGTGAAAAAGCTGTTTTCCAAATTTTGAGTAATGTGAGCAAAGGAAGGAGTTAACAGTTAGAGGCAAAGATTGAGAGTGATCCAGAATGTGGGGGCAGCTGGGAGAGATGCAATGCCTGTCCCTGCCTCAGACCCTGAGAGGTGATGAGGGGCCAGGCTGACATCCTGCCATATATAGGATCCTAGTTTGAGTCATTTTAATTCAAATGTCCTGGGACAGTTTGATCCGGAAGTCTAGGGTTGTGGAGAAGATTCGTTTGGCTCACATCTGGGTTAACTTACACAGACATACACCTGCGTTTCCTCTCCCAGCCAGCCAGTGCCTTCCAGGGGTGTGGAGGGACCAGGTGTCTCTGGCAGCCCACCACTTGGAGGCTGCCCAGTAGCTTTGCCATCTTAGCATTTTGTGGAGATGTATCATTTAATACTGTGAAAAGCCTGTCGTATGGCCTACATGGTATGGTTGAAATTTTTAAATGAGGAAAGTGGGGCTAAGAGAATTGGCTGCACCCCCAGAGTCATGCCTCTGGTGTCATAGCTGGTGGAGCCTGTTCTGACACCAGCAGGTGTCATGCAGTTCAACCCCGTGCTGACATGATACTGGAGTCGCGGCAGGCAGAGCCACCCACAGGTTAGGGCCCAGTCCCACAAGACTGCCCCAGTGCAGACACCAGCTAAAGTCTCGGGTCCACCGGTACTTCCGACTGACCAGCTATGAATTCAGGGCTCTCAGCAACCCTTTCAGGGTTGATAGTTTACAAAAAAGGCTCCCAGAACTCATGGAAAGTGCATTCCTTACAATTACAGTTTTGTTTTATAAAGGACACAAGCCGCCATCAGCCAAATGGAAGCAATGCATGGGGGGGGGGGGGGGGGAGGTCTGGGAGGAGTGCAGGATTACTGCCCCTTTCCCTGAGCACTTGATGTGGCCACTCACCCATCCGCAAGCTCCCCACACTTCTCACGTGGGCCTCAGCATGCCATTGGCCATGTGGTTGAGCTGTCTCCCCCTCTGCCCTCCTCAGAGGGGTGGGGAAGAGTTCCAACCTGTAATCAAGGTGTGCTCAGCCCCTCCCTTGAAACTATCCAGGGACCTACCTGAGTCACCTAAGGAGGTGTGGCCCAAGGGCTTCATTATGAATGACAAAGGACACTCCGGCCACACGGGAAATTCCAAAGGCTGTTTCCTTTATTGTTATTTTTAAAATATATTTTATTGTTTTTCTACAGAGAGGAAGGGAGAGGAATAGAGAGTTAGAAACATCGATGAGAGAGACATCGATCAGCTGCCTCCTACACACCCCCTACTGGGGATGTGCCCGGAACCCAGGTACATGCCCTTGACCGGAATTGAACCTGGGACCCTTCAATCCGCAGGCTGACACTCTATCCTGAGCCAAACCGGTTAGGGCCGTTTCCTTTATTTTATGCCACCTTCTAGAGCCACCGTGACCTCCTGTATTTCACACTGCCCATCTCAGGCCTGCACCTGCTGCTTCTGCCCTGGACTGTGGCATATCTTCGGCCCTGCCCCTTTCTACTGAGCAGTGGCTGTGCCATTCCTTGTAGATAATTCGAACCTCAACCCAGTGACTTTTACAGGAGTCTCGGAGGCCCACCCTTCCCAGGGAGCTGACCCATTGGGGATGGCTGGGACGGCAGCCAGAAATCTGCAGGCCGGGTCAGACAGGTTCCTCCGTGATTCCAGTACATGTGGCCTTTGGTGGTCAAGGCAAGTCCGGATGCTTTAGGAACACACGAGTGGGTGAGAGGAGGCTTCCAGGGGGAGGGGATGAGATCCATGTTGAAGGCTGTTTTTTATTTTTCTCCTTCCGGCCTCTCCTGGCAACCCCTGCCTGAGCAGACCAGCCTCCCAAGGATTTGAATAATCCTCCAGCCTCAGATTGAGCACGACTTTCTGTGGCATGCCACTCCATTATTGATCACTTACTACCTTTTATAACTCATGGTTACTGTTACGTTTTCCTCCCTGCAGCCTTCATGAGTTTACTGAAGTAGCACATGAGTCTGTTTGCCTCTGCGATGCCAGCCTTGGAGAATCCAGTGTTTGCGCGTGAAAAAACGTCAGAGGGACTGCCACAGCGCCCAGCTGTTCTTAGTTATCTGCTGTCTTTAGCCGACGTAGTCAGGCCACCATGGGGCCAGCAGGCTGCCCTCCTCACAGGAGGTTTAAGGAAATTGTGAGGCTGGCTCACCTCTTAAAAAGGTAGCAAAGAAAACCTGGGACATGACTATTTTGGGAAGTCTTGGGAACTGCTGTTTTAATCAGAAATGAACCTGAGTTGAAACCTATTGGGGGAGAAATGATCACTCTTAAATGTCTCCTAAGTAGGATTTGGCAAATACTTTAGATGTAACAGTCAACATGCTTCTCCATTGGCCAGTGATTATACTTAAGCAAATTAAAGGGCTAATTCTTAGTTATAGATCGGGGGAGTGGGATACAGAGTCATCTCGTCTGTCATTTTCGGTGTCTGTGTTCAGTGGTGGTTCCTGATGACTGTGGACAGGAGTGTTCCTTTGTGGGAAATAAGATAACCTGTGGGAAACCTCAGTGGCTGTGAACGTAGGCAGTGGAATGTGGGGACGTCCTTGGGCCGGCCACCCCGTGCTGGAGAGCTGGAAGGCATGCAGAGGGAAATGGCAGTGTCTCGGGGTCCAGTTTGCTGGATCTCTGCACTAGCAGCTCCTTGGGCACCTCCTTCCTGAGGTCTTGGAATTCCTTTACTGGATGATTTTGTCTGTATTTACAAAATAGATCTGGGATATCCTCCGAAGCCTGTGGGAGGAAGTGTGCTGATAAGGGAAAATGAGGATGGCAAATTTTTAAAATTTACCATTTATTTTAAAGTGGGTGAAAATAAAGAAAAAATTCAGTGTCATTAAGTATATTCACAGTGTTAGGCAACCATTACACTAGTTCCAGAACATTTTCACCACCTCAAAGCCAAAGAGGATGGCAGATTTCTGATACATCATAGTTCATTCTCACAGCAAGATCACACGGGGACACAAGGTGGTGTAATTTTGTTACTGGCCCAACAATTTAAGTGTGATGTCCATGATGTTCTCCTCAAGAGATACACACATTCACTCTTCACGCATCACCTGTGTGTAGTAATAAATGAAGTAGCAGGGGTGGAGTGCATAACCGTTTCCCAGACAATTAAACACAGTGACGACGCTGGAGCCCCCATGCAGGTTTAGGGTGGATGGGATTGCAGAGGTAGGTTCCCACTGGGGGATTTATAGGCAGGGTTGTGGGTCAGATCATATATTTATGAGTAATTCTTTAAGAGGGAGGCTTGAACATATTTGGAGGGGAATTTCTGTAAAAATTTAAAAAGTAGAAGTTAATAAATATTTTTTGGTTTGTTTGCACAGATTTTCATTAGGGTAAGTAGCTACTCACAAACCACCCCTCACTTCAGGGTTTTATATGATACCAGAGACAACTGGGGTTTCATCTCATGACCCAAAGAGCAGAGTTCTTAGAAAAAAAAAAATCTAGTATGTCAAATGGTGAGGGATTAATAGGACCAAGAGCTCCTGAAGGGTCGGAACCAGAGCTGACTGAGTAGCACATGCTGACGTTACAGGGGACTTTTCTAAATTTGGTTGCTGTTGTGAGGGAAGTGGGTTTTTAACAGTACTTTCTCATGGGGGGATTGTTGTGTTCATTATGTGTTTTTCCTTAAATAAAACATAAAGTAGAAATGAAAGAGGAATGCCGTAAAACATAAAGTAGAAATGAAGGAGCAAAGATAGAAGCTAAATTTCAAACTCTTACCATGACAGTACAACACATTTGCTGAACACAGCGATCTGTTTCCCAGCTAGAATCGCATAGCCTACATCTCATCCAGCCTTCTGAGGTTTTCATAGTTCATAATCGATTGCCTACTTCAGAAAGCCTGAGATATATATTATACATGTCCAGACTGGACTGAAATAGGTTTGCCTTCCAGGAATTTGTAGTAACCAGAAAGAAGTTTAAGATGAAAGTGAAAAGTCTTGTCTTGATTTCTAATCTGCAAACTAAAAAAAGTGAGTCTGGGCAGAGGTGAGTTTCAGCTGCCTATTCAGTAACCATCAAACGAGGGTCCAGCCTAACCTCATCTGTCTTGGATCAAAAGTGAATTTACTAGAATGGTAAATATTAGTAACAAATGTGGCCCAATACTTTAACACTTCTCCTCTGTGTAATTTCCTTTTTATAATTCTGTTATTTCCAAAGTGAATAACAATATGGATTTGTCTCTCTGTCCACGACACTTGGTTTTTCTTGACACAACAAGAACTCTCCTATATCCTGCGCTTGGTGCGCTTTGCCCCAGGGCTGCATGTGGGGACGTCATCAGAGTGTTTTGGGGGTAGCATGGACTTACTCCTGAGCTGGTAACCCCAATTGTTGAGCATTATTTTAAATAGGCCTCAGTTCCAGAATATAATATAGCAGAAGTGGTGTGAGCCACTGATGCTGCTTGGCTGGGAGGTCAGACTGAAGAAGAGAACTGCTCATGATATGGTCTACCTGCTTCCAGGAAAGAGTTGAAGTAGCTTATGTAGTGAAGTGCAGCATCAGGCAGGACATGAAAAGGAAACGTTAGCAGAACGTAGCTAAAATTAGCTTTTTGTTTTCTGAAAGTTAAAGTAAAAAAAAAGGAAACGTTCCTCTGGATCTGATAAGATTCAAACAGTGTACCCAAATCTTGGAAGAGTTGCTAAACTGGGTACAGTGCAGGTGAAGCATGACCTTTGCACACATGCATCCATTCACTTGTTGTATGTTTGCCCTTGTACTCTGATGTAAGCATAAGCAGAGCAGGTACACCACACCTTGCATTGCAGAGTTGCTTACATGTGGACCATGGGTATGGCGCTGGTTATGAGAGCAGTGTGGATGGAGAGTGAGATTTGGAGCCCCATCCAGCTACCCTGGGTTTGAATTTGACTGTATCACTTAGCAAATGTTTGTTGATTTTTGGCAAGTTTATTTAGTTTTTCTTAGCCTCAGTTGTCTTGTCTGTAAAGTGGGGGTTTTAATAATGCCTTCTTCATGGGAATCTTAAAATGATTAAATGAGAAAATATACGTAAAGCTGTTAAATAGTGTCTGACCTATAGTAAGAACATAAAAAGTAGTAGCTAATTTTATAGGAAAACACGTTTTATAGGCTAGCCAGGCTTTCTCCTGAGATAGGAACTTCAACAGTTGAGTGTTATGTTAGCTTTGCTTCAATTTCTTGAAAATAGTGTAAGTAAATATAAGTCACCAATGCCACTCAGCTAGGAGGGTCAGGCTGATGAAGGAAAAAGAACTGCTAATTAGGAGTTCTAGTCTTCCATCTTTCAAGAAGGATTTGAAGTATAGTTTATTGGAATTAAAAAAAGAAAAAAATCAATGTGAAGCTACAAACAATAAAAAAAGTTCTATTCCGAGTTGCTAAAAAAAGTGTATTAAACTGGGAACACAAATTAAATTAAAATTGGAATCGTTTCTAGCATGTTAAAATAATGTTTATAATACATTTCAGTGTGCAGGTTTCCTATCAGTATAGCTTGACAAATTTGTTTTGAAAATCTGTGTCCTAATGCTGTACACCTAATAGAGTGTGCATTCTAGAGGAAGAGACTGACAGTAAACAAATCAATTATTAAAATTACATAATAGGCAATACCAAGTATTGGCAAGGATGTGGAGCTGCCAGAACTCATATATATAATATATGTATATAGCTTGTGGGAGTATAAACTAAGAACCACATCAGACAACTGTTTGGCAATATCCAGTCTAATTAAATATATGCAGCTGAAAACAACCCACACATTTGTCAACAGTAGAAGAAGAACCCACAACATAATTCATGATATGTTCATACAGTGGCATAGTATACATGAAATAGCATGAACAGCACACATGACTCATAGACTTCGGACTAAGCCAGAGAAGTAGGACAGAAAGAGTACACATTACCCAATTCTATTCACCTGAAGTTCAAACGAGGCACAGAGGTCCCCATGCCAATCCGTCTGGTGAGAGTGGCTGGGAATAGCAGGAGGGAATCGTTCTGTTTCTTGATCTGGGTCTGGATACCCTGCTGAAGGCTGGGCTGCACATATGGGATGGGTGCTCTTTGTATGTAAGTGACTTTTCAATGAAATGTCCATTAAAATATAGAATAGGTCCAATGGTGATGAGTATTATGGAAAAACCTCCAGTGGGGACTGGTGCTGGGGAATGGTAAGCTGGGTTGCAGTTGTTTTTTTTTTTATATTTTATTGATTTTTTACAGAGAGAAAGGGAGAGGAATAGAGAGTTAGAAACATCGATGAGAGAGAAACATCGATCAGCTGCCTCCTGCACTCCTCCTACTGGGGATGTGCCCGCAACCAAGGTACATGCCCTTGACCAGAATTGAACCCGGGACCCTTCAGTCCGCAGGCCGACGCTCTATCCACGGAGCCAAACCGGTTAGGGCTGGGTTGCAGTTTTAAACAAAATGGGAGGGCTGGCCTCTATGAACTAATGTGGGATAAAGACCCAGGGAGGGTGGTGTCTGAGCCGAGGTGGTCCAGGTGAGGAATGGCACAGCAAAGGCCTTGAGGTGTGAGCAGTGAGGAGTGTGGAGTGGCTGGAGCAGTGACTGGCCGGCCTCAGCACATCTTTCACTCTTACTCTAAGTGGATGGGAAACCCTGGAGGATATGAGGAAAGGGGTGAAATGAGCCAACCTGTAAAAGATCTAGTTCTAAAAGATCTCCGTGGTTGGTGTTGAGAGTTTCAGCGGGGTCAGCCTGCAGCAGTTCCTTGTTGTACTGGCTCTACAGTGATTGGCGGTCTTGAGTATGTTCCCCATAACCAGTTCACTGCAGTGCCAGGAAATGCTGCTTGGAGTACAGTCTTGCAGAACTTTCTAAGTGGCCTAAGATTGGCCATTTGAAGCTGTTGCGTGAACGTCAGAGGTACTCACAGTCGGCCGTTTCCACTTTCTGGAACCTCGCTGCTGTCCGAGCTCTCCAGAGCGCTCATGGCTTCCCAGGACAGGCTTTCCAAAGTGCCTGCCTTGGAGGCAATAGCTGCAATCACATCGTCAGTTTGTAACTGAAAGTATTAGCAACTCAGAAAGGTATTTAGTCCTGTGTTCACTGAATATTGAACAAACTTGTGGCATTTGCATTGTATATCCACGAAGGAGTGATTGAACATGAGGAGAACAGAGAAGGGAGGGAGAAGAGGTGGCCATCACCCATCTCCTACGATTGTTGGTAGGACGTCTTCATGGGTGATGGGGGAGGAGAAGGCTAGCTGAGCAGAAGGCCTGGTCTTGTCCTGGGAGGAGGCTTCATGTGAAGGAGGAGGGTATATGCCAGGAACACTGAGCACACCTGCTGGAGTGAGAAAGCCAGGAATCGCTTGGAAGCCAGCCCGCTGGCGGGCAGGGTGCTGGTTTTGTCCTGGTCCAGGCTGGGAGCCCTGGCAGGCAGTGAATCTCCCCCTCGAGGCTGGAGCTCTGCTTGGAAGGCCTTGGGAGGGGAAGGAAGCCCCGGTAAGCCATCTGGCATGCTGCCTACTCGGCTCCCCCACGTTGAGGATTTGGCCAGCAGGCGGAAGGCCCTGGTGCCTGCCAAGGTTTTCAGGCCTGTTCCAGATGTGGAAAAGACGTCATCTCTTTAAGGCTAGTTTTTTCCATGACATGTCTCATAGGAAACACTGTAAGGTGTGCACTGCTTAAGTTTTTTTTTTTTAAAGTGTCCTTCAGAAATTTCCTGTAAAGTGTGTGGTTTATATTTAACTTTATTTATACCGGACTTTATTTAACCTTTGACATTTTTGTTAGTAATCCTTCATTTTCTTGGATAACCCAAAGGAGAGGAGGTTTTGGAATTAAAATAACATCCAGTAACATGCCACACTTGTGAAGTTCGCTGAACTGCAGTCACCTCTCATCTCCCTGGGCGAGGATAATTTGCTTTTGCCAGGATATACATTTCTCCACACTTTTTCACCTGGCCAACTTAGTCGATCACGTGAGTAAAGTGCAGCATGGTATGTCCCCCATATACTCAGCTGTAGTTAGAAAACTGTTAAAGGAAGTGTCAGGAGCCATTTTACACTTAAATCCTGCAAGCCGCGATCACAGGTAACACAAAGGCCACGCTGTTTTGCAAACATGCGTAGAGCTTTTAACCGCACCTTCTCAGGAACGTGTCCGGTTGCTGCTCAGTTTCTTTAAGGTGAGTTTCAGCATGTAGAATCAGCTTTACCCTAAGCTGGAGTCTACCTTGAAATTCTTTAAAATGAGTAAAATTATGTCTGGAAAAAGTCACCCTAAATGGCAGTGTTTCAAACCAAGTGAAATGAGCATGATTTAAAGCGGTAACTTTGGTAGCTTATCAGGTAGTGAAGAGGCAGGTTTAACCCAGTAGGAAGGTCGTGGTTAGAATGATGGAAGGACAACAGACATACTATTTCCCAAGTACTTTTCCTTGATAACCACCCTCCCACCCCCACTTCTTCCTTGCATCCATGTTCATCCCTCAGTGGGCTAAGTATATGAAAACGCTGTGATGTTGTAAATTCTCTTTGATTTTTACTTAGATATGAAGTTAACACTCTAACTCAGTTGGCAGTAGGGAGATAAGATTGTCGAATCAGAAGCTCAGAAGCCTTCAGAGGGGCCTGTGTGGAGAATTAGCAGGTGGCTTCTATGTTTGACGTCCAGCACGCTGTTTATTAAGTGGAAGTTCCCCGGGGAATGTCACAGTGCATGGCTGTGAGACTACAGAATGACCAGTCTCCAGCCCTGGTGCTGCCCAGCTTCTGTGACACCTCGGCTGTCCATCAAGTGGCATCTTATTCTGTCTCCTCCCGAACCATGCACCCCACGGTTGTGGCCGTGTCAGCTGTGTCTCTGAGGAGTGTGGCCTGCCTTGGTCTGGACACACAGGTTGTGATTACAGAGCACATTCATTGGTGCCTCTATAGGTTCATTTTTTTTCTTTAACTAAAAAGGAAAGGGCATAAAACAAAAATGAACTTTCATGTAACACTGGCTTTTGCTAACTTCTGTTAATTTTTACTGTTTCTTGAGACTTTGTTATGACCCCAAGTTAAAGCATGTAGTCACAAAACTCCAGTTCCTATCCCGGCCCCCACTGATGAGTTTCTTAGGCTCCTTAGGCTTCTGTGTCCTCGGCTATGAAATGAAAAATAATAATACCTCTGGGAGTGCATAAATCCGTGCCCGGCACATAATAACCGATCAGCATTGTTATTTTACTAATAAGAAAACTAGGCCCTGAATAGCCAAGTAAAAAACTTACTAGTCTTGAGGTAAATTGGCAACAGAATTTAGCTTTTTATGATTTCAGTCCAGTGTTTTAAAAATACTTCATCACTTCCGAGACCATCATTCATTCTTTTATTCAGTTGGTAGTCATGTGAATGTTTAGTCAGTACTAAGCACTTACTGTGTACCCCAGTGGGCAAAGGATAAAAAGAAATGCAATAAGTTAATATTCCTAAAGAGAGTTTTATTTTTGTTTATAATTTATAGATTTTCTTATGGCTATCCTGTAGGATCATATGAGAAGCTTTAAAATAAAAAGATATCCAGGCTCTTCCCCAGTTAAATTAGAGGCACATAGAGACCGGGTCCTAGCATTGTTTTTAATAATTTCTTAAGTTGTAATAAAAAACACATAGCATAAAATTGACTCTCAATTATTTTTAAGCGTACAGTTCAGTAGTGTAACCGCAGCATACTAGTGACAGAACTTTTTCATTTTGCAAACCTGAAACTCTATGCCTGTTAAACACGAACTCCCCAACTCCTGGTAAATCCCCCATTCTCCCTCCCCTTGTTCCCTAGCACACACCTTCCTACTTTCTGTCTCTATGAACCTGACTGCTCTAGAGGCTTCGTTCGAGTGAAATCATATAGTATTTATCTTTTTGAGACTGGCCTGCTTCACTTTGCATAGTGTACACAGGCCCCATCCATGTTGCAGCAGATGTCCGAATTTTCTTCCTTTAAGGTCAGTGATAGCCCTTTGCATGGATATACCACATTTTGTTTACCCATTCATCTATTGATGGACATTTGGGTTTTCAGATCTTGTCTACTGCTATGAACAATTCTTTTGGATATATACCCAGAAGAGAAACTGCTGGATCATATGGTATTCTATGCTGAATTGTTTGAGGAACCTCCATACTATTTTTCATGGTGGCTGCACATTTATATTCTCACCCATAGTGCACACTTTCTCCACATCCTGCTGACACTTGATATTTTCTGTTTTCTTTGTTGTTTGTTTTGTTTTTATAGCAGCCATCCTAATGGGTGTTAGGTGACATTCTCATTACAGTTTTGATCTGAGTTTCTCTAATGATTAGCACTGTTGAGCATCTTTTCATATGCTTATTGACCATTTGTATATCTTTGTAGAAATACCTATTCAAGTCCTTTGCCCATTTTTTTTATGGGGTAACTTACTTTTTGTTGTTGTTGAGTTATATTGGTATTGTTTTTTCAAAGCTTCCTAAGTGGTACTGATGTGCTGCTAGGGTTGAAAACCATTGATCTAGATGTAAAATAAGCACATAAGTAATAGATCTGATCTTAGGTTTTGGTTATGAGCCATAAGAAACACCGAAGTGTTCAGAAGGGTGGAGACGGGTGGGAGAATACCTCTGAATGGATTGACTACAGGAGGCAGGATCGCTGATGTGTGTGCTGACAGTGAGATGTCTAGCAAACAAGTGCTCATCCTGGGCATGTGCCCTGACCAGGAATCGAACCGTAACCTCCTGATTCATAGGTCAATGCTCAACCACTGAGCCCCGCCAGCTGGGCAAGGGAAGGGACTCTTGACCCCTAGTCCCCAATTAGGGGCCCACAGGAGAGTAGACACTAAACTAAGGGAGATGGTGGCAGAGAAGCCTTTGTCCAGTCTGTCCTCCCAGACTGGCAGTCTCTGATGCAGCCTCCTGGAGCGGCCTGCCATTGATTGGCAAGGATTCGCTCCACTCAGAATGTGGGCCTATTATGCCAAGATATGGCAAAGGCAAAATAGTTTTCTTGGCTGTGTTTCAAAGAAACAATGCTTTTCTTAGAGAGTGCATGATGTGCACATTTCACAGCGCTGTTATAGCCTTTTGCAAATAAAAAAATTATGTAGGACTATGTGCAAAAAGAAAGGATAAGACAAAATCAAAAGGATGAGATGAATATATAAAACATTTATAGGCAGAGGCTAGAAGCTATTACAGGACTCGAAAACCAAGATGGGTCTTTATTACCTTTTAATTTTGATGAGCATGTAGTCAGCATATTTCTTTTGAGAAGTAATCATCAGTATGAGTATAATTTTAAAATTATGGGAATTTATGCTTATTTTTGTAATCTGAATAAGCAATTCTGTTGTTAGCCAGCCAGCCACAGAGATAATGTAAAAGATATTTTACAACCATTTTATCGGGCAGAAAATGCTGCTCATAGGTCATTATCTTCAGCATTTGTACCATAAAACTTTCAGTGTGTGGTCAGCTTTAATTGCTAGAAGAGCCTCAAAGTCATGCTGATGTCTTTTTAACATCTTCAATTTGTTAAGGACAGCCATTACTGTCCCCTGTTGCAGTGCTTTCCAACCTTTCCACAGCATAGAAAGCAGAGTGGTATTGTTTGTACAATGCCATGGGTAAGTGGGTGAAATTGGGTAGGAGAATGCTGATGCTGCATGGCCCAGCCCCTGTGCGTCCCATGGCGTGCCAGCAGTGTCCAAGTTAAGAGCAAGTTGGAATTTGTCACCCTGGCCCCAGGCTTCTATTTGCAATGCCACACTGTTCTGAAAAAAAGAGAGGAAGGAAGGAAGGAAGGAAGGAAGGAAGGAAGGAAGGAAGGAAGGAAGGAAGGACTTTCATTTCACCTTTTTAGCATTTTTGGAGGAAGAGATTGTAAACATTATGAAATATATCATGCATACAAAAGAGTATATGCAATGTACATATGTTGTTTAAGGATAACACAAACGTCCAGCTTTATAAATAGATTGTCACTAATACTTTTCAGCTCCTTTGGGTCTTTTCTGATTATATAACACCCTCTCCTTCTGTAGCATTTTTAAAAATTATATTTCTATTGATTTCAGAGAGGAAAGGAGAGAAAGAAACAATGATGAGAGAGAATCATTGATCGGCTGCCTCTTGCACGCCTTACACTGGGGATCGAGCCTGCAACCCGGGCATGTGCCCCTACTGGGAATTGAACCACGATGCCCTGGTTCATAGGTCGACGCTCAACCCCTGAGCCATGCTGGCCAGGCTTTTGTAACATTTTTAATAACATTTATTTTAAAAGTCTTTCATCATTGAATAAGTATTTCTTGAATTAACAGTGTTCTCATAAAATATACCCAATGTTGGTCAAAGGCTTAATAAATTTTTCATGAAAAGTGTTCCAACTTCTTGAGAAAATAGGATAAGCCCTATAGATAAAAGGGGGCAAAAAAGGTATATATAAGTTAAAAAGAAAAAAGAAAAACAAACATGCTTTGGCGAAAATACTGAAGCTCGATTTTAATCACTAAGGCTGTTGTGAATATCCTGTTAATATGCCTTACTACTTGTCTATTGGGCTGTTCATTTTTTTCTCTTGATTTATGAGAACTCCTTTTATATATATTGAAGAAATTATCCCTTTGACTAATAGGCATATTGCAAATATTGTCCCATTTTTTCATTTGTTTTGACATTAGGGTGTATATTGAAGTATGGTAGCAATCATCTCAGGTAGAAACTATAGTTTAACTTTAACCCTGCTGTTTGGTTTCTGTACTTATTTGTTTGCTAAAATAATGGAAAAGTTATTTTGATTTTCTGAATTATATAAATCATCCCATTCGATTAAATACCTTATTGATTGTAATGTGAATATCCCATTTGTAGTGGTCATACTGGTCTTAGAAAGCACATTTTCCTTTACCTGGGAAGGACAGCACAATTATCCCAAGGTCAGAGGGCTCCAGTTAACGTGTCCCTGTTGACTCAGTGTTCCGGAGACCCAAAACTGTAAGTTAGATAACATGCTGCTTCTGCTTCTGTAAACTGCTTTTTTGCAAACCAGGTTCCTCATTCCAAACCTTGATGTAATCAATACCTTTGTGATCTTTGCCTATATAAGTCTGGTTTTGCCACCATCTTATCACTAGTCCCAGATTGCAATAAATGTGACTCTTTAATTTGACTTCTTGAGGCATCCTTCTGTGATTCGCGGGGTACATTACAACATTTGGAGGCTCCCCAGCGAGATGCAGACCCTTAGGGGTGCTGTTTCAGGCGCAAAGGGAGGCCGAACCTCCCCTGAGACGTTTGCCGAGCCTGAGGGGACTCTAGGGGGTGCCCACCCTGAGAGGTTCCAGGGCCCCGGAGAACTCCCCTTTGGGTCCAGCGAACGGGCAGGGGACCTTGGCCCGTCCCTAAAAAATTCATCAGAGTCACCTGAAAAACCTCTAGAGGTAAGTTCTGGGACCGGTCACTGGTAGTGGACTCAAAAGAGGGCTGGACGCAGCGGAACCTCAGAGTCCGACCGCCCAGACACGACGGCTTCTGGGGGTCCTGGTCTGGGCAACCTTAGGCTGCATTTGTCTGGTTTGTTTTGTCTTTGTTCTTTGTTCAAATGGGTCAGGGATTGTGTGAATGGATTTCTGATCTAGGAAACTGATTCGTTGGTATTTTGTGGTGTAAATGTGGCGCGTGCCGGTGTAAAAGTGTTTTTTTTCTGTTTTGTTTTGTTTCCTTTGAAAAAACCTTCTGAACATCTCCTGAGTTTCCGTGGTGAATGGGGAATGTTATCTGTCTTTATTGTTTAAATATGTGTCTTTGTTGTTTAAAATTGTCTAGCTAGTGAAGTTTTTGTTTGTGTCTCTTGAAAAATATGAATGTATTGCTAATCTAAGGAATGTTAATTACTTACATGTCACCTAAAAATTAAGGCTAAGAGTATAACTGGAAAGTATGGCTTTGGTGTGATGGAGGAAGGTAAAGAGAAATACTTAATGGAAGGTCTGAGGCATGGTTATGCATTTTTGAAGGACATAGAAAGAAGGTTTGAAGGCTAATTTGAAAGTTTGAAATTTTGTGAAGGTTTTGTATGTGATGAGAAGGAAAAGAGAAATGTTGAAAGAAAGTTGAATGCATGATAGGCCAGTATGCTGGGACAAGTAGAATAGGGAAACTGAGCAGAAACCCTCTCTTCCCTAAACCAAGGATACTTGGGAGTACAGTGGGTTCCTTTCCCAAGGGCGCTTGCTCTTTGTCAGAGGTGGAATCGGCCCTCCTAACTAGTAAAAATTTCTGTCTATGTTTATTTACTAGAGAGTTTGATTTGCTCTGTGATTTTTCTGTGTTGGGTTGAAATTTTGGAATTCTGGTGTACATTTAAAGATATTTGTGGCTTTTCTTGTTGATTGGGACATTCAGGGGTGGGCTCACAGCTCCACAGGTCCAACCCCAGCCTCCGGGAGGGAGGGCTATTCCTCCCCTCTGTAGGAATTGTCTTCCTTTAACTCACAATAGGAAATAACACAGTGTCATTTGGCTTGCTGGTTAAAGGCAGACAACAGACCCTGGAATCTGAAAAAATGGCTGAAGCTAGTCAAATGTACTGAAAGGGTTCGGTACCTGTTGCTGCTAGCAGAGGAGAGGCTGATATCCCCTTCCAGTGCACTCTCTTGGGAGAGGCCTGATTGCTGCTCTGTCACAGGGGACTGGTACAATAGCAGGGGCCTGGTACCCAACCCACTGCCACAGGAGCACTTTGTAATGAAAATGCCTTTCCCCCGTGACGGGAGCACCTCCACTGGTCACCTGGGGACCTGCGCCGAGCTTCCCACCTCAGCCTATCCGGCTCCCATCTCCCATGCCCTCTGCTCACCGGGGTTGTAATTGCCTCTCATCCCCCAAAGGGTTATTTTGAGTAGGTGGTGAGGAGGGAAATTTCCCTATGCCTCCCTGCACCCCAATCAGACCCAAGAACCCCCGGGGACAAGGCCTCCTTGGACACTTTTCACCGTGTTCTGTTGGGGGCTTGGAGGGGCTTAAAAAGGCAAGCAGTTAGAAAAAGAAACTCCAAAAATTAGAAGGATTTGAAGTGTATATTTAAACGTGTATATATATATATTAATATGTATGTATATGTGCTTATATATAAAATGGCAAGTATATGCCTATGTATACAGTATCAAATACTACATGATATATGTTTATCATAACTAATATTATATATTATTATATATAAGTATTATTTTAAAAGTAATTATGTGGTCAAATGATAATCTTTATGACCTCTGTGGTATCACATGCTTTTATTGGACTATTTCTCTTTCCACAGTCATAAAATCATTTATACTAGTATACTAGGAAATTTGTGTTAGCTTTCCAAGGGCATTTCACTTTGAACCTTGTGTCTAATTATGTAGACAAGGTGTGGCTCCTTTCAAAGGAATGTTGCTTTTGCGGTATGGCTGACAGGGGTTAAGGCCCTTCCCTGCATCTCAGCAATGTAGCCTGTGCGCACTCTGGCGGGTCACCTTTCTCTGCTAAGGGAGTCAGGGGTGGGCCTATGTAGTGAAGGGAGAATTTTTTGTTGGTTTTTACTATACACATCTCTCTCTACCAAACAAAATGCCATAATATTGTTTAGTAGTCTGGAATAACAGTAGAATACCAACAATTTACTTTTCATCACAGATAACTGCAGTATGTTCTCTGTGTCCTAAAATTGCTAAAGAGAAATGTAGTCACCAGCGTAACATCAAGAATTTCCAGGAACGTCTGATGCCTCCTCCACTGGGAGGCTTCTTCCTGGTTTCTGGCAGCCACCTGCCTAAGGGTTCCCTGGGGGCCGCTTCCACTGGACTTAGTCAGGAAGATTGAGAAACCCCATATTATTTACATGTGCTAGATGATCTAGAAGTCCTGCTCACAAGATAAGCTAAAAAGTAAGATGTTGTCTTTTCATTTTTCACCTTAAGTTTTATCACATGAGATAGAAGATAAGAACATCAGGTCTAGTGTGAATTCCTAGGGCAGTCATGATAGCCATGTGCCACTAAATAGTCTGGGGAATGGAGCTTGCAGTTTAACTCCATCAACATTTTATCTTCTTCAAAATGAACTCACTTTGTAGACTCTTGTTTGGAGAAAGGCTATGACTTTTGTGGTTGAGAATGAGCTGACCTAGAAGATAGTACTTAAAACATAACAGATTGGCCGAACCGGTTTGGCTCAGTGGATAGAGCGTTGGCCTGCGGACTGAAGGGTCCCAGGTTCGATTCCGGTCAAGGGCATGTACCTTGGTTGCGGCCACATCCCCAGTAGGGGGGTGTGCAGGAGGCAGCTGATCGGTGTTTCTCTCTCATCGATGTTTCTAACTCTCTATCCCTCTCCCTTCTTCTCTAGAAAAAATCAATAAAATATTAAAAATATATATATATTTTTTAAAAAACAAAACATAACAGATTGGTACAGTAGATAGTATTGTAATGTACCCCGCGAATCACAGAAGGACGCATCAAGAAGTCGAATTAAAGAGTCACATTTATTGCAATCCGGGACTATGAGGGGGCATCTTGCTCTCCCAAATCTCATAGTGATAAGATGGCTGAAACACCAGACTTATATAGGCAAAGATCACAAAGGTATTGATTACATCCCAAGGTAAATTAAAATACATAAAATACATAAAATGAAGAACCTGATTTTCAAAAAAGCAGTTTACAGAAGCAGAAGCAGCATGTTATCTAAATCACAGTTTTGGGTCTCCAGAACACTGAGTCAACAGGGACACGTTAACTGGAGCCCTCTGACCTTGGGATAATTGTGCTGTCCTTCCCAGGTGAAGGAAAATGTGTTTTCTAAGACCACTATGACCACAACCCATGGGATATTCACATTACAATCAATAGGGTATTGAATGGAATAATTTATATAATTCAGAAAATCAAAATAACTTTTCTATTATTTTAGCAAACAAATAAGTACAGAAACCAAACAGCAGGTTTAAAGTTAAACTATAGTTTCTACCCGAGATGATTGCTACCATAATTCAATAGTTGTTGAGTAGTACTGAATATCAATTAGCAAATTCCTTATGTGTATAGCAATCAGGAAGCTGGATTATTAATATAGAAATAAAGAGAACTATAATCAGCAAATGGAACTTTCAGTAATCACATGTGGGTCTGGAGGTAGAAATACTTTATGAAGAATGACTGATTTATTCATGTGGCTGAAAATTTTTTACCAAATTTTGAAAAATAAATGGAGTTGTAGGGGTGTATCACCATGTGAACATGTAGATTACATGGCCCATCATCTAAAAGTTTTATAATACTCATATATTTAACACAGCAGTTCTCAGTGAGAGAAGATTTGCCACTGAACAGACATTTGATGTTTTGGGTTGTCAGAGTTGAGGGATGGTCCTGGCATCTAGTGGGCAGAGGCCCGGACTACTAACATCCACAATGCATAGGGCAGACCCCCGACAGAGTTATCCTGGCCAAAATGTCTCTAGGGCTGAGGGTGAAAATGCCCAATTAAACATTATGCTTTAGTAGAAAAATATCTTAGATTTTGAAGTCATTTTGATGTGTTTCTTCACTGTTTTTGAATTAAAATTGTGGTCCTGGTCAGTGGGCTCAGTTGGTTGGGCATTGTTTTGCTGTGCACTGAAAGGTTGCTGGTTTGATCCCCTGTCAGGGCACATGCCCAGGTTTTGGGCTTGGTCCCTGGTGGGGGGTGTGCAGGAGACAGCCAATTGATGTTCTTGCATTAATGTTTCTCTCTTTCCCTCTCCCTTCCTCTCTCTCTAAACATCAATAAATTTTTTTAAAAAAAATTCAGATTGTGAAATACAATAGAATACCATACAGCAATTAAAATACAGATACAAATATTGATGTGAAAAAATCAAATCCTATATAATAAAGAGCTAATATGCTAATTAGATCAAACAGCAAAACGACCATCTGGACGACCTTCTGGATGAAGCTGAAGCTGCGAGGGCCAGCCGGGGCTGGGAGGGCTGGCTGTGACTGAGGGGCTGAGAGGGGCTGCGAGGGTCGGCCAGGGCTGGGAGGGCTGGCTGTGACTGAGGGGCTGAGAGGGGCTGTGAGGGCCGGCCGGGGCTGGGAGGGCTGGCTGTGACTGAGGGGCTGAGAGGGGCTGCGAGGGCCGGCCGGGGCTGGCAGGGCTGGCTGTGACTGAGGGGCTGAGAGGGGCTGAGAGGGGCTGCGAGGGCCGGCCGAGGCACTTGGGGCCGTGAAGGCCAGCCCCTTGGCACAAATTTTATGCATTGGGTCTCTAGTATAGCAATAATAGCATAATGAACCCAATCTAGTCCAGCTTTGACAACAGTTAATTTATGACCCATCTTTCATCTTTACCCTGCAAAAGTTTTTTGTATATGTTTGAAAATGTCTATACTAAAAAGTTAAAAAATACATAAAATGTAATCAACATATATGTTCCTACCGTCTCACTTAAGCAACTCCGAATGGCCTGTGTAATATTTGCATGTCCGCTCTGACTTTGGATTCTTGTTTGTAATAAGAACAAGAAGAACCCGCCCTTCAGGATTGTTGCAAAGGAATTTAAAGTTTCTGGCTGCCTGCTAGACATTAAAAATGGCAGCTGTTGATATTGTTTTAGATATTGTTCTGAGTTTTAAAGCTGGACTAAAAATGGGTGTGTGGTCCACATATGTGGCTGCTATGGATTCTACAGCAGACACCCCGCTATTCTCAACATGTCTTGGTGGGTGACTGGAGCATTCCTTAGCTTGTAAGGTCACGGAGCTTCATGGTTAGTTTATGGTAACAAAGGTTGTTGACTCATCTTCCCAGACTGTTTCTCAGTTTCCTTGTCAGCAAACAAGATAGTATCTTTCAGGGTTATCATAAGGTTCAGATGTGCATATGAATGAGCTGCAAACTGTAAAGCATTTTGCAAATGTCTGGTTAATTATTATTAACTAGAAGCCTAGTGCACAAAATACGTGCATGGGTAAGGTCGCTAGTCCTGGCCGGTGATCAGGGCCAATTAGGTTCCCCGCCTCCCAGCATCCCTGCCTCCTCTTTCTCTCACTGCCCGCACACTGCCATTGTGTGGTTCCTGGCCTCCCCGCCTCCTCCTTCCCTTGCTCCCTCAGTGCCCCACCATCGCTGCTGATCGCCCACCATGTTCCGCACTGCCCCCTGGTGGTCAGCACACATCATAGCAAGCGATGGAACTCCCGAGGGGACAATTTTCGTATTAGCTTTTTATTATATAGGATTATATAGGATGTTAATGCCACTTGTGAATACACCTCATGTCAGTCTAGAGTTAATACCTACTGTTGAGACCCCCAAACTTTCTCGAATATTTTATTTCCACCATGGGGTGATTGTCCAGTCAAAGTTAAAGCATTAATTTGTCTGTATTAAGGCAGCATGCATGTATTTATTCACTCAGAAAATAATTATTGGGCAATCACCATGTGTCAGACATCCTTGCTTATTCAACTCATCTATACTGTGTGGTGCTTCTCTCTCTCTCTCTCTCTCTCTGTAGAAAAAAAAAAGCAAGAATGTATTGACTGCAGCAAAAACATACTTAGGTCAGTGAAACAAGGAAGGGCATAGAAGAAGCAACGGGAGAGCCTAGGTGGGGCTGCTTTGGCTCACTGGGAAGTCAGAGAAAGGGGGGGAGGGGACCTTAGAGATAGGTTCAGCAGGTTAGCTCAGGGATGATCTGCTGCTGCCCATTGCTGCCCTGGTTGCAAGTCTCATGAGATCCCTTAGGGATTAGGGGATATGTGCCTGTGGCGGTAGGAGAGGGGCAAGGGAATGGCACCAGTGTGCTTCCTGGAGGGAGAGTGCCCTGTGGCTTTTTTTTTTTTTTTAAGTGCAGGGATTAAAAATGTGCAAGCTGCATATTCTATCTTCCAGGGATCAAGCCTATGTATTGTCACATAAGTTGACAGTTGTCAATAACAATGTCCCAGGAATGATTTCCCCTCATGGAAACATTGTTCAGAGCAGCATAAACTTCTTAGAAGCCCCCACACTGAAAGAGCCCACTGTGTGCTGGGCCTGGCCTGGGCTAACGTATGTGTTCAGGAGTCATTATTACAATAAATTATACAGACTTACATTTAAATAAGTTATATTAACAAGAGAAGTAGTAGTTGCCCTGGTTGGTGTTGCATCAGGCCATATACTGAAGGGTCGAGGGTTCGATTCCCGGTCAAGGGCAGGTACCTGGTTGCGGCTTGCTCCCCACCCCAGGTCAGGGTGCGAGTGGGAGGCAACCAGTCGATCTCCCTCTCTCCTATGCTCTCTCTCCCCCCCTTCTCCTCTCTCCCATTCTTTCACTCTGTCTGAAAAAACAATGGAAGAAATATCCACAGGTGAATATTAACAAAAAGAGAGAGAGAGAGGTAATAAACACTCACAACATACTATTTTCTAGTTGTTTCACTATGTTCTGTGCTCTAAGTGCCCTGGGGGTGTCTGTTGCATGTGTTCAGTAGAAATACGATATAATGTTGGGCTGCCGCACATCTCTCACAGCCCTGGTCAGGGTAGCTAGAAACCGGCTGGGCACTGGTGGTTTTCTCAGGAGAGCTGGCTGGTAAACCTCCTCAGCACAGCAGTGTTGCGAGTGTGTCTGGAGCCAGCTCCACGTTACTCATTAAAACTCTCCTCAGAGCTGGTCATACATGGACACATACTGCTAAGATTTCAGTTAAATTTTAGTCTTTGCTTCCTACAGATATTTGACATAAAATGAATTGATCAATGCATGTTTTCAGATTTCTGAGATCTATTGTACTAGCTCCTCATATGTGAAATCAAGGAACCACTAATAACTATACTTGTAGAGCATCTTATGATTTTGACAAGTGCTTTCTTGAAACGGCTCATTATGTTAGGCGCATGTTCTTCATCAAACTGACTTGGGTGCAGCAACTGGTGAAGAAATGGGCTTTAGAATGTTCAGTTTGGTAGTTGAAGCTGGAAGAAAATTTCAAGGAAGGCATTTCTTTCACTTATAACCAAGAAGTTCTCATGAAGTACTTCTCTTCTTTTTTCTTTCCTTTCCTTCTCTTCCTCCTTGCCCCTTTTCCCTTCACATTTTCAGTTGTGGCATCAGAAGTTATCAGGTAAAGTGCAAAACAAAATCATTGAACAAATTCATTCACTCAGTACAAAACACTTAGTAATACTTGTGTTTTGTCACTTCCTTGAGTAAACACTGTAGGGGTTCAGAGCAAGTCACCCGATGATGTACCTCTGTGGTATGTAGATTATTTTGAGCTAAAGGCAACTGAAACCTTGCAGGCTCAAGAGAAACATGTGTCTCTCCTTTATCACCTAGAAAAATTTATATTATTGGCTTTGCCCATAATAAAAAATTCACAAGAAATAACTTTAAAATATATATATATCTTTATTGATTTTAGAGAGGAAGGGAGAGGGAGTGACAAAAAGAAACATCAATAATGAAAGAGAACCATTGATCGGCTACCTCCTGCACACCCCCTACTGGGGGGTCGAGCTTGCAACCCAGGCATGAGCCCTGACCAGGAATCAAACCTTGGTTCATAGATCAATGCTCAACCATTGAGCCACACCAACTGGGCAAAAATAACCTCTGACCTATCTGTGTGGCCGGGCAAACTACTAATTACTGAGTATCTGCTCTTCTTATTATCCTGCAATGACTTTTGTCTTCTCTGAAGCCCTAAGATGATCTTTAGCTCAGAATTTCACATATACCTCATTTCTCCTTTCTCTTTCTGAACCTCTTGTACATGTGGTGTCTCTGACTCTCTCGTATATGTGGGGTTCCCATGTGTACGTATGTAATTAAATACGGTTATTTTCTCTTGTTAATCTGTCTCATGTTATTTTTAAAAATATATATATTTTATTGATTTTTTTACAGAGAGGAAGGGAGAGGGATAGAGAGTTAGAAACATAGATGAGAGAGAAACATCAATCAGCTGCCTCCTGCACACCCCCCACTGGGGATGTGCCTGCAACCAAGGTACATGCCCTTGACCGGAATTGAACCCAGGACCCCTCAGTCCGCAGGCCCACGCTCTATCCACTGAGCCAAACCGGTCAGGGCTGTCTCATGTTATTTTTATTAGACCAGCCGAAAGAATCTTGAAGGGTAGAGGAAAATTTCTTCTTCCCCCACAACATAATACCAAATTATTCTCTTTCTTGTAAAAATGGCAACATGCCATTTATACTTTCATACTTTTTGTTTCCTTCTTATCCTGTTTACTAGTAAGGTTCTAAGATGGAGCTGAGGATTTGTTCCAGAAAGAATTAGACCCAGATCCTGCCTCAAAGAGTTAAAGTCTTGTAGGAAAGATGAGAGGGTTGTTAAGTAATGAGGGCAGAAGCAGATGATGGATGTTGTAATGAGAGATTCAAACCAGACGGAAAATAAAGATGAGGGTGGCTTTCAGAGCGGGTGTCCTGGGAGCTGGTGCTGGATCACTGTCTCAGGCACCAGGCACATAGCTAAGAGTGCTATGTTAGCATCCTCCTTTGTGCCCAAATGCTCAGTAATTCTATCAAATCCAAAAGGATGTGGTGAGAAGTTTACACATATTTTAAATTTGGATAGACTGCAAAAAACAAGAGTGGGTTTTCATTCCCATTCCAGAATTTATACTACACCTACTTATCTTTTTTCATATGTATAAACAACAGCTTTATTGAGATAACAGCTCACTCTTTTAAGGTGTATAAGTCAGTGTTTTTTAGGATATTCACAGACTTGTGCAAATGTCACTACTTTCTAATTTTAGAGCATTTTCATCTCCCCTGAAAGGAACCCTGCACCCATTAGCAACCACTCTTCATCCCCCTTTCCCTCAGCCCCTGGCAACTACTGATCTGCTGTCTCTTTAGAGTTGCCTATTACAGACATTTTATATAAACAGAATCATATATGGCCTTTTGTGTCTGGCTTCTTTCACCTAACGTATCTTCAAGGTTCATATGTCAATGCTTCATTCCTTTTTATGGCTGAATAATCCTCTATTGTGTGGCTACACCACACCTGATCCATTCATTAGTGGATGGACACTTGGGAGACTTGCACTTTTTGACTAGTCTAAACAATGTGGCTATGAATATTTACGTACAGTTTTTGTGTTGACTTACGTTTCAGTTCTTCTGGGCATATACCTAGGAGTAGATTTGCTGGCTCATATGATAATTTATGAGTTATGTTAGTAGTTATCTCATTGTAAGTATATTTACTTTTGGTGATGAACTCAAGAGACCTACAGTAAACTGATAGCAAAAATATATTCAAATGGTTGAAATTTGAATTTGAATGTAGCTACATTATACCTACTTTTATAAAATACTAGAGGCCTGATGCACGAAATTCATGCAAGAGTAGGCCTTCGCAGGCCTGGTTGCCTCAGCCCTTGCAGCCCCGGCTTCATCCAGAGGTTGTCCAGAAGGTCGTTTGAACTGTCGTTCTGCTGTTCAGCCATTCGGTTGATTTGCATATTATGCTTTTATTATTATAGATTGATAGGTATAATTGTATGGAGGGCACAGAGTTTTATATAAGATATATGATTCCATTTTGAACCTCTGGGACACGCCTCTAGGTAAATGTTGCTTATTGAAATATGGCTTAAGAAGTTTCTACAGAATGAGCAAGGGCAAGTGAGAAGTGGCAACTTCATATAAAAAGGGCAAAGGTCTGTGCTCTGTCGGGACTTATGCCCACTCTCTACGTGTATTTTTTTTTTTTTTGAGGCAGCCACTTTCCAATAGTGTAACATCTAGACCAGATTTACACTGTGACCTTTGTGCTCCTTCTGTGCAGATGTATGGACGCAGTTACCAGATTTGTGTGACACAGGGTTCGAGCCAGCCATGACTACAACCTCTCAGTTTATGTTAACAGTCCATTGAACTTGTACACCGATAAATCGTCTCTGTCATCATGAATGGCTCAGCCAATTTATTTGCTTTATTGATGTAAAAGTCAGAGATGGGCATTTCTTTATCTTTTGTTTGCTGAGATCAAGGTGCTTCCAAGATTAAAAGCAGTTTTGGATCCTTTCTTTTTTTTTTTTTTTGTAATTATTTATTTATTTTATGGAGCAACTTCATTCTGTTCCTGTTTTGCCACGCAGACACAATGACGTCAGTTCTGAAATGGCAAATTCTTAATTAATGGTGTGTCATTTGAAAAAAATAAACCACCTTGTGTAAGTTATTCTCTTAGAGAACTATCGTAACCTACTTGGAACAAGTTATGCATTTTTTATGTGGGTTGCTTTTCATTTAAAACAAATGTGTACAACGAAAAACAAAACCTTGTTCAATCGATATGCAGTACTAATTCCTGTCATCGTCAGCTCGGTAAGAACTGCAGTAAGCTTTCTGTCAATATGCCTCAGTGACAGCTGCAGCTCGGGGTTTTAAAGGAGGAGAAATAGAAGGCCTTCACTGTGTTGAAGAACAGTAGGTCATCCCCAGCCAGAATCCATTGGAGGTTCTGTGATCAGAGCACGAGCCTTTTCATCTCTCAGTCTCTTCCATGTGTGCAGTTCAGAAGGTGGGAAACAAAGTGACTTACCTTTCTCAAGTGATCTAGAACTCATGAGTGTAATGTCAAAGAAGGTTGCTCAGTGGGAGATTCTGTGCTGCCATTCATCCCACAAATGGGGATGGAGACCCACTGTGTGCTGAGCAGGAGCTTGTATTCCTGCATCTCCACAGCTGCCCCTGGAATGGCTGCTGGCCCTGGGACACACCCTCCCACTTCCCTCACTTAGTACCCACCTGGTCCTGCAGGTGTTTGAATTTCTGACCCTGAGAGAAGTTGGAAACCAACATTAAATATAATCCCTGTTATCAAGAAGTTTCAATCTAATCAAGATCATGAAAATGAACACTTATGAAAGTTTTTTATTCTCCCCTAATCATTTATTTATTCACAGCTTGACTTCTTGGAATCTTATTTCAGTGCTCCAGGTCCTGACCAGCGGGGAGAGCACACCTGATCCTCTAGCTTAGAGGGGCTGGACAGGGACTCAGACCCCTGGGGTTTGCTCTCCACATGCTGCTTTTGGCAAGTCACTTGTCTTGTTGGGACTTTATTGTTCCTTCCCTCCTTCAGGGGTCTTCACCTCATTGGAACAATCAGCCATCAAATTTCTATCACCAAAGAGCTAAAGTCAGATAATACTTTCTTTAAAAATATCAAGATATAAGAAGTGTTTATAGAAAGATTGGTAAATTTGCATGACAGTGTAAAACTTCTATGTGATAAGACTCTGAAAATTAAAAAAGAGAAGTGTCTGACTGAGAGGAGGTATGTGCAATACTTGACTGAAATTATCAGTGCCCGTCACCTGTAGCAAACTTCTGTGAATCTGTGGGGAAAAGAAAGCCCAACACAGCAATTGGGTAAGTGACTGGAAGCTCATGGTTCATAGCTTAACAAAATTACATAGTAAATAAATGAAAGAGGGCTGAAGAGGGAAAATTAGGGACTTTATCTGTGATGTGTTAGTTCCAGGCATCATAAAATGTTAACATCTGGCAATGTTGGATGGCAGGGACAGGAACGCTTATCACATGCTCTCTTGGGTACTTTTCTTCATTAACAAAAAGTCTATTACCACAGAACCCTCAAACCTCTTCCTGTTATTGTCTACTTTGGCATTTATAAAATCCCGGCGGAAGTGGGAATCCTGCACCGTTCACCTTGGAATTTTCCTCTTGCTGCTGCTAGAGCTGACCAGCTGATTCTGAGATTATGAGTTGTGATGTGAAAGGCCGTTATCAGTTAGTTAGACAGAATGCAGGAAACTGCCAGGTCTTCATCAGAGCAAACTACATGGTGGTTTATACAACTGCTCTGCACTGGGTTCAGGAAAATGGGTTGAGAGGCTGTTCTTCCGTCTCTAACCCAGTGGCTCTCAACCTTCCTAATGACGCGACCCTTTAATACAGTTCCTCATGTTGTGGTGACCCCCAACCATAAAATTATTTTCGTTGCTACTTCATAACTGTAATTTTGCTACTGTTATGAATCGTAATGTAAATATCTGATATGCAGGATGTATTTTCATTGTTCGCGACCCACAGGTTGAGAACCGCTGCCCATTCAAAGTGGATTGTGACCAAACCTTCCAGCGTGTTGTTCAGTAATTTTGTTACCTGAAGATAAGAGAGAGCCACAGATGGTCTCTTTTGGGGGGTGTGACACAAGCAGAGTATCCAGAAATGGTTAGTGTGACTTCATTTCTGTGTCCTTGTTCGAAAGTTTTCATCACTGTAACTTGGTGACTTTCACACCCATTTATGCTCAAATGGCACAGTCCATGGAATAATTTGATTCAGGGTCGCACAACTCAGAACATCAGAAGTAAAAAGTGTTTGCTGACAAATGCTCACAATACAATAGAAGTTGCAAACTAAAAGGAAGCTGATCCGTGATTTAGTCCCGGACATAAGCATGCCTTACCCAGAGCTGCACATAGTTCCTACCTCTCACTTTGCTTAAAGCTTATTTTCCTTGCCTTTCTCCTCTCTTTCTGGGATCTTCAAGGCCTTAAGGACCAGGAGATTTTCACGGTATGTTTGCCCACGTCCTCACAACTCTTATCATTTCCTGCCCTGGGTTTTTCCACTTGAGCATTGCATCCTGACTGCGCTCACATTCCAGCCATAGTCTCCCAGGGCACAAAGTAGGACGGGTTCCTAACTGCGGTGTGACAGGTTGCACCGTCCCCATCTCCACCTGCAGGAGCTGCTTGCAAGCTGGGCGTTAGAAAGGAGGTGGCTGTCGCCCATCCCTGTAGAGTCCCCACTTTGGTAGCTAGTCAGTGAGGGCACACGTGCTTTCCTTCTTAATTCTATTTGTCTATTATTTGGGGAGCGAGAACCAGATGCCACCCGCCACTGCAGTTGTCCACAATGGAGACAGGGCCGCCCTGCCTAGGGAGTTTGGGGTATTCGGGGGGCATTTGGGTTGTGGCTGGTGGCCTGTCGGCAGTGCAGAGGCAGAGCAGGGCAAGGGTGTTGGACATGCTGCAGTGTGTGGATAGCTCAGCCGATGAAAATCGGCCCACATCTGTAGTTATCTGAACCCAGAACCTAGCTCCACCTCACATAGAACCACAAAGTTTTATTTAGTGGCGGTTAGTGCATGGAGGGTCCTAGGAGCACAGCGCTCCTCACCATGCTTTTTCTTTTGTGTTTATATGCTTGGCTGACCCTGGAGGAGCAGCCCACTGAGGGCTGGGCAATTTTCTCTGAGGAATTCGGCGGGGGTGGGGTGCAGCCCCAGAGCTGCGGCCGTGGGTCAGGGTTGGCGTCAATCAGGAGAGAGAGGCTTTTCACTTCAACCTTCATGTCACTCAGCCCAGGGATGGAGAGGGCAGGAGAGGGCAGGCCTGGCTTATTCCCCTGACCTTGGGTAGGAGGCCAGCTCCAAAGTGCACAGCTTCTCTGCCCGCTCCGCGTAGGTCCATGCCCCTGCAGCCCCAGGGAATACAGCCAACAGTGTGGAGGGTTTCTGTGTGGCTGCCCCTTTCCCATGACTTTTACACATTTTTACATTCTCATCCTGCGGGCTGGAAGCCTGCCTGGGACCCATGGCTCCCGGGCCCACCGGTGGCCTCTTCCAGCAGAGAAGGCAGCAGACACTCATGCCCTCTGCATCCCAAGCCCACTTTTCCTAAGGACCAGAGTCTGGGAGTGGGGCCAGCCCCCCAGCAGTCGTCCTGGGACCAGCAGCAGGGAGCTTGCCCATCGGGGCCTCCAGACTGTAGGCTGGGCCCCTCATCCTCATTCCCAGATGCTCACTGTGGGAGCCAAATGCGAGGATGCTGCTTCTCCATCTGCTGGACCCCTGGCTGCAGTAACGGTTTTCCTGCTGCTGGTGTCCCTCAGCTGCCAACCAGGAAGACAGTGCGGGCCCAGCCGCTACCTCCAAGACAGTCGGCATCACATCTTTGTCTCAGCTTGTGGGGTCTGTCTGACCTGAGACCCAGGAGCCATTGATTGTGCTTTGCCTGCTTTTCATCCTTTGCTGGTGGAAGGCTGGACAGCTGCCTCCCCAGAATCCTTGGAAAGATCAGCTCGCCCCTGAGTAACAATGTGCAGAATGAATTCCTCTTCATTTCTCTGTGCCGTGTCTGCTTTTGTTGTGATCACATGCCACCTGTCTGTGAGGTGGTGTGCTAATTCTCACCTCCTGCAGAGGTGCGGTGGACAGTTGCTGACACTGACCCTGCCAGTCTCCCACTGCAGGAGCACTTACCTGGGGGGTGGAGGGCATGACCAGAGCGTGTGATTGAGGACAGTGCACTTGTACTTTGTTATGCCATCTGTTAGAAATCAATGGACTTTTCAGCCTGGAGATGTTTCACTGGCTGTTTTATTATGTTAACAAAAATGACAGGGAACCCAGCCAGAATTTCGCTGTGACTTTGCCCCGACCTTCAGCTCACTGGGCTCTGGGTGGCTTACGTGGTTTCCGGCGGCCCCCTCCGCTCACACCTGTGTTCTGAGTCTCAGTTTTCTTCTAAAGGGTTTCCAGGCCCAGGTCTGCTTTTTGGAACTCTCCCTCTCTGCCTTATGCTGCGCCTCATCCCTTGTCCTCCGCTTCGCTCTGGCCCATGGTCCTGCATGGCCTGTAATGGGAGCCCCCTTTAGACAACAGAGGTGGCCAGGTGGCTCTCACCTCTAGTTTCTGCCACGCCAGCACAGCCTCAGGTCGAAGGACTTGCTGATGGTCTTTGACCGGTCACCTTCCTAGTCCCAAGGCACATCCATCCCTCTGTGGGGTTTGGTGACAAGGGGTTGACCTCAGCCTCAGGCTCCAGTGCAGTGATCTTCCCTAAATAGAGGCGTTGCTTCTGTTTCTGAGATTGATGCCGATTTCGGGCAGCCTATTTCTAGGCCGTAGCCAGCCGGCTGAACCAAAATTGCTGAGGCTGTTCTGTGTATGTTGTTATCCAATTTGTCAGTATTTTCACTAAACAGTGTGCCGTAATTCCCGACTCAGTCCTGCAGTTGCCTTCATTAGATATATATTCAATTTTAGAAAAGATGCCTACAAGGCAGTTGAAAGTTTATAATTTCAGCTGTTAAAAGCCTATATGTATAACAACATGTTCTTGTTTGTGAATTGGATATGTCGTTTGCTTAGTTTTCTGGTTAATTCATCTCTAGAAAAAGAGACTCAGTAGTGGGAAATAAATATAGAAATTACATGGCTTTCCTGCCGGCCTCCTGGGTGACAGTTTTTATAGGGAGTAGGATATTTGATTTTTTTGAGCATCTCTCCTGCTAATTGATTTTTTTAAAAAATTGATTTTACAGTGGGAGTAAGGGGGGGGGGGAGGGAGGGGGAGAGAGAGAGGCAAGAAACGTTGGTGTGAGAGAGATACTAGTACATCTATCTGTTGCCTCACTTGTGCACCCCGACCAGGGATCAAAACTGCAACCTAGGTATGTGCTCTGACCGGGAATTGAACCCATGACCTTGTCATACATGGGACGACTCTCCAAGCAACTGAGCCACACCAGCCAGGGCTCTCCTGCTAATTGATTTTAATCCACCATCCTAAGTGCAGTATTTTCTGTTGAACCATGTGCTTTGGCTAATTTCTTTGGCTTGTTGGTGTTCTGGATCTTAACCCACATTTTACTACTGAGAACTACTGAATTTGCATTGCATAGCTGGGGACACACCATGATTTATTTCTGTCCTAATGAGAGCTGTAGGTGCAGGTTAGCCAGTTGGAAGCAGGCGTAGGAATTGGACAGAGCCCCAGTAGTCTGCCCACTTCTCTCCCCTGTCCTCCTCAGAACCTGGTCTCTGTCCCTGTGCCTCTGACACTAGGACGCTGCTGCTGACCCCAGCATGGGACTGCTGGGCCTCCCATCTCCATCTCCCCTTCTGAAGCTCTCAGAGACCGAGGGGAGGGGGGAGTGCTGTGCTGTGGGCCATGGGAGCCCTTGGCCTCTGGCTCACAGAAGGATAGTAATTCTTTCATCAGTGACTCATGATTCCCTGTCCTTTTCTCTTTGGGGCAAGAGCCAGCAGGACTGGGCAACAGTGACCTTATCCTTGATGAAGGGCTGGAGTTGGGCACCATGGCCTCCATGCAGGGCTTTCCTCTATGGCTAGGACCCAGCTGAACTCACTCTGACTCCTGGGGCAGGGGAGCTGGCCTCACATTCTAATATCTCAATGTTTGGTTCTTCCTGGAGGCCTCCCAACACTTGTAAGCCTCGTCTTCTCTCTTCTTGTTTACCACCGGGTCACTCACTTTAGTGTGTGTGTGTGTGTGTGTGTGTGTGTGTGTGTGTGTGTGTGTGTATGTATATATATATATGTATATGTATACGTATGTATATATATATTTTTTTTCTTTTTCTTTTTTTTTTTTTTTCCCTGCCTGCCTGATCACCCCTAACTGCCCTCCCCTGCTGGCCAATTTGGTTCTGATTGGTCAGTTTATATGCCAGTCAGCATCAAAAGCTCTGCCTCCTCGGCAGCCACTGTCTCCTCACAGTTCACCAAGATTTGGTTCTGATTGGTCAGTTTCTTTCTTTTTTTTTTTTCAAAACAAGAATTCTTAAGTGTTTTATTTTTTTTTTTAATTATTACATTTGTTCCTTTTTTTTTCCCCCCCATAACTCCCCTCCTCCCAGTTCCCGCCCCACCCTCCACCCTCACTCCCCACCCACTGTCCTCATCCATAGGTGCACGATTTTTGTCCAGTCTCTTCCCACATCTCCCACACCCCTTTTCCCCCCAAGAATAGTGAGTCCATTCCCTTTCTATGTCCCTGATTCTATTATAATCAACAGTTCATTCTGTTCATCAGATTATTTATTCACTTGATTCTTAGATTCACTTGTTGATAGATGCATATTTGTTGTTCATAATTTGTATCTTTACCTTTTTCTTCCTCTTCCTCTTCTTAAAGGATACCTTTCAGCATTTCATATAATACTGGTTTGGTGGTGATGAACTCCTTTAGCTTTTCCTTATCTGTGAAGCTCTTTATCTGACCTTCAATTCTGAATGATAGCTTTGCTGGATAAAGTAATCTTGGTTGTAGGTTCTTGGTATTCATCACTTTGAATATTTCTTGCCACTCCCTTCTGGCCTTCAAAGTTTCTGTTGAGAAATCAGCTGACAGTCGTATGGGTATTCCCTTGTAGGTAACTGAGTTTCTTTCTCTTGCTGTTTTTAAGATTCTCTCTTTATCTTTTGCTCTTGGCATTTTAATTATGATGTGTCTTGGTGTGGTCCTCTTTGGATTCCTTTTGTTTGGGGTTCTCCGCGCTTCTTGGACCTGTAAGTCCATTTCTTTCACCAGGTGGGGGAAGTTTTCTGTCATTATTTCTTCAAATAGGTTTTCAATATCTTGCTCTCTCTCATCTTCTGGCACCCCTATAATTCTGATGTTGGTACGCTTGAAGCTGTCCCAGAGGCTCCTTACACTATCCTCGCATTTTTGGATTCTTTTTTCATTTTGCTTTTCCGGTTGGATGTTTTTTGCTTCCTCGCATTTCAAATCATTGACTTGATTCTTGCGCTCCTCTGGTCTGCTGTCGGGCGTCTGTATAATATTCGTTATTTCAGACTGTGTGTGCTTAATTTCTCGTTGGTTCCCCAATATAAGATCGAGGGTCTTATTAGTTTTCGTGTAGATCTCATTAAGTTTATCGGCAGCTTCTAAACAGTTCTTGAGAGACCTTAAAAGTGTGGTTCTGAACTCTATTTCTTCCATTGACAATTTTATCCTGTTTCTTTGTCTCCGCATTTTGTTCTGCTTCCTTGGTGCACCCCCTAGTGGTCTTTGTTCGCAGTCTTATAGATAAATCTTGATTGTTGTAGCTAATTCCAGGGAGGGTTTGACCTCCAGGCCAAGTGGCTATGCGATTCAGCTGTGTCAGCAGTGAGAGAACTTCTGTCCTCTAGGGAGGTGCTAATCTAGCCTTTGCCTGAGGCTATCCGGCAAATGCCTCTGTGCAGGGCTTGGGCGGGGCGGGTCGCACAGGATCAAGAGGGTGGGCCGGAGAGAGCAGTTATGGCGGCTCTCAGTCCTGTCCCCAGGGGCTCTGCCTCTCTGAGTCCCAGCACCCGCTGCAAAGCTCGGAGAGAAAGCTGCACTCGCTCTGACCGAAGCCAGACAATCCCGCTTCTCCCGTTTGAGTCTGGGTCCCTAAAGACTCGCCTGGATCTGGTGCTCAGAGTCTGCGACTCCCTCCCGATTGAAAACAACAACCGCGCCCTCCGCCGCCAGCCCGCTCCGCGCACTCCGCACCTCAGAATTTGACTTCAGCACTGCGCCTCCTCTGAGTGTCCGTGTGCGTTTCTCTTTCCTCCTAGTTGTAGGACTTCCACTCAGCCAGCGTTCCTGTGGTTCTGGGTGATGTCCCTTCCGTTTTTTGGTTTCACTTTTGAAGTAGTTGTTCAAAGCAGCAAACTCCGGCGTTAACCTATGCCGCCATCTTGGTTCTCTCATGTATATATATTTTAATTTCAGAGAGGAAAGGAGAGGGAGAGAGGGGATAGAAACATCAATGATGAAAGCGAATCATCCATTGGCTGCCTTTCACACTTGGGATTGTGCCCCGACCAAGAATTGAACTGTGACCTCCTGGTTCGTAGGTCAACACTCAGCCACTGAGCCATATGCCCGAGGGCTAGCTCACTTGTTAATGTCAGCTTCCATCTCAGTTGTTGCCTGCTGTCAGGCCCTGGTTCCCTGAGTTCTGACTTGGGAACACGCCCCTGCACAAGTGCATCTGTCTCCTGAGCTAGACTCTGTGGGTCCTCCTTCTAGGCAGGGACACCTCCCTGCTCCTCTTCTCCCCACCTGGGCCCTGCCCGGACCCAGAGCCAGCACACAGTGAGCCCTAACCTGTCCCGGTGTTCTAGGGGAGCGAGCCTCTGTGGTGCACACACGATAGGGGGTGGAAGGTGATTTACCGGCAGTTTATCAGGAAGCTGCCTTCCGGATAACCCGTGCAAAGGTGGCGATGTCGCCATTGCTGGACCGGTCACCTTCCTAGTCCCAAGGCACATCCATCCCTCTGTGGGGTTTGGTGACAAGGGGTTGACCAATCTGCTGGCCCAGATTTATTCAACCTGAAGAGCATAAGGAGGTCGCTCAGAGCCACAGTGGGAAGCCGGGATGGAAAACTCAGTCCATTTGGTCACTTTCCTGCCATTTTGGGTTTAAAGTTGCAGTGAAGATGGCAGCTCCTTCACATGCAGCCTCGTCGGGAAATGTATTCCTGTCAAAGACGTAGGGTGAGTTGGATGACATCGGTGTCTGTTTTGCTCCTATCGCATTTCACAAGGACTGGGGAGTCTGTTTTCGGTGCTTACTACCCATCCAAGCAGCTTCAGTCTCTAAGGTTTCTTCAGTTCAATTTATATTTTTATTTCAGTTCTAGACGCAGTAAATTATAGCATAGGTCAGCTGACGTTTTCCAGATGGTCACTGTTTCCAAATGAAGTGGACCATCCCTTGTGCTTTTGTGATCCAAATGATACTGTGTTAAAAAAAATATGTTCGCGGCAGAAAAATGCCACTGAGAGCCTTGTAAATAGCCCAGATTTTCTGGAGGGAAAATCAGCTGTTACCATTGATTATGGTGAGAAAGATGGGGGTGCAGCGAGGAGCCAGGGTCACAGGTGTAGTGTGGACAGAAGGAAGGGCCCAACCAGGGTGTCTGCCTCACCAAAGGTGGCCTCAAAGCCTTGAGGTCCAGACCCTGCTTCCTGGCCCTCAGAAAGGCTGGGGATCCCTGGCAGACAGCTTTGATCTCATCAATATGTAGGTTCCCCTTTGTAGTATCTTATTAGATGTGAGTGAGGCTCACGGCAGCAAGAGTGAAAAACTTTGCCCACACAGACATGTGTGGGATGTGGGCTGGAGGACAAAAGGAGCCAGTGTCACCATTGTCTTCATCACAAGAGCGCTGGCGCTGCCTGGGAAAAGGGAGCCGGAGAAATGCCTATTTTTAGAAATACCTGTATGGTCTGCTTACACCATCGAACAAGGAATATTGCCCTTTAAAGCTATCAACAGATACCAGAACGAGGAATTGCTTTGTCATTGGATCTCTGTAAATTTGAAAATGGTTGTTGAGAAGAACCACCTCTATAAAAATTGATCTAGTAATTTGAGGCTAGATGACATGCTTGTGTTCCGCTCCTGGTCCCACAATGTAATTCGGCTAATAGGTTTTGTTTGTTTCAGCTGAAATTCAAACCTTCCATTAGGTGACTGACACTGGCTAAAATGGATTTGCAGCATATTTTTAACAATCCCTTTTGTCCTTGTGTGCGTTCTAACTTCAATACTCAGGCAGCCATACCCCCATGGCAAAATTGGGAAAGCCATGATTGCTGAAACTTGTTTCCCTTTGGTAATTCAGCCGTTTATCTGGTTGAATTCTAAATTCAGAGGAGTCTTGTCCTTACTGGAGTGGCGGAGAGTGGAGGTGGGGGAGGGAGCGGGGAGGACGAGAATACATGAAATCTCTCTCTCTTCTCTTGACTGTTCGGCTTTGCTGTTCAGGGAGGAGCAGGGCATTGCATTTAAAATAATTGGTAGCCACCGTGAGTCCTTAGGAATGAGTTATTTTCCTTGGTTTACATCCAGGGTGTGAGGATGTAATGCTTGCCCTCAGCCGTGTTTATCCATTGAGCCCTGGGTGTAAAATTTTCAAGTTTATCCCCTATTAGGCATACTCCTTTGGAAATGCTTTCCACTCATTTTTTATTCATCAGGAAATGCTCTGTATTAAAAACCAAACCTGAAAAATGTTCATTTTCCCTAAAATGGAGAGAATCCTGCTTTCTGGTAAAGGCCGTCCTTCGCTGCGGTAAGAGATACAGGAAGGTAGGAGCAGCTTCAGCAACGTCAGGTGAGGGCTGTACGGACTCAGAAACGTGAGGCGCAATGCTTGGAACTCCAGAATTTGCAGGGAAAGAGCCACCCAGCCACTTGAGTGAGAGGTACTTTATATATCATAAAATTCTCTTGTTTAAAGAGTACAATTCAATGGATTTTAGTACATTTACCAAGTTATAGGACCATCACCGTAATTTAGTTATAAGACATTTGCATCACCCCCAGAAGAAACCCAGCACTCGCTAGCAGTCGCTCCCCTACCCAGCCCCTGTCAACTGCAGATCTACTGTCTCTATGTGTGGATTTGCCTGTTCTGGATGTTTCATGTCTTGAAGTCACACAGTACCTAGACCTTAGTGTCTGGCTTCTCTCCCGTGGCCAGGGTTTGACTTGCATTTATGTCCCTGATGACTGTTGATGTGGATTTTTGGAGAAATGTCTATTTAAATCTTCATTGTTGTCTTTTTTATTATTATTATTGAGCTGTGAGAGACTCTTCTGTATCCTAGGCACAAATCCCTTATTAGAAATATGATTTTCTAGTATTTTTGTAGGGGCCTGACTCCACCATGGAACCACCTGTGTGGTCCCCGAGGATATGAGTCTTGACCCCTAGTTCTCCTGCATCTTGGCAGAATGTCTTGTGATTCCCCCAGGAAGTTAAAAAGGGCTCGCTTGAACACAAGCACTGTGATAACCACAGCGCTCAGTCTGAGAGCGAGGCTGCTACTAACTGAATACCGGGCAGGGAGCATATCCACCGTAGATACGCTGGACAAAGGGATGATTCATGTAAAAGCACAGAACAGAGTTTAGATCCTTCCTTTTATCCACCTGGATTAAGCACGTCATTACAGCCAAGTCCTTAGGGCCTCAGCTTTGCCTGTCCCTCAGAATTGCTGTCTCTCCTCTCAGTACTTTATTATTAGTTGTGGGTAGGGTCACCTGGTGGCCTAGACTAGTATCACCACTCATTTTTTAAATAGATGATTGAGCCTGGTTTAAGTCATTTTGCTAATTGACCGTGCCTGACATTTTCCTGTTAATGAACCAGTCCTCCTTGGTGGTGGTTCTTGGTTTGGTATCACTCTCTGTCAAGTGGGAGGTTATATTAAAGTCTATTTAAAGAGAGGAAATCAGTCAAGTGACTTGGAGGGTGAGCATTTCTGGCCCTGAACTCCGAGGTTCCGGGAGCAGGAATGAATATTTAACAGAACACTTGAGCACACACGGGAGCCTTGCGCCATACATCTTTCGAGACTAAGTGTCACTTGAGCAGAGAGGGGCACGGATGTTTTAGAGAACATTCCCCCACAGGTAACGCTTCCCTGGGGCTTAGAATGTTTCCTCAGCCGCCAACACACATACCCTACCTGTCAGAAAGACTGCTTTTCAGCAGCACTGGATCAACCCAATTGTCAAAAATATCTTCAGGAGAAAAGAGTTAAGGGAAGAAGCTGAGAAGGATATTCGGATAGCTATGTCAGCATGATTTATGGGGACATCTTCTCCATGCCCTGTCTTAGGGAATTGCAGCCATCCTCCCTGTTCTGGAAGGTAGCTGCTGTGGTTGTCCTGTGTGGTGCCTGAGGGCACACTGAGTAGGAGAGGGGAGATGCCCGCTGTGAGGCATGAACCATGCTTTTCTTTTCTTCACGTGGCCTTCCAGCCACCTCGCCCTTGTGCATTACCTCAGCCAGCCTTTCTCCTCCAGCCCCAGATAAGTTCTTCCAGGAGGCTCTGTCCTGGCCCAGACCAAAGGCAGGATGGCAGGATGCAGTCCATGTCACAGACCTTTTGCCTGTAAGGCTCACTGTGGTCCATTCGTCCGTCCTTTGTCACTCTGTCTTTTGTGTGTATCATAGAAATGAAACCGGTCAGCATTATTTAACATCCTGCGCCCCCAACACCTTTGGCAAAAGTGTACATTGCTAACAGACAGGTGAGCAGGTGGAACATGGATGGAGAGTTCACCCCAAAGCTCCTATCAGCCCAGTTGTGCCTCTGGTTAATGGGGCCAAAAGCTTTTGGCAAGACAAAGGGTCTATGAGCTCAGCCATTCTGCAAAGTGAGATGGTCCAGCTTCCAAAGTCCCTGTGAACTCTGTCCTTCCATCTAGTTAAACTGAGAAGTGTTAATAGGTCCCTATCACAGCCTCCTGTTTCCAGAGTTAGACAGAAGCCATGATTTAGCTAATAACAAGTCCTCCTCTTTTTCCTTGAGGTAGTTTGTCATTTGCTCATGGGTTAATAGATAAGAAAAAGAACGAAAGCATAATGGTCAAGAGGTCTTTTGCATGAGATTCTATCTGATTCTGTCCCCTGGTAATTTTTTTACTTCCTGAAATATTTTAGGAAGAGCTTTATGCCTTAGTTCCTAGAATTTAACAGAAGACTGTAAAGGGGAAGCAGTTCAGACACTTCAGAACGCCTTCTCCCTCCAAGAAAGCACAGAGGAAAGGCTCTAGAACAGTGATGGCGAACCTCTGACACGCAAACTCATTTTTTTTGTTGATTTTTCTTTGTTAAATGGCATATAAAATAAATATCAAAAATATAAGTCTTTGTTTTACTATGGTTGCAAATATCAAAAAATTTCTATATGTGACACGGCACCAGAGTTAAGTTAGGGTTTTTCAAAATGCTGACACACCGAGCTCAAAAGGTTCGCCATCACTGCTCTAGAATAACTGAACCAAAGGCCAGCTGATAATGAGAGGAATTACCTAATGATAGCTGTACAAGTGAGTTCTATGACGTTTGATGTAAACATTATCCCATTATGTCCCTAGCACGAAAAATAATTATCCCACATGCAGGCAAACTACATATGCCTTTCATTTAACAAAAATACGTACTCAATGGGGGGAAAGGAGGATATATGTAATACTTTCAACAACAAAGATTTCATTTAAAAAAAAAAAAAACTTGCTTAACTTTTTGAGAAACTGCCAAACTGTTTCCTAAAGTAGCTGCACCATTTTCTATTCCCACCAGCAATATGTGAGGGTTCCAGTTTATCTACATCTTCCCCAACTTGTGTTATTGCCCAACTCTCTTATTTTTTATTCTAGCCATCCTTGTGGGTAAGGAGTTGTGTCTCCTTGTGGTTTTGATGTGTATTTCTTAACCCACAAATGATGTTGACCATCTATGTTCTCTGTTAAATAACAGCTTATCCAATTTTCATTTTAGTGACCTGAACTCACTGGACATTAGATCCTTCAGTAATTTTAACCATTTCAGGGTTGATCCCTTCATCAAGATCAGAAGCAGAGGAAGGAGGGTTTGTTGTGTTAACATAAGTTACTGACAAGTGTCACATCTACATGTGTTCTGGATTTACTACAAGAATTCTATTGCACACTGAGTAGGATTTTAAGAAGTAATTAGTAACATGTAATTTGCCAAAATAAACTATACCATCTACCTACATACCTTAACAAATTGGTTTTAAGTATACCGTGGGTGTGAGCAAAATGTTCATATTTTTTTGCGGTGTTTTCCACACTATAGAACGGAAGTCGAAGTTTTCATTTCTAGCTCATCAGGACAAAGCTACTGAGCCCTCTGTTGTGTGTGTACATATATTAATTTGCTCCATTCCTTTGTTAGCAATCCTCATTTATTCATTAGGGGTTACGAGAGCAGAGCCCCACAGCACACGTGTGGGGTCCACTTTCCATCCCTGGTCTCACTCGCTGCTGGAAGAGGCATCGTTATTTGTGGTTCTTCTCTCAAACTCACATTCTTCCTGGAACTTATTTATGAAACAAGGTACCCACCTGGCCACCACTCTCTCTGCCAGTCTCTGATGGTACATTTTTTCCCAATAAGCCTTGTTGTTGGTTTTGGGTTTGTTTGTATGGGGTTTTTGTTTGTTTGTTTGTTTTTTGGTGCTTTCTCCCTTGTTTCTGTCTGTGACAATTTAATTTTATAAAAATAATAAGAAAAAAAGACTCCTTGGATTCTTCTTGTCTTCCCTCCTCTGACTGTGTTCAGTCTGGTGGTTTGCAAACTCGCCAGGTAGTAGTGGCCTCTCAGCTGTTGGTTTGGTGATTCCCAAAATTCAGTGGGAACCCTCCACCACCACCCTCTGGGAACAGCGCAGGGTGTGTGGATGGGTAATTTTGCATCTTAGAAGCAACTGAGTGCTCAGCCTCATCCTCACAGTTTAGATTTATACGTGTGATCGGGACTTGAGGCCAGCCTTCCAGGGGGCATGCCAGGTGCCTTCTTGATGTGGTCAGGGCACCTGGTGGTAGTGAGTTGTTAGGAAGCCTGCCAGCCAAGAAAGACCGCTTAGTGCTGTTTCCAGCCTTGCCTTGCTGACCAACATCTCAGGGTTCTGAGGAGAGAAGTCACGTGGAGTTTGTTGGGCATTATCACACAGTCTATCTAAGATGAATACCTAGAAAGAGAGGCCAGTGTCTCCGTTTTGCTGCCCTTGGGAGAATTTATTATAACCTACATCTTCATTCTTAGAGCACCCTGTGGCGTAACTTTCTTTTTGTACCACAATTTAACAGTGAACAGTGTGACTGGTATTTGGTTCAACACTGGCTAAGTTAAGAATTGCATCATAGGGACTAAGTGTGTTTTCACTGCCAAGCATGCAGAGAACCAGAATCTCAGAACTTAGAGCTGGTCTAGTCTAATCCTTCAGTTACTGCTGAGTTAAGTTCAGCACAGAAATGTTGAGTCACTTCTCCATTGTCACACAGCCCGTCAGCAGCAGGACATGTGTGACCGGGAGGGGGTGATTGTAATGGTGGTGATGAAACCAGCCATTCTCCAGGAGTGCCCTCTTTCTTGTATTCTCTTCAGCTTTTGAACATTTAATTTTGGCCTTAGAATTGGACATTTGTGCAGAGAACAACATACAGAGCTCACCAGGGTCTTAATCTGAACCCAGAAATGTCCCCTGCCTGTCAGTGCCCTGTGTAAGATCACCGGTCACTTCATGATTTCAGAGCATGTAGTTCCTCTGTGTCCCGCCTTGCGCTCTGCTGTGCTGACTGAGCAGTGAGCCACGTCAGGGGGAAGCGTAGCTTCACTGACCTTTCAGTCCATGAGTGTAAAACCTGTTCATAGAAGCAAGGAGCTTAAAGGAACTTCTGGGTTGTTCCATCCCCAGGGAACTGTATAAATGCAGTGTTGTTGTACAGGGTTTAGCTTTCATTTAGCTAGTGTGTGGTCCATTCCCAAATGACTTCTGTTGTGCAGATCTAGGCCAGTTCTCCTGCATGTGGTGTTCAGTTCATTTTCCCATCTCGTCCCACAGGCAGGAACGGTGTTCTGACCTGTATTTGTTGAAACGGCACTGCACTGTTGAGTTATGTTTAAGGTGTTAAATAATTACATTAAAAACTAGACAGGGCTGAGAACATGCGTTAGCCTCAATAAAATACATTCTGACTTAGCCTCCCTGGAGACGGGGCGCTCTGTCCCCGGCCAGTGCCGGGAAGCACCAGCTCCAGGCCAGGCACCGCGGCGTGGCCCCTGGGAAGATTTGGGCTTCCAGAGTCAGTGCGAGGGCTGAAAGCCAACTGCTATCTTTGAAGTTTAGAAGAAAGGTTTTCTATTTTTGTATTAAAATTTATATTTGTATGCCTTTCCTTTTCTGGTTCATTTGTTATATATTCTTTGTCAGTGTCACTTCCTGAATCCACAGGAATGAAAAGCACGTCTTCGGCCAGGCTCTGAGAAAGAAAGGGAAGTCAGAGCCTTTTTTTTTTTTCTTAACTTTCCTAGCCAGAGATTGATTTATGAAGCTTTTAGGCAGGTTTTTTTTTTTTTTAATTTTGTTTTATTGCTTAAAGTATTACAAAGAGTATTACATATGTCTCCTTTTTTTTTTCTTTCCCCCTTGACATTCCCCTGGCCTCCCCTACCCCCCAGTGTTTTGTGTCCATTGGTTATGCTTATATGCATGCATACAAGTCCTTCAGTTGATCTCTTACCCACCCCCCACCCCAACCCTCCCCAGCCTTCCCGCTGTAGTTTGACAGTCTGTTTGATGCTGCTCTGCCTCTGTATCTATTTTTGTTCATCTACACTAATAAAAGACAAACATGCAAATTGACTGTACCTTTGCTATGCCTTAAGCCATGCCCACCAGCCAATCAGAGTGACTATATGCAAATTAACCCAACCAAGATGGTGGCCAGCAGCCATGGAGCTGGAGCAAGCAGGAGGCGTGGTTGCCCCAATGACGGAGGAAGCCAAGCTTCCTGGCCAGCTCTGAGCTCCACTCAAAGCAACAAAGTTTCACTTATAGAAGGTAAATAAACCCCAGATACCTGCTTTCAGCTGGCTGTGGCCACGCAGCTGGAGCAAGCAGGAGGCTTTCCTCCTGCCCGCCCTGGCTGGCTCTGAGCTCCTTTCAAGGCTACAAAGTTTCAATTATAGAAGGTAAATAAATCCCAGAATAAAAAATAAAAATAAAAAAAAGGAGAGGCTGGGAGCTTCCATTGCCGGGGGGGCTTGGCCAGCCTGAAAACGGCCCTCATCTCCTCACCCAAACTGGCCAGGCACCCCAGTGGGGACACCCAACCCTAAAGGGGGTGTGGCCAGCCTGAAAACAGCCATCAGCCCCTCACCCAGGCTGGCCAGGCACCCTAGTGGGGACCCCCACCCTGAAGGGGTGTGACCAGCCTGCAAACACCCATCAGCCCCTCACCCAGGCTGGCCAGGCACCCCAGCGGGACCCCCACCCTGATCCGGGACACCCTTCAGGGCAAACCAGCCGGTCCCCACCCATGCACCAGGCCTCTATCCTATATAATAAAAGGGTAATATGCAAACTGACCCTAAGAGCAGAACAACTGGGAATGAATGGTCACTATGACACACACTGACCACCAGGGGGTCAATGCAGGAGCTGCCCCCTGGTGGTCAGTGCACTCCCACAGAGGGAGCTCTGCTCAGCCACAAGCCAGGCTGATGGCTGCCAGTATAGCAGTGGTGGTGGGAGCCTCTCCCACCTCCTCAGCAGCACTAAGGATGTCTGACTGCAGCTTAGGCCTGTTCCCCGCTGGCAAGTGGACATCCCCCGAGGGCTGCCAGAGGGATGTCTGACTGCCAGCTTGGGCCGATCCCCCAGGGAGCGGGCCTAAGCCAGCAGGTGGACATCCTCCGAGGGGTCTCAGACTGCAAGAGGGCATAGGCTGGGCTGAGGGACACCTCCCCCCCTCCCCCAGTGGACAAATTTTTGTGCACCGGGACTCTAGTCAGTTTATAATGGTCTTTATTATCCATAAATGAGTGAGATCATGTGGTATTTTTCCTTCATTGACTGGCTTATTCCACTTAGCATAATGCTCTCCAGTTCCATCCATGCTGTTGCAAATGGTAAGAATTCCTTCTTTTTTATACCAGCATAATATTCCATTGTGTAGATGTACCACAGTTTTTAAATCCACTCATCTGCTGATAGGCACTTAGGCTGTTTTCAAATCTTAGCTATGGTAAATTGTGCTGCTATGAACATAGGGTGCATGTATCCTTTCTGATTGGTGTTTCTGGTTTCTTGGATATATTCCTAGAAGTGGGATCACTGGGTCAAATGGGAGTTCCATTTTTAACTTTTTGAGGAAACTCCATACTGTCTTCCATAGTGGCTGCACCAATCTGCATTCCCACCAGCAGTGCACGAGTGTTCCCTTTTCTCCACATCCTCTCCAGCACTTGTCGTTTGTTGATTTGTTGATGATAACCATTCTGACAGGTGTGAGATGGTACCTCATTGTTGTTTTGATTTGCATTTCTCAGATGATTAGTGACTTTGAGCATGTTTTCATATGTCTCTTGGCTTTCTGAATGTCCTCTTTTGAAAAGTGTCTATTTAGGTCCTTTGCTCATTTTTTGATTGGATTGTTTATCTTCCTTTTGTTAAGTTGTATGAGTTCCCTGTAAATGTTGGAGATTAAACCCTTATCAGTGATAACATTGGCAAATATGTTCTCCCATGCAGTGGGCTTTCTTGTTTTGTTGATGGTTTCTTTTGCTGTGCAGAAGCTTTTTATTTTGATGTAGTCCCATTTGTTTATTTTCTCTTTAGTTCCCATTGTCCTAGGAGCTGTATCGGTGAAGAAATTCCTTCGGCATATGTCTGAGATTTTGTTGCCTTTGGATTCCTCTAGTATTTTTATGGTTTCCCATCTTACATTTAAGTCCTTTATCCATTTTGAGTTTAAAGTAAACATCCCTCATGGATGGCCTCACCCAAAATAGGGAGGCTGCAGGGAAAGGCCTGGGGGCCAGGAGACGAGAGGGCCTGAGGAAGGAGGGCTCCCACTCGCTGGGCCTTCAGTAGCCCCTCGATCCTACGGAGCAGCAGGCTCCTCGGCGGGAGCCACATGCCAAGCTCGTGCCAAGGAAGAAACCCTCTGCTCATGCCGAGTGAGGCAGGCGGCTCCTGGGCCGGTTCTGTTCAGGGATCTTGTGCCGTTTCCTGCTGAGCCTCTCTGAAACACAGGTGGAGTCACAGAGGCGATTTCTCTTTATCCTTTAGTCACATGGAATGTACCACAAAGCTGGGCCCTCATGAAAGGAAATGTGGGTGGAATTTGCTAAGAGAATGCGTAAGCGTGCTGTTCCTGCGGATGCTCTGCTCCACAGGTGGGCGGAGCAGTAGGGAGGGGAAACATGAAAAGTCTTACTCCCAAGAAGTTGATAGATGAGCAAAGGAGATGATAGTATAAGCAAAAAAAGGCAGGGGTGGGGGTCATGCAAGACTTATAATAACCTCAAACAATAGAAATGCTGGGTTTCTTGTTACCTCTCTCTTTTTGGCTTTGGAAAGTGAGGGTCCCCTGAAGCCACAAAGGGTGGACCCAGAAATGGAGAGCAGCAGGAACCTGTGCCACGCTGGGAGCTTGGCCATGTGTTTTGTTGGCCCCGTTCATTCCCGACAATCTGAGGAAAGTGCTGTCAAGCCCTTATGGAGGAGGAAGTTCAAGCCCAGAAACTTGCCTGAGGCTCTGAGTGTCTCAGCAACAACTGAACCAGGCCTTTGACTCTGATGCCCATCACACCGACATTCTCTGCAGTTAAAAGGTGTCCCTCTCCTTCCCAGCACTGTACATCATACCCCAGGAAGGCTGATCTCTTCGGAGTTCCTTTAGCGGAATTGGGATGTGACACCAGGACCCTATGCTGGGGTGCTAATCTGAAGGAGGGCTGGGAGGCACATGCTTTGGCTGGTAGTCTGAGGGAGAAGGGGCCTAGGACCGTGGTCTGGGGTGCTAGTCTGAGGGAGGGCCAGGACCCGTACCGGATGTCTAGAAGAGGCTGCATTTTAGCCTCGAATCCGTCACTATAGTGTTGTTATTAGGCACTTAAGTGCTCATGATAGCTTATGGTCTAGTTGGGTGTTTTTAAAGGATCTTTCTATTCAGAAGATATTTACTTAATCCTCATGCACACAGCACTCTGAGTAATACAAAGATGAGTCAGACCCCAGTCTTCTCCCTTTCCAGGAAAGCCTTATTGATAGAGACATCTGAAATGGTTGAATAATTCTTCTGTTCTGTCTTCAAGATTTTACTCTTCTCTTTCATTAAAGACCTTGCCCCAGATTTCTGTCCGTCATTGTCTTTTCTCTTTTGGAAGCCTTAAGATTTTGCTGTTGTGTTCTGTTTTTTACACAAACCCACCCCATGTCACTTCCACCGTAAATCAGCTTTTTTAAGGCTGCCCCTCAGCTCTCACCGGGAGTCCAGAGTGCCCACTCAGACCGTTTCCCCGAAGAATGGGGCAGGGATCGGAAGCACTTGGCCCGTAAGCGTTGAGTAAGATCGAGGTGGGGGTGGCGATCTCTGGCAATGGCAGGTGGGGCTCAGCTCTTCCCCATGGCCCTGCAGGAGGCTGTAAGTTCATATGGACAAGTGCTAAAGCCAACACTCCAGGGAAGAACTTTCTCACCCACCGTCTGAGGCACTTGTGCTAATGCCACTCCGTTTTCCACAGTGTGCTGGAGAAGAGAATTGGGTCGACAATCGGACTGTTTACGTGGGACACAAGGAGCCCCCCCCAGGTGCTGAGGCCTACATTCCGCAGAGGTACCCAGATAACAGAATAGTCTCCGCCAAGGTAACTTCCTTGTCTTTGTGTTTATTAACTTCCTTTGGGGAGCATTGGGATTTTCTGACAGCAGTTAACATCCCTCCTCCGAGAACTGCCGTTACAGCTGCTCTCCACTCCGGACTGAGGGCTGTGATTGCAGTTTACACGGGGCTTGTGAACTCGTTATCCCTCTGCTTGTCTCCAAAACACTGTTCAGACTTGCCAAGATGTAACAGCACATTTCCTCCATTTCTCTTAATTATATCATGATATAGTATCACATTGGAAGTCTAGGACATTCAGTTCCTACTATTGCCACTTATTTATTTGCTGTCTGGCCATGTGCCCATCACGAACCACCCCAGGCTGGAGTTTCCTCATCTGTGAATAGAGACGACCAGACGATGTTAGATGTCTCCCGTGAAAGGGCGTGTGTGCAACCACCTTGTAAACAAAAACACCGAATCCATGTGGAGTCTGTCAACTAGGTGCAATAAATACAAAGAAGAAGAAAAGTGATTAGAATGTCACCATTTGAACATAGTGCCCTGTTTTTGTTGACTGAGGTGGGACTGCCGAGGCGTATTTTACGCATGGAGAGAGTAACCTGGTGAATGGGTCTTGAGAATAGGGTGGAAAATTTTGTAGTTGGCTTTTGACAAAAAGGTAAATGATGGCTTTCAGGATTATGGAGAGCTTTCCTTTTAGGTGCCTACACACACGTGTCCATGAAGGCATATACACATTCCTGGGTGCCTACACACACGTGTCCATGAAGGCATACACACATTCCTGGGTGCCTATACACATGTGTTCATGAAGGCATATACATGTTCTGGGTTCACTAGCTGTATAGATCTGGGATAGACTGACTGGATTCACACGTGAGTGGCCAGTTGTGTAGCTCTGTGTGGTCCACCTACTTCATTCTTCTATGAGCTATCAAAGAATGTTTGTTAAGAATACTTGCAAACAGAAAAACATTATTTTTCAAGGCAGTTTTTTAATGGAATTATTTTAAAATTGCAATGCATAATAATAATAGCAGCTTCAATCTCCAAAAACACAATGTGGATAATTGCTCATAAACAAAATCTCAACCAAATAAATGGAGTATGCAGTTACCCAGATATGATCAATGAAAGGAGAAACAAAATGAAGGGGAATTCCACATCCAAAAATGCATCTGTCCAGCAGTGACATTTATAAATTTAACGCAGTCTTAAATAGAGATCACTAAAGATGATTTCTATGCACATTATACCCTGTCAACCCACTAGTGTGGCTGAAAAAGAAAAAATCTCAAAAACATTTCTTTTTCAAAAAGGTTTTTAAATTTTTCCATTACAATTGACATACAATAATATCTTAGTTTTAGTTGCACAACATAGTGATTAGACATTTACATAATTTAAGGGGTACCCCATCTGACACCATGCATAGTTATTACAATATTACTGACTATATTCCCTATGCTGTACTTTACATCCTGTGACTATTTATTTATTTATTTAAAAAGTATTTTTATTGACTTCAAAGAGGAAGGGAGAAGGAGAGAGAGAAAGATAGAACGTCACTGGTGAGAGAGAATCATTGATTGGCTGCCTCCTGCACGCCTCCTACCGGGGATGGAGCCCGCAACCTGGATATGTGCCCTTGACCGGAATCAAACCTGGGACGCTTCAGTCTGCAGGCCGATGCTCTACCCATTGAGCCAAACCAGCAAGGGCCCCTGTGACTATTTTTACAATTGGCAATTTGTACTTCTTAATCCCTTTATCTTAATCCCTTAAGCACCCCCAACCCCCTCACATCTAGCAACCATCAATTTATTCTCATTTCTTAAAAATCTACTCCTTTGCAGCACAAATGCACCAGGAAACGGGGCAGTGCACTGAAAAATATTAAAATATTGTGCCATGGTGAACTTGTCAGGACAGGAGTTGGAGTACAGGTGATGGGGTGACCTGCCCATGCTGCGCAGTGTCTAGTATGGGTAGGGTGTTTGTCAAAGCACTTTAGCCGCTGATAAAATCCCTGTGCAGCTGCCTTCTCCCTCCGGGACAAAACTTGGCCTTAAACCTTTCAGCCCCAGGTCCTCCGGGAGACGTGGAAAGTTCTGTACAAGGCTTTGTGGAGGAACTTTCTGGAACACAAAGCACCTTGTTGACTGCAGGCATCAGAGAGTTGGGGGTTGAAAGCCCCTGTCAGTGTTTTGGGGAAGAAAACTGAAAGCAGTGATTTCTAAATCCCATCCCCTTTGTTATCTGATTCAAGTTTCAGAACCAATTTATTATTTTCCTATTTTTCTTTCAAATATTCCCGCAGCCGATAGCCAACAATAATTTTGCGATGTCTTGTCTTACCTCCTCACTCTGCATGCAGCTCACCACCCTTTCCTTTGCTGACGTATCTTTTCTCTCCCTGCGTGGCACCTGCCTGGCCCCAGCTGCCCTACATGCACGGTAGCCCCCAAAGCCTCCTGGGTTGCTGACAAAGGAAACCCTGTGCTGGACATTGGGTTTGATAAGGGCTTGCAGGTTCCTGGTGGCCTTTTTGAAACTGGTTTTTGCTCAGGAAAACTCCTTCATACCAGGAAACTCTAGGGTAGGAACTAATAGAATTAAGTCAACATCTTTTCAGGAGGTGGGTCAGGCTGAGTCCCCACAGAAGAGGGGTTGAGTGTTGGGTAAAGTACTCATCCACTTTCATCTCAGCTCAGAGTGGCCGGGGGACTGTGCCTCTCCAGTTCATGTGTGTGCAGAGAATGATCTGCATTCCTCAAAAAGCAGGATTAATGCCTTTATATCAGTGGATGAAGGTGTATCAATTCAAGGGAAAGTTATGTGCAACATCACATGACCTTTATTGCTAATCAAATTCGGCGCAGAAGAGGACCTCAGAAAGACAAGGACTTAGACTCTAAGCCGGTAGCTGGGTGGACAGTGGCATTGATTTAGATCCACTGGTGTAGAAATCCAGAGCACGAGATTGTTTTCATTTAAAAACAGCAGAGGATGTATGAAAACTACATTTAATTCGCAAAATAAAGTTTACAAGCAGGTTTGGAAAATATGTCTGTGGTAATGTATGTTTTCTTGGGAAGAAAACTTTTATTGCTACCTAAAGGAAAAGACTGCTAGCTAAGACTTCTTCAGGACACAAAAGCGTGTGCTCAGGAAGTCTCATTTATCATGGGCATATTTCTACTCGGGGATGAAAAGGCCAATCTAATTATGTTAAACTTCTGGCCTGTGGCATGGAAGCACGGTCATTGGTAATCAGTGATTGATTTGACTTCCATTTCCTTTTGGGGGGAGGCACACCAGCCAAGTGTCTGATAGAAGAAGGAAAACTAAGAAATTGCTCCTCAGCATGACCCCCTTCCTTCCTTTCTGACCACACGCAGAGCTCCCCGCCCAGGGCCTGCCTGAGCTCACCGGGCGGCTGGTCCTGGACTCGAGAGAACGGTGGAGCACTGCTTTATCAATTTCACAAAACTGTACTTTTGAGCACAAAATTCATGTGGTTTCCAGCTCTGCCCTAAGATGTTGCATAATTAAATAATAGGCTCAGGCTGTACTATCACTCCATACCTTCAACACAGCTAAATAACTCTTGAGTATTGGCAAGGGAAAAGTACCTCTGCCAATTAGATATGGGCAGTGTTCTTAATGACTTCCAAGTTTATCATGTCATGTAAGATCTAAAACAACCCCGTGAGGCAACTCTTACTTATTAAATCTAGCCTATTCCTGAAGCACCAAGCCTCAGAACAAAGCAGATGAGCCAGTCCTTAAGCCACACACCGGACCCTGAGCCCAGCATTCCCTCTGCAGGGCCAGCACTATCTCGCTTACGGCCCATCATGATGCTCACTCATTTTCTAACTCAGTAATCCAGAATTGGGGCATAATTTTCTACATTCCCGTCTCCCAGTCATAAATGAAAGAGAAACTTTAAGTCCATGTGAGTTGTTTGCCTCCCATAGAAGACTAGTGACTGGCCTCCAGTGTGTTTTTAGAACGGTCCCTTGCACACCTGTGGTGCTGGATCCACTTTCAAGTACAGAATAGCCGAGACTTAGGGGCGGTTTCCAGGTGCTCTCATTTTACTTTCTGGCAGCTGGCAAAGAAGAACAGCGCCCAGGGCTTTTTTCTTAAGAGTTTTTCTTTCACCACATGACTGTTCTCTTCTTTGTCATGAGCCATACTCTCAGTGAGCAAGCCAGAACCAGAGGTACTTATGCGTAGAGCAGAAGAGATTGGACAGTAAGAGATCAACCAAAGGACTTGTATGCAAGCATATAAGCATAACCAATGGACACAGACAGTAGGGAGGTGAGGGCATGTGCTGGGGGGTGGGAGCAGGTGGGGAGAGGTCAATGGGGGAAAAAGGAGACACATGTAATACTTTCAACAACAAAGAATTAAAAAAGAGAGAGAGAGAGAATGGACAAAACCGAGCTCAGATGCTCGTGAGGCATTCTCATCTCCAGGCTAATGACAGAACAAATGCAAAGACTCTGCGAATGTAGTTTTTTGTGATGTGAAATAAATGCCAGGAGTAGTAATTGTCTCGTATAATTCAACATTTCCCAAAATACCTTATTAAAGTAAAGAGAGGATCTCTGGTAGACTCAGACTTCTCAGTTTTCTGATAGCAAGAAAAGGCCCATTTTTTTTCAATGCCTACGGCTCAATCCAGGGATTTCTGCTATTAAGTACTGTTGTACTGACTTACACATCAGGAGGGAGGACTTGCTGAATATAGGTCAGTGTTTTATTGTTCTTTGTAGTACACAAAGCATTACATTCTATTGTGGCCCATATGTCTAAGCAAATATTTAGATGATTACCATTTAACAAAGATGAAAATTGTATAGTTGGCCCACTAATATCACTTTTCCAGCTCTTATATATGTAATTATATGCTCATTTTATTTTATTTTATCCATATGTTGCTGTTAGTGCAGTCATGAATGTTTAAATTATCTCAGTTGTTTTTCAATTTTCTATACATCATCAGAAAATAATCTTCTTTTGACCATATTAACATATAATCAAAGTAATAACTTATAGTAATTTATTCTATGAAATGCAGAAATTACAAAACCTAATATCAAAGCTATAGCATAGGCCTTCTATGCCTGATTAGAATAAAGAAACCATTTAACTGATTTTATTATTTTTTTTAAAATATATTTTTTAATTGATTTTAGAGAGGAATGGAGAGGGAGAGAGAGATAGAAACATCAATGATGAGAGAGAGAGTCATTGATTGGCTGCCTCCTGCACACCCTCCACTGGGGATGTGACCTGAAATCCAGGCATGTGCCCCAACCGGGTATCAAGCCAGGACCTCCTGGTTCATAGGTCAACACTCAACCACTGAGTCACGCCGGCTGGGCCTTGTAACTGATTTTAAATTCCAAATTTGTGCAGGTTACCTGGCAGACCAGAAGTTAAAATTAAAAATACAACATCATTTACATTAGCATCAAAAGGAAAAGTATGTCCTGGCCAGTTTGGCTCAGTGGATGGAGCGTCTGCCTGCAGACTGGGAGGTCCCGGGTTCAATTCCGGTCAAGGGCATGTGCCTTGGTTGCGGGCACATCCCCAGTGGGGGGTGTGCGGGAGGCAGCTGATTGATGTTTCTCTCTCATCAATGTTTCTGACTCTCTATCCCTCTCCCTTCCTCTCTGTAAAAAATCAATAAAATATATATTTTAAGGAAAAAAAAAGGAAAAGTAATACATTCTTCAGTATAAATCCTACAAAATATGTACAAGATCTATATGAGGAAAACTATAAAACATCGATGAAAGAAATCAAAGAAGATTTAAATAAATGGAAAGATATATTCCATTTTCATGAATAGGAAGACTCAATGTTGTTAAGATAATGAGTTCTTCCCAACTTAATCTATAGATTCAACACAATCCTTACCAAAATCCCATCAAGTTATTTTGTAAATAATAACAAATTGATTCTAAAGTTTATATATGAAAGACTGAAAATAGCCAACACAATATTGAAGGAGAAGAACATAGTTGGAAGACTGATACTACCCAACTTCATACTCTCTATAAAGTTACAGTAATAAAGGCAGTGTGGTATTGGTGAAAGAATAGACAAATAGATAAATGGAACAGAACAGAGAGCCCAGACATCGATCCACATAAATATAGTCAGCTGATTTTTGACAAAGGAGCAAGGCCAATTCAATGGAGAGAGAAAAGTCTTTTACACAAATGGTGCTGGAACAAATGGACTTCCACGTACAAAAAAAGGGAAAAAAAATCTAGATACTGAATAATGTTAGAGGGAACTCATACATCCTGCCTTTGGAGAACACATTCTGTGCCAGCAGTTTGTTTTTGTGGTCAGCAAAATTGAAAAAAAATGTCTGCAAACACACTAAATTTTGAATTATGGGTTTTGTATCTAAAACTAACCATTTTGGCCTGGCTGGCATGGCTCAGTGGTTGAGCGTTGACCTATGAACCAGGAGGTCACAGTTCAGTTCCCAGTCCAAGGCACATGCCTGGGTTGTGGGCTTGATCCCCAGTTGGGGACGTGGAGGAGGCAGCTGATCAATGACTCTCATCATTGATGTTTCTATCTCACTCTCTCCCTCTCCCTCCCTCTCTGAAATCAATAGAAAGATATTACAAAAGTTAAAAAGTAAACTAGCCATTTTGTACATTGAGATCCAGTGCTACTTATGATGTAGTAGAGTAAATAACACAAAAAAGTAAAAGGTGACCAGAATGACACCTTTTTGTTTTTCTTTTCTACAGTACACATTTTGGAACTTCATACCCAAGAACTTGTTTGAACAATTCAGAAGAATTGCCAACTTTTATTTTCTTATCATATTTCTGGTCCAGGTAAGGCCAGTGACCGTTTCTCTATCTCCTCAAATCTAAATGAGCGATCTTTTATTCTCAGGTGATTAACTGTGGTTTGTTAATAAGAAGGAGCAAGAACTTGGTGCCACTTATCTACAGTTTTTTCCTTTATTTTCTTCAGGGACAAGTGTATTGGTTCAGGGACCTAGGTGCTAAAACATACATGGGCATTCTGCATTTGAGTTGGTTCTGGCCACCGTCCAGCACTGGAGGGGAGATCAGGCGCTTCCTAATCTTTAGGAGAAATTCACCAGCTCAGCTAAGCATGTGACCTTACCCTCTTCTAAGTATACATAGATTCTCCAAAGAAAGCATTAAAGAGAGAGGTGGGTGGGGGGGGGGGGGAGCTGGGAGAAAGGAGTGTGAAAATCACAATGAGCTATGAATTAGGAAACAAATCGTCAGATGTGTTTTAAGAACAGCAATCCAGTTTTTCTCAATTACTAGTATGCAAAATACAATTGAAGGACTTTTAAAACTTCCCCCACATTAAGTTATCCATATAACATAATTAAAGTGTGGCGCCAGAAGCAGAGTAGTAAATTAACATAAAATGTACACTGGTATCAGACTGTGTCTTTGCCACCGCTAACATGGTTTTCTTAAGCATTTCCCTTAGTTAAAAAGAATTGCCCTCAGTTTTATAGTAAAATAGGATGATTTGCTTCTTAGCTAACTTAGCTCTAGTGGTGGGAGGAAGTCGGGTAACCGTAAAGCAATTTAAAATAAGTAAAAGCAAATGTCGGGTGGCCATGTGAGAGAGCCAGCCAGTCTGTTTAAAGTCACCGATGCGTGTTTCTGACAAGGGCTCTACAATTCCCTTTTACTTGCAGTTGATTATTGATACACCCACAAGTCCAGTAACGAGTGGACTGCCGCTGTTCTTTGTCATCACGGTCACAGCTATCAAACAGGTAAGACTTCACAGGCAGAGGGAGAAGGTCGTTATCTTTGTTGTGTGTTGTCACCTGTTATCCAAAGCAATACGGTTCAATTTAGCTAGTTCATAGAAAAGCTTAACTACGTTTTAAAAATGTGTTTTTATAACTGTTTCAGATTGATGCTTGTGTAGGAGAGAGATTCTATAACTTAATTGCTAATTTGGTGCCCTGTGAGTTTTAGGAAGAAACTATAGTTTCACACTGAATCAGCCAGGGATGGTGTCTGATTTTAGATGATTGCTTAACGTGGCTGTTTTCTTGATGGTCTTAACTGCAAACATCTGCTCCCTACAGAAAGTCGGGTGTGGCTTTATCCTCGAGCATGCTAACTCCCGACTTACTCAGTGTGGATCGAATTGTTCTTTCTGGTCCTGATGAATAAAGCCAGTGACTAACAGTAAAAAGAATGCATCTCAGTTATTTCCATTATCCATTTAGCCAGTGTGGCAACCATCACCACTATCTAGTTCCAGAGAATTTCCACCACATGACAGCTCATGGGTACAGATGTGTAGCCACATCTGGAGATGTAGACAGCTCTTTGGGTGCCTGGTTTCCCTTTCATGTGCTGGGAAATAGTACAGAGAAGAAGTAATTCATCATCCTTAAACGCACTTTCCACATTCAGTGAAACCCAACCCAGAAGGCATGTTAATCCAGAAAACACCAAACTCTTGGTTGGAAAGTGTGTGTTTTCTTCTACTGGGGAAAGAATTTGAAATTGTGCCTATTTAAGAACAAAAGAATTTAGCAGAGTTGTTAGTTAGGAGAATTAGGTCAGGCTGCTTTGTCAATGCTTGAGCTGGTGTCTGAGTTGACATAGGAATAGCTGGTATTAGTAGCTTCCAATGTTTGTTACAATCAATAAAATGCATATATGCGTGGGTATGCTGACATAGCCTCTTCAAGGTAGAATATTTAAGTTCAGGTGTTGGAAATATAATTGGTGCCAAGTTTCTTGAGGACTTTTGTTCAGTTCATATTAAAAGCCTAAAAGTCTTATTTGTCTTTTGACTCAGACATTTTCTTTTTAGGAATCTGTACTAAGAATATATAATGTAATGGATATGCACAAAAATACAATTGTAAAGATGTTTATCAGAATTATATGTATAACTATAATTCAGGTTGCCATGGGAAAATGCCCATGATATATCGAGGGTACAAAGTAGTATAGTAAGTGCAGTATGATTCTAATTTTAAAAAACTGTACCCCCTTAGGCTAGAATTATCTATAATAATAAAAGCGTAATATGCTAATTAGACCAGACAGCTGGAGGAAGGTGGGGCTGTGAGGGCCAAGGCAGCCGCCACGGCTGCGAGGGCCGAGCCTTTCGCATGAATTTCATGCATTGGGCCTCTAGTATTTATATATAATTATATTGATGTAGTAATATGCTGGGGTCCGACCCCAGCAGGTCCAGGGGTCCCCAAAGGTGTGGACGGAGTCGGCAAAGAAGGAATGACACAGAGACAGCGTTCAGTTGATCAGCAGCCTAGCCAGGATCTCCAGCCAAGTTCTGGTCTCGATCTCCAGAGAGGTTCTGCTTAGGATCTCCAGCCAGGTTCTGTCCAGGTTCTCCAGGCAGGTCCAGTCACCAGGTTCTAGTCAGGCGCTCCTGCCAAACTCCGCAGTCAGGTTCAGTCCAGGATCCCCTGCCATGCTCTCTCGCCAGGCTCCGCCTCCAGGCTCCGAGGCCAGTCCCTGTCCAGGATCCTCCGGCATGCTCTCTCCAGCGAAGTTCTTCTGTCTCTAGAGAACGTTCTGTGTAGGTTCTGTGCCTAGGCTCTGTCTCTCTTGGTCCTGTCTTCCAAGCCCTGTCTGAGTTCTGTCTCTTGCTGTCTTGTTCTGAGTTCTGTGTGTTTCTGTCTTGTTACAACTGTATTTATACCAGTTGATTCAATCCTATCAATCTCTATTACAAAGGTTAGGGCGTTTCTTATCTCCATTCCAGGGAGTAAAGATTATGCAGCTTAAGCATGATTGTTTGTAGTTAAAGTGATTAATTACCCGCCTGGCACTTAGTTAAGGGGTTTTATTCCCTCCCTAACTTCAGGGGAAAATCCCTACCTGGGGAAACAACCTTTCTCAGAGACCTTGGTTAAAACACATAGTGCCAAGAAGGTGAGCAAACATATTAAGAACAGTATGCCATATATGCCAGGTCCCTTGAAACAGCAAGCATGGACCGGCTCCCGGCAGTAATAATTTATGTATTAATAGTTTTTGTGGAGTGATAGGAATAGGACATTTTTAGGGTTTTTTTTTTTGAGGAGTGATTTATGTACGTATTTCTTATTTTTGTCCTCAAACTGCATAATACTTTTGTAATATAAACGGTAAAAACTAATTTGGGGAAGTTATTTTTATTTTATTTATGTCTTGATTTTATTTAAAAAAATGCATTCTCCTGCCCTGAGTGGCAGAGTGGAGAGTAGCAAATCAGGCAGAAGACCCTGGGTGTAGCATGATCCAGGCATATAGTTAAAAATATTTTTTTTTTCTAATTTTATGTATTATACATATTCATTTATTCTACAGATATTGATTGAGCTGCTTTCATGTAGTGAGTCTTTTTGTAGGCCCTAGAGCTGATATTCCTGAACAAAAGACATTCCAGTGAGGGAGACAGACACCAAGAAGCCATGTGTACGTGCACCTGTGCACACACACATGCACATGCATGTGTACAATAAGCCCACATGTGCACTCTAGGGCATCACAGTGTCAGTGGCGGGGGCTTCCCTGATACATACACTTGGACTAGGAACCAGGCGAGTGCAGTAGAAGGGGAACCAGAAGACTCTGCCCCAGATCTCAGGCCGTGAGCAGGCCCTGGCTTGAGCCATCTGGTGTGTCACCACAGGGGACTCGAGAATGGCCATTCCACACATGTCTAGATGGGAGAAAGTTTGGGAAAGCCCCATTAGATGGTGTAGAGCTGGGGCTCCCAGCAGTGACAGGGCCAGTCATGTCCCTGTTCAGTTTGGGAGGGCCCTTCTTCTAGGGTCCAAGAAGGCTGGGACCTTGACCAGCACGATGGCCAGAGGACATGAAGAAGTGGAAGATTTAGGATCCATTTGAGGGGGAAATGCCAGGATTTGCCAATGGCTGTGTTGGATGTGAGGTCAAGGAAAATAAAAGGTGATTTCTGGTGGTTCTGAGGCCACATTTGTCCTTCTCATGGACACAGCTGGAAGCTCGAGGGCCCCAGGGCTCCTGGCCACCTCACTTGTGCAGTGGGCCAAGGCTGGCTGTACTGTACTCACTGTCATGGCCCATCGCAACGAAGTCCAAAAGGATTGGCCCAGAGCTGAGAGATCCTCCATGTTTCTCTCACTTGTCACATGGAATTTTCTCTCTTTTTTTTCAGGGCTATGAAGACTGGCTTCGCCATAAAGCAGATAATGCCATGAACCAGTGCCCTGTTCATTTCATCCAGCATGGCAAGCTGGTTCGGAAGCAGAGCCGAAAGCTGAGAGTAAGTAATAATTGACACCCTTAACTGGAGTAAAGGCAGTAACAACTTAAAATAACAATAAGAGTGTAACAGGTGTTTTTATTAGGTACTAGAGGCCCAGTGCACGAATTTGTGCACCATTGGGGTCCCTCGGCCAGGCTTGTGGGATCAGGCTGAAACTGGCTCTCTGACATCCCCCGAGGGGGATTGCGAGAGGGTGCAGGCCAGGCCGAGGAACCCCACCGGTGCACGATCAGGGCCGGGGAGGGACACAGGAGGTTGGCCAGCCAGGGAGGGACCACAGGAAGGCTCCAGGGCGTGTCCAGCCCGTCTTGTTCAGTCCCAATCGGCCAGACCCCAGCAGCAAGCTCACCTACTGGTTGGAGCGCCTGCCCCCTGGTGGTCAGTGCATGTCATAGTGAGCAGTTGAACGGCCTTAGCGTATTTCATTAGCATATTACGCTTTGATTGGTTGACTGGACGACCAGACACTTAGCATATTAGGCTTTTATTATATAGGATAGGCCCAACCTCTTCCCCTAATATTTCAAGCAAACTCCTAACACTACTTTTTTTTTAAACTAATTTATTTGTTTTTAAAGGTTTTTTTTAAAATATATATTTTACTGATTTTTTACAGAGAGGAAGGGAGAGGGATAGAGAGTTAGAAACATCGATGAGAGAGAAACATCAATCAGCTGCCTCCTGCACACTCCCTACTGGTTATGTGCCCACAACCAAGGTACATGCCCTTGACCGGAATCAAACCTAGGACCCTTGAGTCCACAGGCCGACGCTCTATCCACTGAGCCAAACTGGTTAGGGCTGTTTTTAAAGTTTTAATAAACAACTTTTAGAGCAGGATCATACTCACTAACCAGTCAAGATAAGGAAAGCCCTAAACACTCTTAGAAAACCTGTTTTAGAACAAGGCAAATTCTTATTAACATGAACTTCACTAGGTTCACAGCAAAATTGAACAGAAGATACAGAAATTTCCAGTATACACCTTGTCCTCCATCCCCAACCCCTAACAACCTCTCCCACTGTCAGTAGCCCCAACAGGGTTATTTGAAGTTTATGAGATTACTAGGGGCCCAATAAGAGTGGGTCTTCCTTCCCCCGGCTGCTGGCACCGGCTTCCCTCCTCCGGCTACCGGCAGGCATCCAGGACCCAGGCTGTCTTCCCTTTGGCCCCAGCTTCGTCAGGAAGGACATTCGGAATGACGTCTAGAAGACGTCCAGTCTAATTAGCATATTATCCTTTTATTATTATAGATACCAGTGATTTTCAACCTTTTTCAATTACTAAAATTCTGTGGCACACCAAAAATATATTTTTTGCTGATCTGACAAAAAGTATAGGTATAATTTTGATTCATTCTCACCAGGTGGCTATTGTTGTGTTGGCTGTTGTCATTTTTTATTTGACAATCTGAGGGAAGAGAGGTCAGTGCCCCTGACTAAATAAAACAGGTATTGCATGTTTTCAAAATTCTTGCGGCTCACCAGTTGAAAATCGCTGGATCATACTTACTAACCAGTTAAGACAAGGAAAGCTTTAAACACTTTTAGAAAATCTGATTTAGAACATCTCAAAGTTCATGTGACTATGATCTTCACTAGTTAGAAATCATAGAAATTGAGTCTGAAACCTCACTGAAAGTTTCATTTTAATATTTTCTCCAATGAATTGTTAATGTAACATGTAATTTTTTATCTTTAAATGTGTGTTTGAATGAAGTTTGAATGAAGTTTGGATTGCATTCAAACTTACATCTGTTTAGAGCACCTATATGTGTACAAACGGTAAGTACTAGTATAATTTTTACAGTTTGTCCTGGAGTCTTGTTTAGCTGTGAACCTAAGGGTGTAGCCCAGCCGTCCTCCTGTCACCTTCTCCTGCCCTTGTCGCCCCGCCCAGGCCTCTCCTCCACCCTCCTTCCCTCCTTGCCTGACAGCTCCACTGGCTCTCTGGGTTGCTTTCCTGGCCAGAAGTCGTGGTGGGGTTCTCAGGAAGTTGCAGAAAAGGATCGTTGCCAGCTTTCATGCAAAGAGACAGGAAAGTGGGCCTCTACTTACAGGCACAGCCCTGAAGGGGGATAGCCCAGTCAGCTTGGGGGTCGTGGTGTTTGGAAAAGGGCCGAGTCCAGGATACAAGAACACATCAGGAGGCCTGTTCACATGTCATTGGCATGGGGTCCACCTTTGTTATGTGTATTATACCCACTATTGTATGTATTTTTTAAAATATGTTTTTATGGATTTGAGAGAGAGAGAGGAAGGAAGAGGGAGAGAGAGAAAGAGAAACATTGATGTGAGAGAGAAACATCAATCAGCTTTCTTCTGTACACACCCTGACCAAGGTCAAACCCACAACCTGGGCATGTGCCCTGACTGGGAATGGAACTAGCAACCTTTTGGTACATGGGACAACACTCAACCGAGCCACACTGGCCAGGGCTGTATTTTCTTTGCCTTATAAATTTTACTGTCCATGTGTTTTAGTAATTCTGAATTCAGTTAGTCTCTACTGATGATGTTTTTCTAGTGGTCATGGGGTCAGAGAGGTGAGGGTGTGGGAGCAGGGCCTCACAGCCATGGGAACAGTGTTAACAGGTTCCTTTAGAACCCAAGCCCTAAATGCAATTTCCATGAACAACTCTATTTCCCTTGCAAAGTCTTCTGAACTTTTTTCTATTAAACTATTTTTCAATTACAATTAATATACAATATTAGTTTCAGGTGCATGACATTCATATAGCTTGCAGATTGATCACCCCAATAAGCCTATACAATATTATTGACTGACTACTAGAGGCCCGGTGCACGAAATTCGTGCATGGGTAGGGTCCCTGGGCCTGGCCAGCAATCAGGGCCGATCGGGGCCTCCCTTCCCCGGCTACCAGCTGCCAGCCAGGGCCTGTCTTCGTTCTGCGCCACCCCCTGGTGGTCAGTGCACATCATAGTGAGCGATAGAACTCCCAGTCGAACTCCCTTGGGGACACTTTGCATAATATATATATATATAGATATAGATATAGATATAGATATAGATATAGATATAGATATAGATATATGTATATATCTATCTATATATATGTATATATCTATCTATATATATATGTATCTATCTATCTATATATATATGTATTCCCTATGGTTTACTTTAGATCCCTGTGACGATTTTTATAACTGACAATTTGTTGTAAACATCTCTTTAATAAACATCTCTTTCTTTAAAAACATACCTAAGCTGTGTCCACCAGCAGAAAATTGAATTTTTAGTGCCTTGATCTCCTGTGAGGAATGTCTGCTCTGTGTCCAGCCTGTGCCAACCAGAGGATTCTCAGTCGACTGTGAGACTAGGAAGAACAGTCAGGCATCCTTTGTGACTCAGGCATCATCTTTCATTGGCCATAATGGCTCAGGCCCTCAGAGGCTGCACCAGGCTGTTAGAAAAGGAACCTTTAATTTGTCCATCTCTATAATTTCAAGAATGTCATTACATAAATGGAATCGCACAGTCAGAAACCTTTTGGGACTGGCTCTTTTCACTCAGCCTCATTCCCTTGATTTCACCCTTGTTGTTTGTATCGGTAGCTCCTTCCTTTTATTGATGAGACCATGGTGTGGGTTAGACCAGAGTTTGCTTGAATTCAACAATTGAAGGACAGTTACTAGTACATCTTTTCCAGTTTGGGGCTATTATGAATAAAGCTGCTATGAATACTTGTATGCAGGTTTTGGTATGAATAAAATTTCCATTTCTCTGGCATAACAGCTCAAGAGTTGAATTGTTGGGTCACAGAGCAAATCCATTTTTAGTTTTAAGAGGAATTGCCAAACAATTTCCCAGAGTGCTGGGCAATTTTCCATTCCTATTAGCAATGTGTGAGAGATCCAGTTTCTCCACATTGTCACCAGCATTTGGTGTTGGCACTATTTTTCAGCTTAGTCATTCTGATATCTCAGTGAGGTTTAAATTTGCATCTCCCTACTGGCTAACCATGTTGAATATCTTCCCATGTGCTTATTTGCCATCTGGGTATCCTCTTCTGTGGGAAAAAAGCAACAACAATTCTTTATGTCTTTTACTTATTTTCTAGTTTTTACTGATGAATTTTGAAACTTTATATATTCTAAATATTAGTCCTTTGTCAGAAATCCCTTAATGGGGCATTCACAAAGCAAAGTTTTAAAATTTTGATGAAGGCCCCAACCGGTGTGGCTCAGTGGATAGAGCATCAGCCTGCGGACTGAAAGGTCCCAGGTTCGATTCCAGTCAAGGGCATGTACCTTGGTTGCGGGCACATCCTCAGTAGGGGGTGTGCAGGAGGCAGCTGATCGATGTTTCTCTCTCATCGATGTTTCTAACTCTCTATCCCTCTTCCTTCTTCTCTGTAAAAAATCAATAAAATATATAAAAAAAATAAAAATAAAATTTTGATGAAGTCCAATTTATTGATTTTTTTTTTACCTTTTATGGATCATGCTTTTAGTGTTAAGATTGAGAGCTCTGGCCTGGTCGGTGTTGCTCAGCAGTTGAGTGTCAACCCAAGAACCAAGAGGTTGTTGGTTCAATTCCCAATCAGGGCACATGCCTGGGTTGCCTGCTCCATCCCTAGTGCAGGGCATGCAGGAGGCAACTGATAGATAATATTTCTCTCTCACCAATGTTTCTATCTCTCTATCCCTCTCCCTTCCTGTCTTTCTAAAAATCAATAAAAATATATTATTTAAAAACGATTAAGAGTTCTTTGCCTAACTTGGAGCCCACAGATGTTCTGCACTTTTTTTCTAACAGTTTTATGTTTTACATTTAAATTCATGCTCCATTTGGAATTAATTTTCACATAAAATGTGAGGTTTAGGGCAAAGTTCCCTTTTTTTTTTTTTTTTTTTGCCTATCATTGCCCAATTGTTCTACTATCATTTGATGGAAAGGCTGTTCCTTCTCCATTGAATTGTTTTTGTACTTTTGTCGAAGTTAGTCGGAAGCTTTTTGTGTGGCTCAGTCTCACTGTGCTCTGTTCTGTTTCATTGCTCTTTGTGCCAGTCCTCTGCCAGTACCGGCACATCCTGGCTACTACAGCTGCATAGAAAGCTTCACATTGGCAGAGTGACTCCCCCCTTCATTCCTCTTGATCAGGATTGTTGTAGCTATTCTAGGCCTACACCTTTCCACATAACTTTTAGCATAAGCCCATCTGTGTCTACGAAAATCTTTCTGGATTTTCTATAGGGATTTCACTGAACACAAAGGTCTATTTGAGGAATAACCCTCCAATGTGAAGTTCTCAGACACTCAGTTGGGGCAGTAATGGAGTGTGACAGGGAACTGCACTTACAGTGCAGGCAGGAGCACGCTGATGTCCTGATTCTGGAAACACCTGCAGTGGCAGCAAGAACATCCAGGCGCTTGGAAGGATTTGAACCCTCTGGCTAGTCGCCCTGATTTTCATGGTCATTTGCCTTCCTGACACAAAGTCTGAAGTCACAATCAGAGAAAAGGGGCCTTTCTGGGAGGTCATTTAGATGTCTTGGTTGGTGATGACACAAAAAGTGGGATGTTTCATCTTATTTAAAAATCCGTATGACAGACGTTCTGTGGCTCTTTTTTGCTCTGGTTTTTTTAAGGTGATTGCCACTTCTGCACTCTTCTTAGTCCCTCTTGAGCGATCTGGACAGTGTCTTGGTTCTGTTGTTCAGCCAGCGTTTAGAACTCTCCTACCTGGTTTATGGGACACATGGTTTTAAGTCAGCGCCTTCCTCCAAGGATAATTCCCACTTGGACCCATTAATGAAACACTAGAACTCATCCTTTTGGGCTGAATCAAGGGTAATCCTGTTATGGATGTTTGTGTTTCCATTGCAAAATACTCAATTGTAATGCACTTTGATGCTTCTCAGATCTAAAATTGGTACATTGAAACCTCACCTGGTCTGTCCTCTGTTTGGGCAAAATGCCTGGGAAATGATCTTTCTCTAGAGTCACATTAGCATCCATATATCCTCCTGTAAACAAACACCATAATGGTATCTGTGAGTATCGACTGGTACATTAGGAAAAAGGAAATATTGCTGCACAGTGGCAGGGTTCATTTGATGGCACTGTCTGTCTGTCTGTCCTGCAGGTCGGGGACATCGTCATGGTCAAGGAGGATGAGTCCTTCCCCTGTGACTTGATCTTCCTCTCCAGCAGCCGGGGAGACGGGACCTGCCACGTGACAACCACCAGCTTAGATGGAGAGTCGAGTCACAAAGTAACGTGCCTTTTGTTGGAGATCCCGTGCAGCGCCTCCCCTTCCTTCCCCAGCTGTGCTTGCGGGGCTAGAAACTACATCATGTTTGGAAATCCAGCTTTCAGTGGAAACCCAGGGACTTGTGCTGGCCAGATTGTTTTTTGACTTTTGTTTCTTTCTGTTTTCTACTTTTTTCTTTCCACCCTTGGTATTCATAACATCCAACCATTGAGCTAACAGAAATAACTTCATGTTATTTATGTAGTTGTGTCCTTTAGCAGAGGCACCAAAGGATGTAATGAATTGATTGCTGAAATTTTGAAAGTTTTCATTTCACCAGTCAGAATTAGTGTCTTTACTACCCTGGAATTAAGTGAAAAGTCCCACACGAGTCTAGATTTTTGCCACACTCACGGTTACTCCAATGAGTGTCTTTTTGTTAAAATATTTTAATAAATATCTGAGGTTATAATTAATTTCTTACATTCAGTATGGAATTCTGTACCGGTAGCTGATGCTACAAATTTTAATTAACAATCACGAGAGAATAGAACATATCACTATTAATTTTAAGGTTTTCATTATTTAAAAAATCTGGAAGCTTCCAAGGAGTTTATAAGAGTGAGTATATCTCAACAGAATCAAGGCATTAGGTCACAAAATTGCAACTCTAACACAATACTTAAACGATACCTATGAATATAGGCAATTTCTAGGATGAGAAAGAGAATTTTTTTTTTTGCAAAACCCTAAAGAATATGCTAATCTTTTAAGGATTATTCATGGTATCGTTGTACAAAGCCCTGTGGGGTTTCTCGGCATTTACTTTCACATTTTCTATGTAGCACATCCCAACGGAGTTGACATTCTGGCACAAGCCGTTGTGAGCAACAGTGATTCTGGGAATGGAAATCCCTGGGGTTGGGTTTCAGGTGTTTATTGTAACCTGCCACCTGTCTCTGGAGCGTGTGGAGTTTATGTGCCGGTCCTTTCTGACAGGACACACCTCTAACTCTCCTCGTGTCTTCCTCTCTAATAACTAAGTGCTGGATGAATACACTGTAATAAATAAACAAAACAAGTGAGCCACCCACACCCTCACTGTGGGCAGTGGGCTGCCCGCTCCACCCCTCGCCCGGGAGGGATGTGGCTGCTCACAGAGGTCTCAGCACCGCCGTGAACAGATGCTGCAGGGCTCCAGGTGTATCACTCTTCTCAGGTAAAATGTCACAGCCGTCCAGAACTGCTGATATTCGAGTCCACATTTTACTTTGACCTTTGGCGTGGTGTGCTCACTATCTTGAATGCGTGCCCTCCGGCGTCATTTCTGTGCATTGGCTTTGGCTTGGGTGGCTGGCTAGATCTGAGCCCTTTGCTTAAGAGGAGATTGGGGAGTGGGACTCCTGCGCTGGTCACATTCATGACTCATGACCGTGGCAGACACCTGGCCTCTCTGGAGTTTCCCCATCCACAAAACAGGGACAAACCTGTCTTCTAGGGGCGCCTGTGAGACATAACTAGAAATTTTCCCGAAGTGTTTGATACACAATAAATGCCCTGAAATGTTACAAATCCTGCTGCGGTTGCCGTGATCATATCTCCTGTTAGTTTTGATTTATTGAGCATTTTATGTGTCTAACACTTGATCATTAGAGAGACAGATAAGAGGAGATGTAGCGGTGTGTTCTCCTTCACCAGGCCCTCATGCACGAGTGTTTCTTTCCTCTCTCCATCCAAGGCGAGCCCACCTGTCTGTCCCTGCTTACTAATACCATCTGGCCCCATGGTCTAACGGGGGCCCAGCCCAGCAGCTTAGGCATCATGTAGGATCATGTTAGAAATGCAGGCCTCGGGCCCCACTCCAGACCCTCGGCATCAGGAAGCTGGGGTGGGGCCTGAGAATTGCATTTCTAACATGATCCCTGGTGGGGTCCAGGAGTCAGTGCCTTACAAGCCCTCTGTGGAGATTCTGATGAACATTCAGGTTCGAGGAGCCAAGTGAGTAGCTATGCAGAAAGCTTACATTCCCCTGTGTCAGGCGAGGGCAGTTCCTGATGCTGATGACAGCTCTCTGTAAACCGGGGGTGGGGAACGTCTCCCGCGGGCCACATGAGGCCTGTGAAATCATTTGGTCTGGCCCTGCCTAGGCAACCCCAGGCGGGGCTCGAAATGCCATAAATCTAGGAGCTTTTTTCATAGCAACATAAATTTATATTAAGTGAACGTTGTTATAAATATTCAAATGGCCCTTGGCAGAAAAAAGCTTCCCCACCCCTGCTATAATCAATAGGATGTTATATAAACAAAAAGGAATATTTTAACTCTTAAATTTGTTTCCTAATTGATAGTCACCACCATGACAGATAAATCGAGGTGTCTAATTTTGAAGAAGAATTCCCAACACTGCTATTAGTTTTAAGTTGAGGAAACTGGGTAAGAATGGAAGAACTTTCTAGCACCTAATAGATATAAGAAAAACAGCAGTAATCTATAAATCTATAACTTTTAATGTTTTCAAACTCTTTATTATACTTCTCTCATATGCTAGCCAGGCGTTGTCATCAGTCTTATTTATATGCACAAAAAATTGGTCGTCAATGCTGCCCTGGAATTGGAGGCATTGGCCGCCAGGTTTGTGTTGTTCATTTTGTTGTGAATTCACATTTCTTGTCAATCTGCAGACACATTATGCAGTTCAAGACACAAAGGGATTTCAAACAGAAGAAGAGATAGATGGCCTCCACGCTACCATTGAGTGCGAGCAGCCCCAGCCCGACCTCTACAGGTAAGATCTGTGCTCCCCACGAGTATCTCTTTATTGCCTAAATGCTGTTCTTGCTCTCCACCCCAAATAGTCTACTGGCCTGGGGGCTTGGAAAGAGAATGTCAATCACTGCTTTAAAGTTAAGATTGAGTTAAAAATAGATTACTTACATATTTTCAGAGTCCGACAACATTTAAATCTATAGCTACTTATGCAAACATTAGAAGTGGCTTAATGAAACTAAATTTGTTGCAGAAAAAATAATTTTTTTCTACTTTGAGGAAGTGATCTTAAGGAAAATCATTTAAGTCCTGGGTTAATAAGAACAGAAAGTAAACTAAGAGAGAGGGGGGAGGTAGAGTGGTTTAGCTACACACAGATGTGCTTTTGGGTAAAGAATCCCAGGTAGTGAGCGCACATCCCTCCTTTTGTAGAAACAGGAAGGCAGGTGTGTAAGCCAGGGCACTTCCAGTCTGCCTCTTCCCTGCAGGGTCCCCCACCCCCGTGTTGCTGCTATGCCACTAACCTGACTTTTCTGTTGCCAGGTTTGTGGGCCGAATAAATGTTTACAATGATCAGAATGACCCCGTGGTGAGGTGAGGCGATGTGCTTCTCTTAAATAGATTTGGAGACTTTCTTCTCTTTACTTTTAAATTATAAGTGCATTTTTTTTTTTTTTTTTTTTTTTACTGATAAGAGTTCTTTAGTGTTGTTGTTCTATGGGGTTTTGAAAGTAGAATTAGGTGTTTCCAGAAGTCTAGGTTCTAGTGCAGGGGTGGGCAACCTTTCTGTGAGTGCGTACCAAAACCAGCAAAATCTCTGACTCAGAATTCTTCTGCGGGCCAACCCTAATTTTTTGAGAACATGTTACGCCTACTTGATATCTCTTAAGGTGTACGTATGTGAAGAACCTTGAAGAAATAATAAAATTCATCCGAGCAACAAAAACACAGTATATGATGATGAAAAATGCATTTATTTTTTAATGTATACATGTACACTGATAGTCCGACAGAAAACTTTATGACTCTGTTTGATATTATCAGTGGGACTTTTGCTGCTGCATCACTGATGACAGAGATTTTACATCAGGTTTATATTGTGACCTTCAGAGATATGCATGAACTACTACTTTCACCTGTCAGGCTACTCCTATTATGAGACTTAACAAAATTCATCACTGAGAACAAAGATTCACAAGCGTATGTGGATGAAAACATGGAGAGTAATGCTGTTGCAAAGTTTTTTAAATAGGAAAAATTTTCTGGAATGGCATTCCAAGGCCTCAATAGTTCATTTTCGACACTATTGAAATTGCTCTTCCCCTCTCGTCAATCCATGTCTATGGTCTTTAAGATAACTTATTATGTAAAATTATTTATCTAAGATGCACCTACACTGAATTTATGTGAAAAATAAAAAAGTCATATTAAGAAAAAAAATTGTAAATGGAAGATTATAAGAGAGGGTTTCGCATGCCAGCAAAAGTTACTGGCGTGCCATGTTTGGCATGCGTGCCAGGGGTTGCCCACCCCTGTTCTAGTGTTTTCAGATTTCTCTTGGGTATACAGCTATATGTGTGAACAAATGAACGACGCTCATGGCAAATGTTCTCTCACAAGACTCTGCTGAGGGTCTCACAGCCCGGAAGGGTCAGGAGCCCATCTAACAGTCCCCAGGCAGAGGAGAGAGTGCTGTTTCCCCCATTAGAAATTCCTTTTCAGCCCTAGCCAGTTTGGCTCAGAGCTGCGGCTGCAGACCAAGGGTGGCTGTTTGATTTGGTCAAGGGCATGTACTGCAGTTGCAAGCTCCTCCCCAGCCTGGGCGTTGGTCAGGGCTCCTGCTGGAGACAACCAATCATTGTGTTTCTCTCACATCAATGTTTCTCTTTCCCTCTCTCTTCCACTCTCTCTAAAAATCAATGGAAAAATATCCTCGGGTGAGGATTTAAGAAAATAATAAAAATTAAAAAAAAAAAAGAAATTCCTTTTCAGCCCAGCCAACATGGCTCAGTGGTTGACTGTCGACCTATGAACCAGGAGGTCACAGCTCGATCCCCAATGTGGAACATGCAGGGGGCAGCCAATCAATGATTCTCTCTCATCATTGATGTTTGTATCTCTCTTTCCCCCTCTCCTCTCTGAAATCAATTTTTTAAAAAAGAAATTACTTTTCAGAATTTATACACAAGTATATCGTCAATTGTGAAGTTGAAAGATTTCTGGCTTGGAAGCCCTTTTATTGGAATGTATGAATCTACCCATAATCATTACTGGGGTATGGTTTTGGCTCTGGATTTCACCTAGACTTAAGGCAGTGGTTCTCAACCTTCCTAATGCCGCAGCCTTTTAATACAGTTCCGCCAATTTTATGGTGACCCCCCAACCATAAAATTATTTTCGTTGCTACTTCATAACTGTAATTTTGCTACTGTTATGAATCATAATGTAAATATCTGATATGCAGGATGTATTTTCATTGTTACAAATTGAACATAATTAAAGCATAGTGAGTAATCACAAAAACAATATGTAATTATATATGTGTTTTCCGATGGTCTTAGGCGACCCCTGTGAAAGGGTCGTTCGACCCCAAAGGGGTCGCAACCCACAGGTTGAGAACCGCTGACTTAAGGGGATGTGCCTCACAAGGGCCTGTCTCAGGCTCACATCCACCTGTTGGCCGGGCATTGCTGAGGCCAGTGTAGGTCACAGGTGGGTGTGCTCACCACCTGTGGTCGGGACCAGTGTGATGTTAACATCCAGCCCACATCTCTCTGGGTCTGTATTGTGTCTGCTTCCTCAGGCCTGTGGATGTTTTATCTGGACATTGTTTCAGGATCCTGGCAGTTCATTGGTGCTAAGGTATTCAAGATCTACAGTTTAGGAAATTGACTTTAAGTGGGTTTAGGAGTTGACCTTTTTTATAAATCTCACCTGTTAGAGAAATTATTCTCCCCCCCTCCACCCCCTGATTTAAGCAGTCTCCAAGTTGCCAATATCCTGATAGTACTTCGTGTATTTTTTTTTATTTTATTGATTTTTTTACAGAGAGGAAGGAAGAGGAATAGAGAGTTAGAAACATCGATGAGAGAGAAACATTGATCATCTGCCTCCTGCACACTCCCCACTGGGGATGTGCCCACAACCAAGGTACATGCCCTTGACCAGAATCGAACCTGGGACCCTTCAGTCTTTAGGCCGACGCTCTATCCGCTGAGCCAAACTGGTCAGGGCACTTTGTGTATTTTTTTTAAAAAAGTTGCTCATGAGTAGAAATAAACTCAATGGGAAACTGCCACAAAATAGTAAGTTACTGAAATATAATTCGTTGGTGCTTATCTCCTTATAAGCTCCTGAAACTATTTGTTTAAAGGAAACAATTTATGCACATCTTAGCATGTTTTCACCATTATTTATCTGCTGGTTAGTTTGTAGCTTTCAGAATTTTTTTAAAAATATATTTTTATTGACCTCAGAGAGGAATGGAGAAGGAGAGAGAGAGAGAGAGAAAAACATCGATGATGAGTGAGAATCATTGATTGGCTGCCTCCTGCAACTCCCACACTGGGGATTGAACCCGCAACCCAGGCATGTGCCCCCGACCGGAATCGAATCTGGGACCCCTCAGTCCACAGGCAGACGCTCTTCCCACTGAGCCAAACTGGCTAGGGCAGTTTTCAGAATTGATGGAGGCATTGCCACGGTCTTTCCTAAATAGATACTAGTGTACAGCTAATTCCTAGTTAGTTTGAAAAAATGACCTGTATTTCTGTGTCTTGTGAGAATTAGTGTTTGAACAAGTAATAGATTACTATTTATTCATATTGCTGATGTGATGAATCCGACAAAGTAAACACTGCAGGCTTTTCATGCTTTCTGTTAAGACGAAGTTTAATGCTGAGCATCTTGGGAAGATAATTACTAATCCATTTTGTATTTTGGTAGCAATTCTAGTTTAGCTTTTTATGCATTATACTATTCAGCAGACTTTTAATATTTGGATACTTAAAGATGTTTATAAGTTTGTGGTGTGGACAGTTATGAATTATATATCTAAATTCTTAATCCACTCAGGGTAATATTTCTTCATCCTCCTGTCCAAACTGGAAGTAAAGTACTTTTTAAAGTAAATTATTTTTAGACTTCCCAGAGCCACTTTTTAAAGGGGCCATTTGTTTTCATGAGCACGCTCCACGTGAATTATTGTTAGTGTAGATCACAGAGGTCGACAGTGCTTCTAACACAGCCAGACCGCAGCAAGTCCATGGCCCTGGAGGCTCTCAAGGTGGCTGCCAGGCTGAGGGGCGAGTGTCTGAGACCCTTGGGCAGCCCTGGGCAGACACGTCAGGTCAAGTGTGTCCCAGCCAACTCTTCCCTCTCAGCAGCCCCCTCTTTCTCGTCTTCAGCTGGACACAGTCCTGAGCTGTATCAGCTAAATACACTGCACACATTTGAGGTGTATAGCATTCACCAGGTTCTCAACATTCCATGCTTAAAGGAAATTAAAGACACTGATGGAGTAAAAAGCAAACTTCAGCAAATGCTTTCAACTCTTTCCCTTCCAAAGAAAATGATGAGAATGCTGACAATAGCAAACTGTGCAAAGTTGAATTCTGCTTCATGCTTCCCTTTTCCTCTTGGGAAATGAGAAGAAACGATTACTCCACCAACAAGGGGAGCTGCTCGAATGTGAACCTCCGGGAGGCAGAGATGCTGTCCGTCGCTCCCTGTTGAGTGCTGAGTGTAGGGCAGTGCTTGTTCTTAATGCGCGCTTTTTAAGTTCCTTGGTTGTTGCCCGTTTCTCCCCAAAGTAGCAAATGCATGGATTGTTCCAGATTTACAGCCGCCTGCATGTAGAGGGCTTTGTGGACTTGACAGCCAGTGTTCATAAAGGCACGCAGAGTATCCCAGCCTTTGCCTTTATTTATTTTTTTAATATATTTTTATTGTTGATAGTATTACAGATATATCCCATCCTCCCCCTTTACCCCTCTCCTCCTAGTCCTTACCACCCCCCCCCCAGGTCTTCACTACCCTATTGCTCATATCCATGGGCTATGCCTATAAATATGTAAGTTCTTTGGTTTATCTCTTCTCGTCCCCCCAGCCCCACATCGAGGTGTGTCAGTCTGTTCCATGCCTCCCTGCTTCAGGTCTTACTTTGTCGGTCAATTCATTGTGTTCATTAGATTCCACAAATAAGTGAGATCATGTGATATTTATCTTTCTCAGATTGGCTTATTTACTTGGCATAATATTTTCCAGATCCATCCATGCTGTCCCAAAGGCTAAGAGATCCCTCTTTTTTACAGCTGCATAGTATTCCATAATGTAAATGTCCTACAGCTTTTTAATCTATTCATTTACTGATGGGCACCAGCCCTCACCTTTAAAGTGTGATTGTATTCCATGAGACACACTGAGTGATAGACACAGGACGTGCTAGAAGTGGCTTGATGCCACATGACTCAGAGGCACCACCCTTTCACTTTCCCAGAACATTTGGGGGTCCTCCCGTCCAGGGGTCCTGAAACCTGATACTTGTTAGGAGCTAGTTTGATTTAGTCTGTCAAGGTGACTCTTCAGGCAAGTTGTCCGGTGCTGCTGATGGCACTGATGCAGGGACCCCACTTGTCAGCCCACCACTCTCACAAGCGATCGCCAATAGAATGTTGTTAAAATGTTCAGACCTGGCTCGGTAGGTCTGGGAGCCTGCTGACATGTGCCGCACCAGGAGAGCAGGTGCCCACGGAGCTAGAACTCTGCAAAATTCTTCCAGCAGAGCGGGTTCTTAACCTCCGGCAGGCAGGGGTCACACACACTGTTCCATGGACCCAGGCTGACTTTTCTCATCCGAATATAAGCAAATCTACATTTAAACGACTTCTTCTTACAATGAAGTCTGTTAGGCAAGTGAGTTGACTTTCACCTTGTAGCATGCCTCTCACCATGGTTTCTCCATTGCCCTGTTTCTGGTCATTCTTGTCTTTACAGGCCATTAGGATCGGAAAACGTGCTTCTTAGAGGAGCCACACTAAAGAACACTGAGAAAATCTTCGGTAAATATTTTAATTAATGAATTATTAATCATAGCCTCTAAAATTAAGGGTATGTTAAGTAATTACAATGGTGGTACCATGAAAGCATCTTCTGTACTTTGAAGTACTTTAGACTTGATGACAGCAATAATTCTGCATCACTAAGAAAAGCAGTATTGATGTATAACTGCAATCCATAAAGCAGTGACATCGGAGGATATTGCTTATATATTAAGTGCCTACAGATTTTGACTCAGAAACAAAGTTAATCCATGAAAGAATCCACACAGTATATTTTGTAACTATTTTTTTAGTGACTTTATTTCTTTACTAGTATCTCCCATTTCTGTGTGGGTTATATTTTATGTTTTAAGTAAAATAAATTTTTAATTAAAATTGCTGTACCCTTTTGTGGGAAAACCCAAATTATTAAAATCTGAGCTTTATAAAAAATACAGATTGTTCTCTGTTGCAGGAAATTTTCTTTAAAAAAGTACTTCTTCAGTCTAAAGAGCCCTATTGTGTGACTCTGTTTATGAACAGCTAGCTTGCCTAGTGAAATAAAAAATATAATTCCTTTTACCCAAAATTCCATTTTCACCATAGCTGTGTGTAACTTACTATGTAAAGGTAAATACAGTTGTGTTACTGTTCTGACATTTATTCTCTACTTTACAGGTGTTGCTATTTATACGGGCATGGAAACCAAGATGGCATTAAATTATCAATCAAAATCCCAGAAACGATCCGCTGTAGAAAAGTAAGGTTCAGTCCCCATTGTGTGAAGTCGGTAAAAATCTTTGACTTAGGAGACCAAACCACAGTAGATATGAAAACACTTTTCTCTTGGCCTGATTAGCAATTCCTTCGTGGTATCTAGATGGACAGTGGAGCTGATTACTTAGATTGACTATCTTATTTCGGTGGCGGGGGGAGGAGGGTGTGAATGGCCACACACCTTCAGCCCATGTGGCTCCCTCATGTGGACACCCCGGACACCCCAAAGTCCCAGTTTGAAGTCATTTGCAGTTTCCCAACAGTTCCTCCCATCATTTCCTGAAAAAGTCAAAGTTGGGTCATTTTTAATTTGGGGTATTGAAACCACATGTTTTCCTGAGCAAAGCATTAGCAGGGAGAACAGTCTTCTTTTTATTAAACCATAAAATCTTTGTAAAAATATGTCAAGGAGAGGGTTGAATTTGTAAGAAAATGTGGCCCGGATTTTTTCCGTCTTTGCCTCTTGTTAAAGTGTATCTGCAACTTGAAGTGGGCCACTGAGCGGTTGCAATTTTTTTAACAGAGAGATGTGTGCTGCTCTCAGGTTTGGGGGGAAGACTGTCAGGGTGCCTCCGGCCCCCTCTCAGAATCCAGTCTTGAAATGTGATCCTGGCCTCAATCAAATACCAAAATGCAGACTTGGCTCCTAAGCAAGAATGCTTTGTTTCCAGATGCCACATTGACAAATAGGTTTCAGAAATAGGTTTTGGAAAATTGCCCCTCCTTCATGAGGTCTGCTAAGACCTTGGCTACAGATTGAACATTATTCTGACGCAGAGGGCATTTCTTTCTTTGTTGACTTCCCTCCTTCCCTCCTCCCTTCCTGGTGGTCCGCTCTAAATCCAGAACTCATTGGTTGATGCTTAAAGGTAGAAGGCATTTATTTCTGGATGTTCTTTCAATGATAGAGTCCTAGAACATACAGAAACCTGTGTCAGCAACGCGGTTGTGTGGAGTCTCTCTCCTGTTTACAAAACTTGCCTTTACTGAGCTGTTTTCCTTGTGGTGTCTCAGGGGTGGGCAAACTTTTTGACTCGAGGGCCACAATGGGTTCTTAAACTGGACCGGAGGGCCGGAACAAAAGCATGGGTGGAGTGTTTGTGTGAACTAATACAGTTAACACTGCTGCTGGTGAAGGAGCGGAGGGGAGAGCAAGAGAACCCTCCACTCTTTCGGCTCCGAGGGCCGGATAGAACAGCCGAACGGGCCGTGGGCCGTAGTTTGCCCATGGCTGGTCTAGAATCACACGCCAGTGACCATGGAGGAGACTCAGAAATGAGCGTACGTTATTTTCACTGTCAGTGGATTGGGAGAGGGGTCTTCTAAGGGCACTCATTGCTGTGCCATTTATTCCTGATCTGCTTTGTCACAATGTGTTCACCTCGACACACAGGTGTGCAGCTCGCAAATCTTCAGGGAGCAATGACTAAGTAACCATTACCTCTTGTGTTTTAGATCAATGAATGTGTTCCTCATAGTGTACCTCTGCATTCTCATCAGCAAAGCACTGATAAATACTGTCCTGAAGTACGTGTGGCAGAGTGAACCATCCCGAGATGAGCCGTGGTATAATCAGAAAACCGAAGCAGAAAGACAGAGGAACCTGGTATGGACACTGACTTCCTTTGCAGTGATCAACAATGCTCTGTGGGCTGCTGTTGTGAAAATGTGTTAACATGATGAAGTTGCGGTTGATCCAATCTTTATAATAAGTACATGCACTGATATGGAAAGCATTGGTTGCCTCTCTAGCTGCAGATACTGGTTGCTTTTGCTTTCTTTGGATTTGAATATCCAAGTCTGGAAAGGTATTAGTTCCCATAGTACATTCATATCGATGCGCCTTAAATGCTTTTGGTGTTTCCAGAACCCAGAGCAGTGTCTATACTTAGAGGATGCTCAGTGAATGCTCATTAATGATTGTGAGGTAAATGGTACTTACTTATGGTACGTCTGTGGACAAAAACAAGAGACAATTATATGGAAACTAGGGTAAGAATTACTTTCATTTTTCAAATGAGAAATGTTTATCAAAAGTATTTTGCCCAAAACCAGTATATTAAAATAATTTGATCGAACCTTTTCTACTTAAAACAGTATAGTTTTCTGGTTGGGCCCAGTGAGTCCAGACCTGAGCCATGTGCGACTCTATAACAGTGTCCACTCAGTATAGAGTGGAGTTGTGTGCAAATCCAGACCAGTATCTACTCAGTGCAGGCCAGAGCTGAGTGTAAACTCCAACCAGGACCCACTGCGTCCAGAGCAGGTCTAGAACAAATCCCAGACCAGGGCCCACTGCGTCCAGAGCAGGTGTGGAACCAATCCAGACCAGGGCCCACTGCGTCCAAAGCAGGGAGGGATGGAACCAATCCAGACCAGGGCCCACTGCGTCCAGAGCAGGTGTGGAACCAGTCCAGACCAGGGCCCACTGCGTCCAGAGCAGGTGTGGAACCAATCCAGACCAGGGCCCACTGCGTCCAGAGCAGGTGTGGAGCCAGTCCAGACCAGGGCCCACTGCGTCCAAAGCAGGGAGGGATGGAACCAATCCAGACCAGGGCCCACTGCATCCAGAGCAGGTGTGGAACCAATCCAGACCAGGGCCCACTGCGTCCAGAGCAGGTGTGGAACCAATCCAGACCAGGGCCCACTGCGTCCAAAGCAGGTGTGGAACCAGTCCAGACCAGGGCCCACTGCGTCCAGAGCAGGTGTGGAGCCAGTCCAGACCAGGGCCCACTGCGTCCAGAGCAGGTGCAGAACCAATCCAGACCAGGGCCCACTGCGTCCAGAGCAGGTGTGGAACCAATCCAGACCAGGGCCCACTGCGTCCAGAGCAGGTGTGGAGCCAGTCCAGACCAGGGCCCACTGCGTCCAAAGCAGGGAGGGATGGAACCAATCCAGACCAGGGCCCACTGCATCCAGAGCAGGTGTGGAACCAATCCAGACCAGGGCCCACTGCGTCCAGAGCAGGTGTGGAACCAATCCAGACCAGGGCCCACTGCGTCCAGAGCAGGTGTGGAACCAGTCCAGACCAGGGCCCACTGCGTCCAGAGCAGGTGTGGAACCAATCCAGACCAGGGCCCACTGCGTCCAGAGCAGGTGTGTAACCAATCCAGACCAGGGCCCACTGCGTCCAGAGCAGGTATGGAACCAGTCCAGACCAGGGCCCACTGCGTCCAGAGCAGGTATGGAACCAATCCAGACCAGGGCCCACTGCGTCCAGAGCAGGTGTGGAACCAGTCCAGACCAGGGCCCACTGCGTCCAGAGCAGGTATGGAACCAATCCAGACCAGGGCCCACTGCGTCCAGAGCAGGTGTGGAACCAGTCCAGACCAGGGCCCACTGTGTCCAGACTAGGATTTATGCAAATCCAGACCAGGGTCCCTACTTCTTTCCTGTGTTTAATTGGGCCTCCCATCAAACTAAATGGCTTAGAGATAAGAACAGACTATATAGAAAAATCTTTGTATCAGACTGATGTTTTGGCATCTGTGGGTTATTACAGAGTCAGTTGGTCATTTGTCAGAGTCTCAAAGGAAACTTGGGATACTCCCAATGTAAAGTTTCCTACTGGCTCTCAGCGGGGAGGCCTCCTGTCTCCTGGCAAAGTGACTGTCTAACAGGTGACTTAATCCTTCCCCCTCCTCAGCCCAGAGGCCTGGCTGGCCTGAGGCCATTGCAGCACTAAAATTAAGTGACAGGCAAGTCATCCAATGGCCGCTGCAGCCCCTTGAATAAGCCGTATCTTTGGATTTGAAATACTTGTATTTAAAATCTGTGCTTGGGTGGTTTGTGCCTAAGCTTTAAATAGTTGTGATGTTGGTGTGGGGATGTGGGAAATCACGCGATGTTCTCTCAGTTTCTCAGGGCGTTCACGGACTTCCTGGCCTTCATGGTTCTGTTCAACTACATCATCCCCGTGTCCATGTACGTCACGGTGGAGATGCAGAAGTTCCTCGGCTCGTATTTCATCACCTGGGATGAAGAAATGTTTGACGAGGACATGGGCGAAGGGCCTCTGGTCAACACCTCGGATTTAAACGAAGAGTTAGGACAGGTCAGTGTCTTCTGAAGTGTCTCATAATCTTGTGAGGGCTGAGCCCCTCCATTTTATGTTCCCAGGTATCTAGATTCTAAATGATTCCTATCACGCAGGCAAATCATCCAGATGGCCAGATGACAGCCTTTCCATTTTAATTAGTGCAGAGAGATAGAACCTGCAACCGGGGAAAGACAACAACAGAATTGTTAGTTTGTGTGTGTTTTTAACTTGTATGACAGTTGGTAGTGCTTTTAAAGTTATAGTTATGCAAAATTAATTGCATTAACTGGTTGAGACATGCTCATCCGTAGCCTAAATGGTGCTCATGCTGTGAACCAAGGTGAAGGGGTAAAGGTGAGGTAACGTGTATTGAGTACCTGCTTCATAGGCATTGCACTGGGCTCGCTTCCATGATTTCCTTCAGTTCTGACACTGAGCCTGTTGTCCTCATTTTAAAGACGAGCAAAGTGGGACCCGGGGGAGTTTCAGTAGCTGGATGTATTGCAGGGTTCAAAACCCCTGCATAGAAATCCTGCTCCACAGTGCTGACCTCATGGCCTGGTGCAGGTGGCGTGAGCACTGTGCCACTGAGCGTCTCCATCTGTAAAATGGGCGTAAGGAAGGCACCTGCCTTGCCAGAGTGCAGTGGGGATTGAATGAGATAACAGAGATGAGGCATCCATCACAGTGTCTAATGGAACCGCCACGGGCAGGAGTCATTGTCACGCGGGATCGCCTGGATGGGGGGGCGGAGCCCATACTGGGGAGAGGCCTGTCCCCCTGACCTCGCCTTGGTCCTCTGGCCTTCAGTGGGAGCCTTCCCACTGCCCCAGTCTAACCTTTCCCCGGCCTTTTTGTTGCACGAAAGAGCATTTGATAAATGCTAAGTTATTTTTGTTACAGGAAGAAATTTTGAGTAGGTTTTTTTTTATATATAAACAGCTGTTTTCAACTAGTAGCTGAAATCCACTCCCTTGTGCCCCAAAACATTGGTCTGAAAATAGATGGTTAGACGCTGATAGCTGCCTACTGCTTCACCTCCTCAGGGCAAGGATACTTGTTACAAAAAAATGGTATTTTGCTTGTTCATGAGTTTGACCTTCAAATCATTCCTCTGGGACACTCCACACCCCTCGTGGAGTACTGTCTCAGTCAGCAATGTGCAAATTATAAGTTGGTGGCTCAGTATTAGAATACCTTCACCTCCATGGGGTTCATTTCCTTTGCAATAGTAAATGATGTATTTCATACATTCCGGAGAAATTCACGGAGGAAATAATATTTTTCTGTAACAAGATAAACAGAGAGCTGTGTTCAGTGCAGCAGGTTACTCTGCCTCAGAGCAAGGCTAGGAACGACTTTATGACACAGGAGCTCCGGAGATCGGTGGAGAGGCTTGTTGTAGAGGAGGGAACATGGTGAAATATTCATTGTTAGTGTGGATCCTCACTTTGAAAAAAGCCAGGTACCTGGTGAAGGGGCAGGTTTGGGGCAAACCGCGATGTTAGGAATCACAGCTGCCCGGGGTCTGAGGCAGCCTGCCGCTCCTCCTCGCCTTGGAGAGGGGCGTGTGGGTCCTAGCCAGCACCCCAGCCACGCCTCGTGTCCGCAGGTGGAGTACATCTTCACAGACAAGACGGGGACTCTGACCGAGAACAACATGGAGTTCAAGGAGTGCTGCATTGAGGGCCACGTCTACGTGCCGCACGTCATCTGCAACGGGCAGGTTCTCCCCGGCGCCACTGGCATCGACATGATTGACTCCTCCCCGGGGGTCAGTGGGAGGGTAGGTGTTTGACCTTTTGGACCAACACTGTCGCATTGTCTCTGTTCACAAGGTAGCCTGGTATCCCCTCTGGTCTGGGATCCAGGAAGGACATGAATCTTCCAGTGACTTGAGTGAGAAGCATGGTAAGATGCCACCATTTCCCACCAGTTCATCTGGCCAGTCACATCATGTTAGGAACAGCTTTAAAAATGTGGATGAGCAGGAAAACGGTCAGCTGTGAGCAAAGTGACCTGCATGCCACATGTGCTTATACTGTACACATGCTCACACTCATACCCAAACCCACATGCACATACATGCGAGCTCACATGCACATATGTGCACATAGACATGCACACAGAGACCCATGCCCCATACCCACACATGCATATATGATGTACTTACAGACTGCACATGTAGATATACCCCACACACATATCCTCATATGTGTGCACACAGGTAGAGACCACACATACAGTGCACTCACACACACAGAGACATGCACTCACATACACCAAATGCGGTGGCTTCAGATCTCAGCATTTCTAGGAGGCAGCCGTGACCCTCAGCTGTGGTCAGCCAGGAGACCATTCCAGAACGCTTGGTGACCGCAGAGTCCTGTGTGGTGTCCCCGAGGGCACCAAGGATGGCTGCTTTAGTGGGCTGGGCTGTGACTGCCTGTCGTGACCAAGCGAACCACCCACACACACACATGCCTCAGGTCATTTCACCCAGTCTGAGAGGAGCGGACAGGTGGTCTATGGCCTTCATGAGGTGCTCCACAGGCATTGCACCCTCTGGCCATTTGCTGGACTCCCCTGCCTAGCACATGTGATGCAAGTCTAGCCCTCCTTGGCCCCCCTCAGCCACAGTGATATCCCAGAACCCCTGAGAAAGCTTCCTGGAGTCCCCAGGGAACCCAGGCTCCTGGCGGCCCTGCATGGGAGCCTCCGCTGGCCCAAGGCTCCGCCCAGCCGTATTCTCCTCTTGTGACCTTGAACCAGTCACCTCCTCTCACTACATTCATTTCCTTTCCGTCTTCATAGCCCATTGGTCTTGATCGTAGCTACTGTGGAAGTGCTCAAGAATGAACAAAAGCCACAGTTACACTACCTTCTGACTACCGGAGGCAAAACTAATACTCCCTAACCCTTAAGAGTTGCATGCCCTGCTTTATTGTTTATTGTCTTCTGTTTGGTTTCCTCCTCCTTTAAGCCGATATGCCATGGATGTGTGCGTTTCTGTCCTGCATTTCTATAGGAGCGAGAAGAGCTGTTTTTCCGGGCCCTCTGCCTGTGCCACACCGTCCAGGTGAAGGATGACGATGACGTGGACGGGCCCAGGAAGTCACCAGACTCAGGGAAATCCTGTGTGTACATATCGTCCTCGCCCGACGAGGTGGCCTTAGTGGAGGGAGTCCAGAGGTACGTCTCTGGCTGCACGCGAGTCTGGTCTCAGCTGTGAGGGGTGGGCTGAGCTGGTCCTGGAGTTCTTTTCCACCCCAACAATGTACTTCTCCTGGACTCACACTGGGCCTGCCCTGAGTCAGGCCCCTGTGCCTGGGAGGCTTACTGAGGGGTGCTGAGCAGGTACTGCCTTTGTCACCTGCAACGGGCAGGTTCTCCCTGGCGCCTCAGTGTCTCCTTGACCTCCACAACCTGCCGTCAGCGTGAGAAGCAGCTTGGTCCCTTCTGCCAGTGTTTGTCACTGTCGTATATGGGTAGTTTTTCCTCCTCACTTCTTCAGTAAGAAGGTTAGAGGCCTTTCCAAATCATCACAAGCTTTTAATGATGCAAGCAACCTTAGACACCCTCATGAAAAGTCTTCCTCATCCATCCTAAAGAATTGAGGCCCAGAGATGTCAAGCAACTTGTTCCCAAAGTCACACTACATGAAGAGGGATTAGGTGGGGTGCTGGGGTTTTCTTTACCGTTAGCTTCCCTATCTTTGTATCCTATCATATTAAGTCTGTGTGCTTCTTGCACACTCCCTCCTTCAGTATCTTTTTATTAGGAGTGTTTGCTGCCTCATGACATGCAGCATTTAAGCAAACACTTGGAAAAGTACTTTAAATATTCCAGATATGTGGCATAATTTCAAGTCAAGGGAAATGTTCTTCTAATGATCACAGCTTACAATTCAAATTTAACACGAATGGTACTAATTTTCCCTCTTTGCTGCCTTTGATAAGTGGGTGTTGAACACCTCTCCTCTAATTAGAAGAGTGTTTTTATTGTTGACTAAACTAATGTATGTTTCCCATGCAGTTTGAATAGTGACATAAGTATGTAAACCATGTCAATTATTAAGTGCATAAACCCACACGTACATATAGGAGACTTCTCAAAGCCAGATTTCTCTCTTCTTGGAAAATGTGTGTTCAGAAATTAAGCCACATTCAGTCATTGATATCAGAAGTGAGGACAGGCTGCTCCTGCCTGTTATTCTAGACTCACCTTCCAAGAAGCCTTTCCTTCAGCTGCCCCCCAACTCCCCAGCTCCTGCCGGGATGGGGCCCCAAGGTCCCATGGTGCCTTCCTACCATTATGGCGCCATGCTGTGTCATTAGGTTGATACCTTTCACCTCCCACGCTGTCAGGTCCTGGAATCCAGAAGCCACGCCCTCTTCCTGCCCCCACTCCTGGCATGTGCCTAACAGCCCATGGCTCCACGTGTGTGCGGTGGAGGAGGAGGGTGTTAGAGTAAGGGCTTTGCAGACGTTGTTGCCTGGCAGCCTGCTCTAGAGCTAGTGTCCTCATCAGTGAAGTGGCAGCTGGTCTGGACAATGACAGTCTCTCAGGGTCCTTCTGATTCTGACATGTAACCTCTACGGAACAACCCCACTATCAGTGAGTAAAACTGGGTCAGTATAGCCAGGGACCAGTCCACACCCCTGCTGTCTTTCTGAAACCTGTTAATACCTACCAGTAAGAATGGTAGGTTCCCCACCCCTGCCTTGGGCCTCACCACTGTGGTGCTTAGGAGGGTAAGTCAGAAATTCATTTGGTCCTTGGAGAATTTTTGTGAGATGGTAAGCTCAATATTATAATTTCCTAAGTTTATAATTCAGTTTCCTTCCTCTGTTTTACCAGGAGTATTTCTTTTTTGAAAAGAAAGCTTTACCAGAATGTAAAACAGAAATATTCTATTGAAAGAGGAATATCAAAATTTCAAATTAACCACTGGGTTTGCCTTCTCCTCTACAGACTTGGTTTTACGTACCTACGGCTAAAGGATAACCACATGGAGATATTAAATAGGGATAATTACATTGAAAGGTAAGAATATTGTACATTATATTGTGATGTAATACAGAATTGTTTTACAAGGCATGAGTAAATTAAATGTTTGACCAAATACAGCAGGCTAATTTTTAAGCTGATAATGTTGTATGGCTGGAGAATGAGGTTATGGATAACCTTGGCAGAAAAAAGGTTCCCCACCCCTGCCTTGGGGCTTCAGAGGGGAGCTCATTCACAGGATGATGGGAAGAGCAGGTATTCAGTAACTAGATGTTTACCTTGCCATAGAGATAGATAAAAAAATGTTATTGCTGGTGATAGCTCTTATTTTTTAAAATCCTTGTTTTGTTTTCATTGATTTAGAGAGAGGTGGGGGGGAGATCAGTGTGTGAGAAAAACATCGATTGGTTGCCTCCTGTCTGCACCTGTATATGCCCTGACTCAAATTCAAACGCACAACCTTTTGGTGTATGGTACAACACTCCAACCGACTGAGCCACCTGGTCAGGAATGGTGATCGCTAATTTAAATTACTTAAGGGGGAGGTAGAAGTTTCTCATGAGCCTGCAAGGTCTCGATTGTCTTCAGCTCAAAGTAATCCACCCACCTGCCAAAGTGGCACCTCTTGGGGAGGCCAGTTCTGAACCCCGTCCTCCGCTTGTGAGTGGGGATTGACATCACAGAAGTTTCACAGTCACTTCTGAGCCACTGGCTGGAGTCTCTCTAGACCCTAAGGAGTTTTCAGAGGTAATGTCAGCGGTGGCTCAGCTGTTTTCAAAGTTTCAAACTCCAGACAGAAATCATGAGTCTTCTGATGACTTTTATGAATTTAAAGGACAGTGGTTTATTCTCAGGGATCAAAAGCTCTAATACAACCTGTGGATCTGTGTGCAACAGAATTTAGGAAGGTGAATCAGCACATAAGATAGATCGTTTTTTTGATGCACAAACTCCATGAGCACTTGTAATGCAGGCTGGGCGTGGGAGGTGGATATCCAAGACCAGGATCCTAGTGGTGAGATGAGAGCCCGGCCTCAGCCGCCCTCGCCCTCTGTCCCCGATGAGCACTGGTGGCAGCAGCGTGGAGCAGATCACCAGTCACATGAATCCAGACATTCCCCTGTGTCTGGAGGAAACTGCCCTGTCTCCAGATTCCCCCTTCCCCCCCCCTCCCCCCACCCCAGAGAGCTGCTATCAGCGTTGCCCTCCAGGCAGAGGTGGGGTGGGGCATGGATGGAGGTGACCTTTTCAAAGCCCTGGGCGTGGTGGGGAGAGACTGCTCCAGACATTCCTCTGTGGAAAGGCTGATAAATACCCAGATTTGATGACATACAGAGCCAGATGGGTACTAAAGACAAATTTTCATCTATTTTTCAGGTTTGAATTGCTGGAAATTTTGAGTTTTGACTCAGTAAGAAGGAGAATGAGTGTAATTGTAAAATCTGATACAGGTAGAAATTTATTTTTCTTTGTTGTCTTAAATTATACATTGTGCTTGTGTTTTATTCTGATGCTCACATTCTTCAGGAGCTTTAAAGATTTCACTGTTTTGTTTTTAAAAAAAAAACAGCACATAGATGAAACAACTATAGGTCACACAGCTCCACACACCCCTGCAGGTCACACAGCCCCTCACAGCCACTGCAGGTGACATCACTCCTCAGCTCCTCGTGCTCCTGTTTCTCTCCCAGGCGCCTTGGGCTGGTGACAAGGCCTGCAGAGCCTATCTCCCCAGTGTCTCTTCCTCCCCCTTTCACTCCTCTCACACAGCTCCTGCTTCCCAAGGTCTCCATCTGCAGTCTCTGCCTTTCTATCATCCTGCCACCATGTCGGTCTTAAGGCCCTCGAACGCTCACGTCCTGGCGGGGCCTGGTGGTTCCTGCTCGGTTTCAGGCCGCCACACCTTCCCAGGGTTTCTTCATGGAGCCCTGAGCTGCCTTCCTAGCTTTCATTCCCAGCAACCTCAGAATGTGCGCAGCATGGACTGTTTCAGCGGGAGGCCCTCCACCTGGTGGGGAGTTTTCTACCTGAAGTTCTCTACCTGGCGGGGACTTTTACACTTAGAAGCCCTCTTGCTCGTTTGAACTGTTCCAAGGACAGCTCAACAGCCACCTGGTAGGAAGCCTGTCCTGGTTGCCTCAGTCAGATGAGCTGCTTGTCTTCTGACCTGGCTAGACTGCAAGCATCCTAAATGCAGAACCGATGCTTTTCTCAGCAGTATATCCACCACAGCACTACCAGTGACTGCTCAATACATACTGCTAAGTTCAATTTACGAATGCACCTTCAAAATGCATTTTATCAAGAGATGTGGGATCTTGTTCTATTTGGTTTCTTAAAACTAGGCAATACCAGGCTATGTTTATCTCTTTGGAAAGTTGCCTGGTGAGCAACCAAATGCAGCCACGACCCTACAACTGAACAGACTCAGCCTAAAATAATGACCTGAGGGCATGCTGGGGAATTTTATGTCAGTGCTTATCTAACACTCATGTGGGGAGAATTTCATTTCAATGGGGAGTAAATAAACAAAGTACCTTTCATTAAACAGAGCCATTCTGACTATCTTCTGATAGAACCAGCAATACCTTGTTTTCTCCTCTAAGACCATGGAGGTTGCCGAAGGCCTGTCTGCCCTGTGCGATATTTTTCACAGAGTGGAGCTCCATGTGCTGGAAGCTGAGCCTGGTGGCAGTGCCCCAGCTGTCCTGGGAGCTGAGCTGGCTGTCGTAGAGCTAGATCTCTCTCTCTCTCTCTCTCTCTCTCTCTCTCTCTCTCTCTCTCTCTCTCTCTTTTTAAATATATTTTTATTGATTTCAGAGAGGAAGAGGGAGAGAGAGAGAGAAACATCAATGATGAGAATCTGACCAGCTGCCTCCTGCATGCTTCCTGCTAGGAATCAAGCCTGCAACCGAGGCATGTGCAACTGGGAATCTAACCATGACCTCCTGGTTCATAGGTCGATGCTCAACCACGGAGCTGTGCCAGCCGGGCCAAAGGTCTTATCCACATGCTTCCCTCCCCTCTGAACCAGCTTATCCTACGTGGATAAGAGTGGGCTCCACCAGCGAGACTTGCCCTAAATATCATGGGACATAAAATAGTTTATAATATGAACACTGCCCATACACATGGAAACAGAGATTTTACCAGTGGGATCAGCAGGACATGGGAAGCAGACAGATCATGATGTTTGAAACAATTCAGGTCAATGTGCTAACACTTGCCCAAGTGCAGACGGTTATTTCACTGTGCACAAATGAAGAACTCTCCTGCGAGTTGAAGCCATTCAGATTTTTCCAAAAGAAAGGCATTGTGGACATCTTTTTGTCTTGATATTTTCCCACTTACACATGTGAAGTCTAGGAGCTGAATCATGCAGCAGCCCTGAGCCTGCAGTAATGATCACAGTTTCAGGAAGCAATGCATCCATTACCCACAAACCGTCTCCTGCCCCACCAATGCATTCTCCTGAACTGCATGGTCACAGTGCTGGTACCCACGGATGTACCGCGCAATCTTCCTTAACAACTTCCATTTACCATCAAAAAGGGCATCACGAGAGCTTGAAAAGGAGCGGGGTCACATTAAGAATTTATGCCCAAGGCATCCACGTCATTAGACTAGCTCTTCCACGGGATATCTACCTATTTCCGAAGGCGTCTTTGAGGAACTGTGGGCTTAGAGGGGAGACAGTCGTGCCATCTGACCTGGCCACTGCATCAATTCATTGTAAGAGAAGTTTGAATATTTAATTCAACAAGTTGTTCTCTAATTAGTAACACCTCCCCGGAGATGAAGCTGATTGCACTGGTTTTACAGCTTAATGGACCCTTGACTCCATTAGGGGAGACTGGAGACTATAGGCCATGACAGCCAGTTAACAACTTGAATTTCTTGCTGAGAGCTCTCCGCTGAGAAGTGTGCTACAGCCCTCAGAGCTGAGCTCGGTCCCACAGCATGCTCTTCTGTAGCTTAGCATCAGGTCACCTGTGTGAGCTGCTGCAGGTTAGGATCACCTCACCTGTGTGCTGAATATCTTATTTATCACCTGTGTATGCACCGCTCTGCATTAGTAGCTGCCTGCTTGCTTACAAACTTGGAAAAGAAGGTCTAAAGCTGGTGCCAAATAGTGTCTGCTCTTGTCTTTGAAGATTATATTGTGCTTTATATTGTGGGTATTTTTTAATCCAAGTCTCTCCTCACCCATATCTTAAGACTGAACTTGGTCCATGTTTAAAGTGGGCATTGAGGACTCAACAAGTTGAGACGGTAAAGAATTTAAGCATTTTACAAGCCATTACTATGAGTCACCATGATTTTCCTAGAAAAAGAAATGTATTATTGTTTAAGGAGGTATCTTTATGTCATCTGGACTACAGTTCTTGCTCCAAGCTGTATCTGATGACATAGGAACACTGGCTAGAAATTGTCTGGCCGACGGGAATGAATTCTGACATCAGGTGGTTGGTATGTGACTAAGAATCCCAGGTCACAGACCTGGGCAGTCGCATGGGCGTGTTCTAGGGATGGGAGTTCCTGCTCTGGTGGATTCCTGCTCCGAGTGGCTGGCCATGCTCCCAGGTCTGTCCCAGCCTCTGCTCAGCCACAGCTCAGGTCATATGCTGGCAACACAGACATCACCAGACACCATCCTTTCTGGCCAAAGGTTGACGTTACCCTTGGCTTAATTTCATGACTTGTGTGAGCATAAATTGTGCTGTATTTTTAATGTTTTCACTGTGTGTATCCCAGGAGTTAGTTCTTTCTGGGACCAAGGAAATAAGCCAAGGTGCACTCTGCACACTGTAGCTGAGTACATGAATGGGCCCGGGTGGGTTCCCTGTGTGCACCAGCTGGTATGGTCTCCCTAGCTCCTGCACTCAGCCCCTCCCTGACCGCCCCACCTGGGGAGTTGCTGTGGTGGGACCATTGCCGGCTTCTCCTGGCGCCTCTGGATTGGGTTTCCCAGATGTACTTCTGAGGGCCCTCAGCATCTAGGGTTCCTAGGGATCAACCCCGGGCCAGGGAGCTCAGCTTTCGAACTTTCTGTCTGAAGAAAAATAAGAAGACAGCAGTGCCCCTTCTCAAGCCCTGCAGCCTGTGACAGGCCACCCCAGCTTTTCCCTCCATGAGCTGAATATCAGCAAAGCTCACCTGGCAAAGGGCCCCGCGGCTTTGCAGGCCAGGAGCCTCCACGCCCGAGGGGCCTGTCCTTCAGGGCTGGCGCCTCGGTCTCTGTTACCTCCTTTTGTCACAGACTAGAGAGTCCCCCTACTTATCTGGAAGAGAAGATGGTTTTATCTTGAGGGACAAGGAGCGTGCATCTACAGGACAAATGTGTGCATAGTAATTGGGACATTACTGGGAAGGTGGGGCCACAATGATAAAACAGACTGTCTTGTAACTCTGGTCGACGGTGACTCAGGTGTTGTATTCTCCGTCAGAGTGCGTTGCGTTCTACTGGGTTTTGACGTTTGCCTCCTAGTATTTCACAGACTGTTATCCCCACTTCTGGGTCAGCCACACCCTTCGTTTCCTTACCCCCTCCTGGTCCCAGGGTCATTTCCTTCACATTCTAACCTGAGAGAAGGCAGCGTGACAGGAGGCAGGGCACCCCGGAGCCACTTGTTTTCCTTGTTTGTGGCTTTCCTAGGAGGTTTCTAGGGTCATAAGGATAAAATGAGGCTTTGGGGTGATCTGTAGATTTAATTTTTTCCTGACTTGACATGTTAGCTGATCTATTGAAATCTCCTTTACAGCAGTCTCAGCAGTGGTATCCCTGTTTTTGTTTCTTAGTAGCATAATATGAAAACTAATTTAGTCTTCCCCAAATTGTGATTAAATCAAACATCTTTTGTTTTCCCTTCTCATTTTCTAGGAGAAATTTTTCTCTTTTGCAAAGGGGCAGATTCTTCAATATTTCCTCGAGTAATAGAAGGCAAAGTCGACCAGATCCGAGCCCGAGTGGAGCGGAACGCTGTGGTGAGATGGAGGCTCCCGGGCACGGGTCCCATGGTTCTCCCGGGTCAGGAAGGAAAGACTCCCACTGAGGATGCCACGTGGCTTTAAGAGACACCTTAAAGTCCGAATGGACCACGTGTGCACAACCTGGAAAATCCCCGTCGATTTTCACACGGATAGTGTTCCAAGCTGGGTACCACCCCCAGCAGGTGGACTCAGGAGCCTGTTGCATGTTTTGTTTCCTTTTATTTTGAGGTAGGGGCTGGGTTAGTTGGTTGGTGATTGTGGGGTCCACATAATAAGCACATTTGTGGTGATTATATTGGAGAAAGATCTTTATGCTGAATTATTTCTAATGATTCCTTTTCAAAAATCAGTTGGCTCTTAGGCTTTCCGTATGTCTTCACCTGTTTGGTCTTCTTCCCACCTCTCGTTCTGAAGCATAGTCTGCCCTATAAATTAAGTATTGTTCAGTTTGTCGGCAAATCTGAGCTTTCAAGCTCGCCCTAACCCTCCACCTCCTACCCCAGGCTCCAGTTCCCTCTCCAAGGTCTGCTGTGGGTGTGGGACAAGCTGTGCATCTCTGACACAGGGCCACCCTCCTCCCCTCCACATCAGACTGTCAGCCAGTGATGGGTGGCTCTTCATAGACACATTCCTCCTGCTTGACTCTAAATATTAAATGTGTATATTGTCCGAGAAGCATGCTTCTTCCGCTGAGACCACGCGTGCCGGCAGCAGCTGCTGCAGTGGTGAGCTCTGTTCAGTGTGGCTGCCATGTGCAAACCCTTTGGCTTCCACTTCACATTAAAGCGCCGAGTAACACCTACTGGACCAACAAAGCAGCTGCCGCGAAACCAGCAGGAGTCAGTAAATGAGCCGCAGGTTTAAGATTATAGAACCTTTTGTGTATGGGATCGTGAAAATGACAATGGCGCGAATTTCTGCTGCCCACCGAGGTGAGGAGCCTGTTGGAATAGAAGATGAAGGACTTCTCGTAAGCACTTAAGTGTACACGTGCTGAATGTAGTCCACTTACAGACGACGAGTTTTAATACAGGGTGTGCGAGGTGACCCCTGAGGGGCAGCCCCATCTGCAAGTCCTTTCAAAACCATATCTGAAATGACAGCGAGGCCTTTTCCCACTGTGGCCGGATGGCTGTGTGACACCGGCCACACTGATAACCACACAAGTCAGTGGGATAGGCTCTAGACGGGGGATGCTTGTTGCTGAACCCTGGGGTCTCTGCCCAGGATGGGGAGAGGGTGTTCTCTCCCCCCGGGTTCTCCCGTGCACCCCTCCCACTCCTTCAGACGCACGTCATATCTGAATGAAAGGAAGTTCGTGGAGCCAAAATGGAATTCCGTGTGTTCTATCCGAACAGCGCTGCCTGGGCATCAGGAAAACCCAGACTTAAAACTCAGGGTTCCCACAGAGTACTATTATGGCATTATGTCTCCTGCTCTAGGGGCTCCTGCAGAAAAGGGTATAAGACTTCCCCCTCCCTGGCCCATTTCTTAACCAAGTGGTCCCTTTCTCTTATAACTGGTTTTAAACTTTTCTCTCTACTCTTTAACAACTTGGCTTTCTGACACTAAACTTTTCATCAGGCATTCTGTGTACCCACAGTGTATAGGGGAACATGCTCACTTCTTTCACATTATGCCATGAGCCTTCTCTCAGCTCCTGGAAATCTGCTAATGTTCTCTCTGAGGGGCAGAAGACCATCTCCCTGTAGCCATCCTGCCGGGCAGAGAGGAAGGGACAGGCACATTCCTGCTGTGAAAGCCCCACGCTGACACATTAATGGGATCCAGTGTTCTGCATGTGCCTCGCTGGCTGGGGTGGTTCATTCTCTGTGTGTGGTGACGTCCAGAATTCTGATCACAGCAGAGAGTTTGTTATTCCTAGATTTTTATTTCACTCTCCTGTGGATCCAGTGGGTTTGATACATAGCCTAGCCGCTTCCTTCAGCAAGTGCTGCATAAGATCAAATGGAATCACAAACTCCCGTGTAAAAAATGTTTACTTTAGAAATATTATTTGGTATCACCATAGAATTGCAAATTACTACCCTAAAAAAAATTTAACTCTTCATTTTTCAAAATAAAAGAACAAAGTCTTATCTTTGGATGGCCCTGATTTTATTATTTATTCCCATGCTTACTAGTTTGACTTTTTTCTGTAACCTGTAATGATTATATTTGATGTAAACGTGAATAATGCAGTTGTAAATGGTCAGCCCATTTTAGGGTTGGTTGGTTTAGAATTCTTTGGTTAGTAATTTGAATTAGAGAAAGGAAACATCACGAAAGCTATTTAAAAATGATATTTTGGCACAGTGACCCTGGAATTCACATGAAATGCATTGTCTCCCATAGGAGGGGCTCCGGACTTTGTGCATTGCCTACAAAAGGCTCAGCCCAGAAGAATATGAAGGCATTTATAAATTGCTACAGGCTTGCAAGGTGGCCCTTCAAGATCGAGAAAAGAAATTGGCAGAAGTCTACGAGCAGATAGAGAAAGATCTGATTCTGCTTGGTGCCACCGCCGTTGAGGATCAGTAAGTAAACACTAGGCCTTGTCTCCAGAAATAAAGCTGTGCCTCACGGGCCAGCCACACGGAGGAAAGTGTCAGCCACACAGAGGCCCGTGCTCACGGGCGCTCCGGAGGGAAGTGTCAGCCACACGGAGGCCCGTGCTCACGGGCGCTCCGGAGGAAAGTGTCAGCCACACGGGAGGCCCGTGCTCACGGGCCGGAAGAGACAGACTGTCTGACTGCATGCCGGGGCGGGGGCGGGGGGGGCGGGGGGGGCGACGCTATCACAGGAAACTCACGACTGGGTGATGTTTTACTTTCCATGAATAAGATTCCCGAATTCACACTTTTGCCGAAGAAACCAGAATTAGTCAGCATTTTTGAATTATGTTATGTATAGTCAAGATATCTTACAGGGTTAATTTTTAAAATTATTCTTTAGAATGGAATCAATAACTAATATGTGTCTAAATTTGTTACTAGTTCTTTCTAAATGCAGGTGTAAAAATGTAGGTCTTAACATGCTCAGTGTAATCAGGGGGAATATTGTAAATAATATAAGAAGAACTGGTAAAATTACTGAAGAAAGAGCATCCAATCTGTGACAAGTCTGAAACAAGAGCTTAAAGCTACTTAAGGCTTAATGCACTAAGAAATGGCCATGGGCCCGCTGAGAACAGAGTAAAGAAATGGAAAAGAAAAAATTATTCCAATTTAAAAGAATAAAATAGAAGCTTCAATACATTTACTGAGATTTTATTTCCCATAAAGGTTGAAAGTCTTTAATATCTATATATTGGTCCAAAATTTAAATCCTTAACCCGAAGCCTACAGTTTTTCTGTGTTTTTAACAAGCATTTACTGCGATCTCAATCTCAATAGCATGAGATTGGACAATGCAGGAAGTTTTGGGTTTGTTTGGATTTGTTTTTTGTTTGTTAAATTAGTCTTTATTGTTGAAAGCAATACAGACATACCCTTTTTCCCTCCACTGACCCCTCCCCTGCCGCCCCAACTCCAGGCCTTCACCACACTATTGTCCATGTCCATGGGTTATGCATATATGCATATAAGTTCTTTGGTTAATCTCTTCCCACCCACCCACCCCTACCTTCCCTCTGAGACTGATCAGTTTGTTCCATGTTTGCTTGGGTTTTTTGTGTGTTTGTTTGTTTTTGTTTCTTTAGTCCCTTTCCTCATTCAGTCCAGAGTATAACGGGTATGGACACAAGTATAAACATGAGAAAGCATAACATGCACAGGACAGGTTTACAGCGTGGAACGGTGTCATAGAACGGAGCTGTGCATCCGGCAGGAGAGAGATACTCCGTAGGGTGGCTTTGCCTGGCGGGGGTGGGCCTGAGCCTGGAAGGAAGTGGTGGGAAAGTGGAAGGCTCTTACGGATGGAGGAACCAAGCAAGCAGAGCCGATGTGCAGGGGCCCCTCAAGAAGGTTGTGGAGCAGACTGAGTCAGTGGGGAGTTGAGACATCATAATATTGATAATAGATGCTGGCGTGGGTGGGCACATATAGGGGCCAGTGGCTTTGAAGTGATGATATTTGTGTACATCCTTAAAAGCTCTGGCCAGCTTCTTTGCAGACCACCCTCAGCCTCAGTATCCTTAAAAAAAAAAAAAAAGGTGAAATTAGAGATTTTTCTCTCTCTCTAGAATATTTATGATTATGTGGTCAACCTTAGAGGATGATTCCAACATCTAACCAAATCTTTCCAGTCAGAATCTGAATCCATTTCTTCTCTGCAGTGCTTGGCAGAGAGACACAACGTTACTCCACACGCCTATCAAAACCTCAGACCCTAAAACCGAGAAAAGTGCTAGGCCCCCAAAGGAGGCCAGCATGGTTTTGATGCCAGACTTCCATGGATAGCGAGACGGTCTGACCAATGTCAAGAGAGCCGTTCACCCTCAGACACGTTTTGTAACCTCTGCAAGCTTTGGGTCTTCCACACGTAAAATGGGGTGGTGGTCAAGTCCTCAGCCCTTACGTTGGTTATCAAAGTGAAATGTCACACGAGAAGGGAAGCTTGTGATGCCGGCTAGCCATAGAGTCTCTGCTGACGTTGTCAGTGTGTTACGTGGTTTACAGCAACCTGGGCTCCAGCTTGGTAAGAGGCAAAATTTGAACAGTTTTTGCCAAAATAAAAGGTAATGACTAGTACTGACCATCTCTTTTCCAGATCTCATTTTTCCCTGGGTTAGACTTTTTGTTGTTGATGGCTCTATGATCTTTCTTACAGTTGCCCAAAGCCTCTCCGGGTAGTGAGTCCCAGCTAGACCGAAACTGTCATGCTGGTGTATGGCCATGCAAGACAGCCCTTACTTCTAGATATTTTGTCCGTGTTATCTACTAGGTATTAGAAAGTGTTTAGTTGGGGGGAGGGTAAAAAATAAATCCACTTTAAAGACAGGTTTGGGCACTTTACCGTAAGACCATGAGTCAGCGCGATGGTGCTTTTTAATTCTGAAGGTTTGTTTTGATTTGCCTTTGTCAGCCCTGGCGTTTGTTGTTTCGTGTTTGGGTTCTTAGGCTCCAGGAGAAAGCTGCCGACACCATAGAAGCTCTGCAGAAGGCCGGCATCAAAGTCTGGGTGCTCACCGGGGACAAGATGGAGACGGCGGCAGCCACCTGCTACGCCTGCAAACTTTTCAGGAGGAACACACAGCTGCTTGAGCTAACCACCAAGAAAATCGAGGAGCAGAGTTTACATGATGTCCTGTTTGAGCTGAGTAAAACTGTCCTGCGCTGCAACGGCAGCTTAACCAGGGACAACCTCTCAGGGTAGGTGACCTCCGTTTGCAAGGAGAGAGCCTCAACACCCTTGTGGGAATGTGGTTCTGCCCTCCCGTCAGCAACAGCATCAGCGTGGTTAGAGGGACCACCTGAAGCATGAGCAGAGCTATTTCTTTTTAGCCACTGTAACGTGTCTTTTTACATAGAGGGTGTGCATAAGAGAGGTGTGTGTGTGTGTGTGTGTGTGTGTGTGTGTGTGTACTTTCACACTGCTGGTTAAAGGATACAAAATACTTTATTGATTGATTTATAAAATACTGTGAATGGGATCATTTTCATGTGTCTTTTTAAAAAAAAAATATGTTTTTATTGATTTCAGAGAGAGGAAGGGAGAGGGAGAGAGCAAGAGAAACATCAATGGTGAGAGAGAATCATTGTTCGGCTGCTTCTTGCATGCCTCCTACTTGGGATGGAGCCTAAAACCCGGGCATGTGCCCTGACTGGGAATCTAACCATGACCTCCTAGTTCATAGGTTGACACTCAACGACTGAGCCACACTGGCCGCATTCTCATCTGTTTCTAAAACACTTGGGGTGGGGGGTGGGGGAGGACAGATGGTACTTTGGATTCCTCAGGGCATCTGCCAGACCAGGGAAAGAAATATTAATAATACACGATTGCTTGTCTGTTAAGACAAAACAATATATGCTCCAGAGTTGGGTTTTTTCCCAAGAATACTCAGAATTTATTCTGGTACATTTTATTAATGTTGTCCTTGCTGGTGTTACTTGCATGATCTAAGAATAGATTTTTTTTGAATCGTTTTAGGTTGTCATTAATGTAGGTAAAGCAAAAGCAGCTCTCTGATCATATGCAAATTTTAAAGTGTTCATAAGTGGTACAAAGCTATTTCCCTTCACCTAATCTGCAGAGTTCCTTTTGGGAATTGGAGATATGCCTTATAATTTTGAAAACCAGCAAAGAGAAATATTATAACCATGTTCTTCCCAATGCAGTCATTTAGGCATAATACCAAGGAGATATTAGCTGTGAAGATAAAGACTGAGGGTGGCCAATGTGGCCGGGAAGTTTGGGAATAAGGACTGACCTCTTCAGACTGCAAGATAAATGTTTTCCTCCTATGGTTGGGCAGTACCGGGACACACACATGAATCCACAGTTAGAACTGTGTGTTTGCTTTGCCTACGTGAAATGTGAATGTTTAATTAAAACACAATTTTAAAATTTAGTCAAAGGCTTTACATTGAGTACTTTAAAGACCATATTGATAAAACAAGAAATACAATAGTCCCTCTCTAGCCACAGTTTCGCTTTCCCCAGTTTCAATTACCTGTGGTCATGGTCAGCAAGTATTAATGGAAAATACCAGAAATAATTCACAAGTTTTCACTGTGCACCGTTCTGAGTAGCATGGTGAAGTCTGAAGCCGTCCTCTGTCCCACCTGGAATGTGAATCATCCCTTTGTCCAGTGTATCCACAAGAGAGACAAAGAGAGAGAGACCCTGTTCAGATAACTTTTATTACAGTATATTATTATAATTGTTCTATTTATTATTAATTATTGTTGTTGGTCTCTTACTGTGCCTAATTTATAAATTAAACTTCATCAGAAGTATGTATGTATAGGGAAAAACATAGTGTATATAGGTTGGTACTACCTGCCTTTTCAGGCAACCACTGGGGGCTCTTTGGAAAGTGTTCTCCGAGGATAAGGGAGGGATTACTGTAAAGCAGGTCCTTGAATAACATCATTTCATTCAGTGCTGTTTCGCTATAACGTTGATGAGACACCATGGGAATTTAACTCTTGTGTACATCAGCCTATGGTAAAATCGGTTTCCTTATATATCATTTGGCTTAAAGCCGCAGAACCTATTGACAACATCAGGTTACTGTACTAGTTTTGTAATCCCTTGATCATGGATTTGTAGCCTCTCTAGATATTCAAGAAAGTTATGTGGTCTTCTAAAACCTGTAAACTTAGTTATTGAGGAATCTCTCTGATTTGTGTCATTAACAGACTTTCAACAGATATGCAAGACTATGGTTTAATCATTGATGGAGCTGCGCTGTCTTTAATAATGAAACCCCGAGAAGATGGCAGCTGCAGCAACTACCGAGAACTGTTCCTGAATATCTGCCGGAACTGCAGCGCCGTGCTGTGCTGCCGGATGGCCCCCCTGCAGAAGGCCCAGGTCCGTGCTCCCGTCCCTTATTATCTAGTAACTAGAGTCCCGATGCATGAAATTCGTGCAGGAGTAGGCCTTCCTTCCCCTGGCTGCTGGCACCGGCCTCCCTCTGGCACCCGGGACCCGGGCTTCCCTCGCATCCCTGGCTTCGTCCGGGAGGTTGTCCAGTCTAATTAGCATATTACTTTTTTTATTATAGATTGACGGGTATTTAAATACTGAAAGCCATTCACTAGTTGTCATAACCACTGATTATTTCTTTTGAAATGTAGCAAAGTACCACCGTTTTTACATAGAAGTAAATGTGATAGAAATTTAAAACATGGATCTTGTTTTGCTTGTTGTGATTAGTACGAGTTCACTGAATCAAATGGATGACCCTTTCTAGGAGAGATGTCTCTGGCTGACTTGTAAAATAAAACCGCACACAAAGGTATAATCGTTGATAGGAATACACACTGAAGGCAAACGTTGTGACCTCAGCGTTACTGAGCCAGTCACATGAACCCATTTCACCTTCAGCATCAGCCTGATAGATGGCTGCTGTTAATCTACTTTTACAAATGAAGTACCTGAGGTGCAGAAAACCAGGGTAATGTTTCTAAAAGGAGGCGTTTGGAAAATTACAGCCAGAATCTGGTTTCCAGTTTGTCGGACTCCTAACTCATGTTCTACCCACTGCAACATATTCTTGTGGAAACACACACCTGATGGTTTTTTAAAAAAGACTCTTTAAAGCATTATGGCATACATATGTGAACATAGATCTCTTTCTGATATCAAACTACAACAGTTCCAATTTTGTTAAACCACATTTTAGATACACTAGACCAGTTTCTTGTGAATGACTCATGAAAGAAAACAGTAACAGCTCAGACTAACCCAGTGGGTTAAGGTGAAGTACTGAAAATCACATGCAAAGAGGTCATGTTTAGCATCCTCGCACGTGAACTACACTAATCTGTTAAGTGGCGGTCTTACTAAGAATATAGGACTCGACCTCCCTGGGTAATTCTTTGTGAGGACAAGCTGAGACTCGAAAACTCATATACATTCTATCTAAGATAAAAAATGGTTTTATTCCCTACCGCCCTCTTATGTGTCTGATTCTATGTAAACCTTATATCCACTATATTTAAACACAGCTCTGAACCGAGTCTAACAAACTTTTATACAAATTAATTTTTGTTTCAGTCTCTCATCTTGAAACAAAGAAAGCAATCTACACATTTTTCCCCTCATCTTTTTACTTCTGTATCTCAAACCATCATTTAGACACATGAATGGAAAATAGTGAGTCCCAAGAAATTGACTAAAACATTTGGAAATTATTCATTGCATTGGACTGTCAGATTTGTTTTTACACACATGACAAGTTTGAAAACTAAAATAGCATTAAGAATAGCTTATTTTAAAAAGTAGATGCTAGATAACAAATAGTTTGGAATAGTAATATTTTCTAATAGAATCCAATGTTCAGATTTTTCTTTTTATATTTAAATATACTTTCCCTTCTGTTTAAATATGTAGTGTAGCTGTAACTGAAAACTACTTCATCTATTTTATGTCTGTCTTCAGGTTGCTAACCAGCCATTTCCTACGTATCTCACTGTAATCAAACCTTAGCTACTTTTGCTTTATTTATTTTTTTTCTTTCAATATGAAATATATCTGCCGAGACCGGTTTGGCTCAGTGGATAGAGCATCGGCCTGCGGACTGAAGGGTCCCAGGTTCAATTCCGGTCAAGGGCATGTACCTGGGTTGCGGGCACATCCCCGTTGGGGGGTGTGCAGGAGGCGGCTGATAGATGTTTCTCTCTCATCAATGTTTCTGACTCTCTGTCTCTCTCCCTTCCTCTCTGTGGAAAATCAATAAAATATATTTAAAAAATATATATGAAATATATCTTATATGGATAAAATAGATCGAATGTAGTACACTTACTTTAAGCCAGGGGTGGGGACATCCGGCCCGCAGGCTGTATAAGGCCCACAAAATCATTTGGTCTGGCCCAGCCAAGGCATTAGGGGTGAGTTAATTAAGTGCTTGACCAAATATAGCAGGCTAATTTTTAAGTTGATAGTTTTGTATGATCCACAAATGATGTTATAAATAATATCCAAATGGCCCTTGGCAGAAAAAAGGTCCCCCACCCCTGCCTAAGTAAATAATTTTTTTCATTTTTCTTACCTAACTTATATCTTCCTTATTTATACTTAGTTAATTATTAACCTTATCAAAAGTAAAACAGAGAAGATCAATTCTGTATTTCTTTTCCAGATTGTTAAATTAATCAAATTTTCAAAAGAGCACCCTATTACATTAGCAATCGGTGATGGCGCAAATGATGTCAGCATGATCCTGGAGGCCCATGTGGGCATAGGTAAGCCTCTTCTTTTTTTATTTCCTGCGCATCTTGGTAACTGAGGTTTATCACTTCAGCTAGACAAGAAGGGGATACAGCCAAAGGCAAGGTCATAGGCTTCAGATGACACAGGGCAGCATCTGGGACTTAGTACGTTCATGACTGAGAAATCTCACAGCCATGGTTGTATCTAACCTTACTTTCTTATTCCCACTTTCACTTGCATGTTGTTGAGAAAGCGTGTACTCAGCACATTTATTCTCTTCTTATAGGTGTCATTGGAAAGGAAGGTCGTCAGGCTGCAAGGAACAGTGACTATGCAATACCTAAATTTAAGCATTTGAAGAAGATGCTACTCGTTCATGGGCATTTTTATTACATTAGGATATCTGAGCTTGTGCAATACTTCTTTTATAAGGTAGGAAGTACTTCCTTGCCCCTCTCACTGTTTCGGTGAAATATACTACCTGCGATGGAATGACACATTTGACAGATGCCTTAAGGCAGCGGTTCTCAACCTGTGGGTCATGACCCCTTTGGCGGTCGAACGACCCTTTCACAGGGGTCGCCTAAGACCATCCTGCATATCAGATATTTATATTACAGTTCATAACAGTAGCAACATTACAGTTATGAAGTAGCAACGAAAATAATTTTATGGTTGGGTCACAACATGAGGAACTGTATTTAAAGGGCCAGAAGGTTGAGAACCACTGCCTTAAGGGTTGATTTATGTAAAAATAGAAGTAATTGTCAGCAAGGAAGGGGCTGATCCTAGCGCTTTTCTCCCATTCACACAATTTCATGTGGAATCAATAAGAAGATATCAGTTGTAAAATGAATGAGAAAGGAGCATTCTTTTATGATTCCTTGAACTAATTCCTTATTCATTATGCAATTTGATTCTTTCCTGTTTACACTGACACCACTCCCTCCTATCTCTTCAACAAATTTGCTTTTACATTATCTGTTCTCAGAGTTACCAGAACATGGTCACATATGCACTGTAGGTGCTATTAAAAAAGAGAGAAAAATGCAAAGCCCATTACCTGCTCCTATGAGAATGTAGGACACTTTTGGGTCACTTTCCCCAGATAAAGTGGTGTCCCGTGGACAGCCTCGGAGGAGGTTAGATGCCTATTCCAATGTGCCCTTGAACTAACAGGCATGTGACTTGTCTTTCAGAATGTCTGCTTCATTTTCCCTCAGTTTTTATACCAGTTCTTCTGTGGGTTTTCACAGCAGGTGAGTCCTAATGTCTTAAGTCAGACGCCCCCCTGAGCCTGATCTCCCTCCCACATGGGGGTGGCTGCAGTGGGGGGAGAGTAGACAGCAGAGGCATCAGGCCAGGATGGGGAGGGAGGCCCAAGTGCCCGCAGCAGCCCATCAGCGGGTGGAGAGAAGGAGTGGCGTGGAGGGGCCCACGTCTGCTGACTGCATGCTCTCCGTGGGGCCTAGCGAGTAACCTGCCTACCCCAAGCCCGGGAGAGCTGTGTTGGGCTTTCTGAATGGACTGAATCTAAATCTGAGATTCTGTCTTGGTGTCTCACAATTCATTGGCTTCTGACACTTTCAGGTGCCGAGCTGAGGCATGCAGGCCATCTGACGGGAGAAGAGACTGTCAGGGCCCCTCCTTTCCCTCGCTCACTTGTTCTCCTGTCCTGCTCAGATGGGCTGTGGCCACCTGCTTTCATCTGAAGGGTCCAGCACTGGGGAAAATGGGAGCGTGAAGATGGCGATCGAAATTGCAAGCTTTTATGCAACTCTTTTTGTTGCAAGTTTGCAGTGTCCAAATGGGGCGGGTCACCGTCTGGCCTTCTCTCAGCCATGGTTTTAACCTTGGCTAGTTGGCATCATGAAGCTTTGAAAATTGTCCTGGTCCTTCTAAATCTGTAGAAAGAAGGCTCTGTCTGTGTTTCAGAATGCTCATGTTAAAAGTCTTTGCAAATTAAAAATGTATGTTTGACAAAACATCAAAAAAGTTTAACGAGGCGCACGGGCGCTGTTTTCAGTGGATGTTCTCCCTCTTGCAGACACTGTACGACACCGCCTACCTGACACTGTACAACATCAGTTTCACTTCCCTTCCGATTCTCTTGTACAGCCTGATGGAGCAGCACGTCAGCATGGACACACTCAAGAGGGACCCTTCCCTCTACAGGTACGAAGCCGCAGGCACACTTGCTTTAGAGCTTGGAGAATAATAACGAGGCAGCCAGAGAGCGGTGCCTCCAAATAAGTGCCTGGTTGAATTACTTAAAAACCAGAAACATTCAGTGTCAGTTGATGCACTTGCTTTTACCGGAGTCCTTACACAAGAATCAATGTAATTTGACTGATTATACTTCAAATTTAGATAGAAGATTTATGTTGCATTTGAAATGTACATATTAAGCCAGTTTGTATTTTGCCATATTGTGTTTTCTTTACCATGCCTTTTTTTAATTTTATTTGTTTACCATGATTTTTGATAAATTACGGAAGGACTGGGGTAAGGATGTCTATCCCCTTATAACCCCAATGCATCTATGACCTAAATTATTCTTAAAAAACCACATATGCTCTGCTTTATTCAGTGAAGTGGGTGGGGGGTGGAGTTAACAGATCTGATTTTGGTGTGTTCTTTTCTGCTTTTTGAAAAGTATGTTTTAATAACAAGGAAATGATGTTTGTTATTTCAGAACTGCACTTCAGGATGTCTGGCATATGTCTGTGTTACTGCGGTTTTTTATGGCTTTTTAAATTAAACTTACTGTATTTCAGAAAACCTTAGATTCACAGGTGGTTGTAAGAAAGAATACAGAGAGATTCTGTGAAACTGGGACACCCACGCAGGATGGGCGGATGGTGCCCACGCCAGTGCCCTGGTTGTGAAATCTCTCCAGTGACTTAGAGGCCCCTAGTGGACACAGGTGCTCACTGCAGAGCACAGTGGAGATAGTGGGGTCCCTGGCCGAGGCCTATTTTAATGGAACGCAGCCACTATGTTGTCACTGTTTTCCTTCCACAGAGATATCACCAAGAACGCTCTACTCCGCTGGCGAGTGTTCATTTACTGGACATTCTTAGGAGTATTTGACGCTCTGGTATTTTTCTTTGGTGCTTACTTCATGTTTGAAAATGCATCTGTGACCAGCAATGGACAGGTTAGTACTGAACTGGGTCTTGTTGACTTGGCTGCTTGGGAATAACCCTCGATTGGTGTTCGATCCGGGGTCAGTGCAGTCATTCAGCACAGCCTGTGGGGTCTCCTGATATTTGGGTCTCTAGCTCCCAAATCACTTACAGGTCATAATACGTCAGTAAATACACTGCTCCGCATACTCGGCCTACTGTGGGAGATCCCCTTCCTGAGGGTTTTCAGACTTTGTTTCTGTAACTTATATTTCACCATTCATTATTTATCTAGCGGTTCAGTTAGATCCACCAAGCATGGCTTATTTAATATGGGAATTTCATATTTAACACATTCCCCCCTTTTTTTTCACATGTCCTTAAGTGTCTGTTTCCTTTGCAATGAGTAGATTGATAGTTTCTAATAGACATCAGCTCTCTGGTTGTTGCATAATTTCTAGGGTTTGTTTTATTTGTATCTTGATTTTTTTCTTTTTGCGACTTGCTTTCCTTCCCACTCTCAGATAATGACTACCAACACACACATGGTAAGACAATTGTGGGTGTGTCCTCTATATGTTTTTGGAGTGCATTCTAGATAAAATATTTCTTGAAAATATTTTCAAATTGTGACTTCTTCTGTGTGCTTTGTCAGTAGAAACACTATTAGCTGCTGCTCCCCTCTCCTTCCTGTAGACGAAAGTTGTATTAGAGAAGTCTGTGTACATTTGATCATTTGTACTTGGTGTTTATCTCTGTATTTCTGTGTCAGGATTGCCACTGAGTCAGTGACGGTTTTCAGTTTGACTTGTTTGAGCTTCCCTTTACCTTAAATTAGAGGCAACGTATGCAGGCATGCGGGGCCTGTTGGGGACACTGCTTTGAATGTGGCAAACCCGTGCTACCTGGGACAATTGCAAAAGACATGGAGCACATGTCAGAATTGTGCCCTACCTAAATGTTACATATTTACCTAGCCCTAAAAATAAACACTGTTGTTGATGTAAATAAGGGTGGCTTGTGAACAGAAGTTTGCTTCATTTCCTATTTGACAGAACACCTCTCCCTATGTTGTCCTCCTGTGTGGCTCATCTCTTAGAGCTGTTGGCTTAAAACCCAAAGGTCTTGCTACAGGTCCCATAGAATTTGTTTACCCATTTATTTGTTTCTCATTTCTTGTTACTAAAAGGTGCAGTTATCTTTCATTATAATGTAAATCAGTTTTTACTAAATTGATCTTGAGAATTTTTTAAAGTCTTCTTTCACTCTTCTACAAACTTTGCATTTTTCTGGAATTTGTTCTTTGTCTTAGTTTATTTTAATTGAATAATTTCTGGATGGTAGCAGGCCATAAATGTCGTTTAACAGAGCTGTCTTATTGTTCTTTATGTTTCTTTTATAAGATTGTCCTTATGGGTTACGCTTTAAGTAAGCGTCTTGTATGTATCTTAAAAAGAACTAAGCTTCTGTGTCCTGAGGATGAAATTCCAGGACCGTGGTAGCCAGCCGATACGGAAGTAAGTGCCATTCATCAGGCACTTTATTTGCAGTTCATGTTCACAAATCTTATCCTCTCTCAACTGCCATCGCCCCTGGACATATTTGTAGTTGAAGAAACTTCACTTCAGACAGGTTAAAAAATTTTCACAAAGTCAGGTAATTAGAACTCAAACCCAGGATATTTGGTACAAAATTATAGTATTTGTTGTAGTCCATGCTGCTGCTTACCAGTAATTGTTTAATCTCCGTGTTACATAGTAAAATTATAGGTGTGCCTGAAGAACCTATAGGGAGTGCTGGTTGACCAGTGTGGTGGGGCTTTGAGGTACAGACCATAGAGAGGCCTTGCCAACTTGACGTCTGAGCAGCATCTTCTCCTCCTGCTCCAATTCCAGTAGCCCTGGTGTGTCTCCAACCAAACTTCCACCAGCCACTCCTTATACCGCTGTGGCTCAGTGGATGCAGTGCTGTGTTGAAGCCTTGCATATTATCCAAAGATTTCTACCAATTCTTGACTTACATCCTATTTCCTGTTTCCTTAAGGATGCCCTGAGCCCCTACAGATCCTAAATACTAACGTCTCAACTTCTAAAATGATGCTTTTCTGCAACACTTTTATATCTCCTATAATTACCACTTGCATGCCTTTGTTCAGCCATTATTGGACAAAACTATTTATTAGAATTTGAAACAATGACAGAAAGAGAGACCAGGGTAAAGAAAATACAAGTTGACCTGTACCACTCCCACTAAGAAATCCCTAGTGGGTGACTTGCCACTCACTGGCCAAGAGCTGTGAGAGTCCTCTGCTCACTGGCCTGTCATGACAAAGATTGAACACGCATAATGCACATCCTGTCGTATGAAAAGCTTCTGAGACACATAGTGATGTTAGGAAGCAGTACGTGGGGCAGTTGGTGCCAAATAAGGTATTTAATGTGAGGTGTTTGTCTGTCTATAGTTATGCATTTTAGAGGCGAAATTTGCTCCAATTCACTAGTGCTCTATAGAAGTTAAATAATCTAATCTAAGGACCTAGAGTTGTAACAGCAAGATGAATAACACTCATAGCATCCCTAATTATGAGTGATAAGGGTGTAAAGGACCTAGTGTGAACACTTACCTGTGTCACTAGGAAGACAGGAGCTCCAAGAGATTGGCATAGTCCAAGGCCACTCCAGGTCAAGTGCAAGGCCAAGGCTGCATGCCTGCTGTTGTCGCTCTCCACACACACACACACACACACACACACACCCCTACACACTGTGCCTGGGCATCTCCAGAGGGAGCCTTTCTCATTCTGCATTGTTGATGCTTAAATTTTTGTTTGGGGAAGAAGAGTGTTAGATCACTTGCAGAACTAAAAGTAGTGTCATGGGCTAGTTCTGTAGTAATTCAAGTAAACCTGCAAAATGCCAGTAAATACAGGGTAGTCTCAGGTGACTGATGGCGATGGCCTTGGTTCTAAGGTGGCAGGGCAGCGTGGAGGTGATAATGCTCATCACTGTTCTGGTGGTGTGTCCTGACAAACAAGAATGCATCTTCTTGGTGGTATAATTAGATGCCCTGTTTTATTGATTGTCAGTAGGGGAGGACCACTTTTTTAAAGAACTGAATCATTTTATAGGAATGTTTATAAAACACATGTAGGTTTGAGAGAACACTAGAATCATGAATAACTTTTGAAAAAGGGAAATTCACTTAGGGGCATTTTCTGCACAGACGTCATGAGCCATAATTACTTCCCAAAATCAGAATGCTAAGGCAATGATTATTATTGTTGAACAGCAGGGTATTCCTAGGCGAACACTTGAAAGTTTAGAGCATGGTATAATATGAGTCAGTAAACATCCAGGTAGCTGCAATTTGAGCCATTGCCAGCCAGTGGAGCAAGGACAAGTTATGCCAGCAGACTTGGTAGCAATCCGGAATCTGTGCATGAAGGAAATGTAATAGGTGTTTCTTGTGGCTGTGATCTTGAAAAAAATGCAAGTCAGGTTTGTTGTGGGATATTTGTACGCATAAAAATTAAATTGGTCTGGATCTTAGAGCTTTAAAAAGCAGGAACATTTCCTGCAAAATACCCATCTTCAGAAGAGAGAGGAAGAAGTGGGAGAAGGGATTAAATGTAGATCTGGTGGAGTGGCAGGCTCCAGAGACATTCTACGAAATTCTCATTATCATCTGAGTGAGGCTATGAAGTTAGTGACATTCTCAATGGAGTTAGCAGTTAGGATATCAGGCTCATGGGGGGCATGGGAGCTAATGAAACTTGAAAAAAGATGGTCCCTCCAGACAGTTCTTTGAGAAAGAGGGTTGGTATCCCAGTGAACCATGCCACCTCCCACCACAAAATCCATAGAAATAATGGCAAACAATTTTAATAATACATTTTCTATTAGCAGTTTGCCTAAGGGCTTCCTTAAAACAAATAAGAAAATTCAGAGGAATTTATAGAGATGTTACCATGATTGTCTATCTCAAAGAGCCAGAAGTAGCGAGAGAGCATAGGTGAGGGTGGAGCAGATCCCAGCATTGCCGAGGGTTCCAGCCAAATTTTCAGTTCTGGGTTCAAGGTAGTTGTGCTTTGTTGCTATTCACCTGTAAACATGACAGTGGAGGCCCATGTGTTTTACTGGACTAGGCATCGGGATGCCTAATTTGAGATCCCAGGTCCACCATAATCCACAAATACAAGAAAACCTGGCGGTGCCCTAGAGAAGTACCCCTTACCCTCTAGAGAGAAAAATAAAGAAGTCACTTGAGTGGCTGAAAGCTTGTCCCTGATTTGTGATGCTGTTGGAGATATCCTATCACTCTTCTGTGCCGACTCCATTTCCACAATTTGCTATTATCGAACACTTTTTAAAATGAGTCCCAGGTTTCCTGCCCAGCAGGGGTGGAAAACAAGTGGGCAGGGTGTGCCAGGTCCCACCCATGGTGCCCGCAGGGGATTCAAAGCTGCCCTTCGCCTTACAGCAGGGTCACCCCTCACTTTGGCCAACAGCATCAGCCTCCAGTGAAAACAAAGTGGAGCCACTTTCTCTCCAACACCCAGCTGGCCAAGCATTGTTGTAGTCCTCTGCCAAACTGCAGCCAGACTCAGTTATAAATGTTCCCGCCTCGGAAGTTAGCATTGAAGGGAGAACACATTTTTGAGGATTTCCCAGCCTGACCATGAATTGCCACTTGGAGCCAGAGAGCTCTTGGCTGTGGGTTGCCCAGTGCAATTAGTAGGCCCCTGGCCTCTGCCTGCTAGATGCCTGTGGCACCTCTCCCCCCACTCCCCCCCCCCCCCATGGTGACAGCCAAAAATGTCTCCAGGCACTGCAAGTGTCCCCTGGAGACAGAGTTCCCGCACCCCCTCCCCACTGAGAGCCACTGGTGATTGTAGCTCCGAGTGACAGAAGCCCGGCTTCGCTCATGGTGCTGAAGTAAAGAATAAAGTGTAAAGAGGTGCTCATTGGGGGCAGGATCCTTATGAAGCCTGTTTACAACAAAGTCCTAACGCGTCACTTAGTTTTCCTTCTGGAATTCTACCAGCGTTCCTACCTCACTAGGTATATCACCAGATGGGTAGCCTACACATTCATCTCAATCAAGTCACATGTAGTTGAAAATTTGTATTGCAGTTTTTTAAATTCGTTGTGAAATAAAGCTTTATAATCTGTTAAAGAAGGACAGCAGCGTTTTCTCAGAGGCCTGGTTCGCAGTACCAGGCACAGCAGGTTTAGTGTGGAAACCGGGAAGAAACTTACTCTTAGAATTGCCCCCGAGGGAAAAAAGTCTCCAGCAGCAGGTGTTTTATTTTGCTTGTGTCTTTGTCTGTAGGTGGGAATGTGCTGTTTTCATGATGTGACCCGTGAGTGCTTCCATCCCACACCATCCCTGGCACCCTGCCCGGGTCCTCGGGTGCCGGGAGCCCTGCTCCCTGCTCTCGCCTCTCGGCAGCCTCTTCTGAGGGACTGTGGACATGTCTATGGTTCTGGCCATCAGACTGGCTGCAGGGGACCTTCACGCAGCTCTGTCTTGTCTGCCTCATTTCTCCCTTTCCTGCGATTTTCCCGAGGAAATCCTAACCATGTGTCGCACATACGTGACGTGGTTGTTTTCACTGGCTGCTCACTGGCAGAATGTTCCAGCACTTGCTTTTCTTCCAAAGCAGGCAGGTGTTGGACTTGAGTCTGAAAGAGAATAGACAGAAACTCTACTGAGTTTATTCTTGAACGTGGAGAAGGCGTAGAACTAGGTAATCCGGTAAATGTCGCTTCGACATGAAACTCGAAACAGAAAAGCCAGAGTTCGCATCATGCATATGTAATACCTGCTCTTCAGTGTTTATCTTGCTCCCAGTTTGTGACATTAGGACTGATGTGTGTTGACAGCACCGAGGGAGCCAGTTTGGGGGTGACAGGACTGTCAGTGTAGGAAGGGCTGTTTCCACCTCTCAGTCACTGCCTGGCCCTGAGGGATGGCACTGGGGAGCCGGAGGTGGGGGTGGGGGGGTTGAATGCCCAGGGTGTTCACTGCCAGCTCCTTTCACTTTGTAGTAACAAGACCTAGTCCCTGTATCTTGGGGGTGTGAAGTGTTGGCGCAGGACAACCATGAGGTGTATGCTCTAAACACTCTCGTTTGAGTGTGAAAGGGGGGAAATGCGTATTAACAAAAGACTGCCTGGATTCTGTCCCCACAGATATTCGGAAACTGGACCTTTGGGACGCTGGTGTTCACTGTGATGGTGTTTACCGTCACACTAAAGGTAAATTCTCCCGTGGTGAGGCTGCTTCTGGCCACGGTTAACCCCGGCGTGTGTAGGTCTCCCCGTCTTTGAACTACAAATCTGTTCCAAGTTACAATCCACACTAGCACACAGCCCAGATGGGCACCTGGGCCCAGTAAGGGGCTTCTTACCACCATTCAAATGAGTGAGGCGTAGACTCAGCTCACCCCATGATCCAGTACACAGACCTCCAGAATTATACAAAAGGCAGATGCAGGAATGAGCCTTTTCTTTTTTTAATTTGCTTTTTATTAAATTATGTATTAGTTACAGTGGACATACAATATTATATTAGTTTCAGGAGTACAGCATAGTGATTAGACATTTATGTACCTTATGAAGTGATCACCTCCATAGGTCTAATGCCCACCCCGTAACAAACATAGTTATTACAGTGTGATTGCCTGTAGTCCCGATGCTGTCCTTTACAGCCAAGGCTACTTGTATAACGGGCAGTTTGTACTTATCAATCCCTTTCACCATCCCCACTCATCCCTCAATGAGCCTTTTCTTTGTAAAAGGGTTCGGATTCGAATTATTTTCATTGGCAAGCCCACCTGTCCCCCAGTATAATAAAAAATGCACTTGAACTGAAATCAATGCATTATGGAAAATCCAGCTCTTTTAAAAGTCAAATTCTATATGGGACATTATTATGGAAGTCCCCACACCTATCAATCTGAGTTTTAAAAAGTGATACAAAGAAAATCCAAAAGTAATTTTCTTAGTAATAACATAGCCAGTACCTTAAGCGATCGCCCCCGAGTCCCTGCTGTCGGAGAAACACTTCCCAGTGCATTTCCCCCGGATCCGGGTGAGAGTTACTAGGAATGCTGTGATACAAAGACGTGACGCCACACCTTCTGTATCTTCATTGGAAGAATAAGGGTTTGTTTTCCTTGAGCAGTTTCATGTGGACATTTTGGCTAAAATTAAGGTATATTAAGGTATTGGTTGGTTAGTTGGTTGGTTTCATTATTTTCTGGCTTTCTTTCCTCACCATGGCTCATGTGACATGTAGATAATCCCACTGTTAATCACCTTTTCTCTTTCAGCTGGCATTAGATACACACTACTGGACTTGGATAAACCACTTTGTCATCTGGGGGTCGCTGCTATTCTACGTTGTCTTTTCCCTCCTCTGGGGAGGAATCATCTGGTAAGAATTCTAAGTAGCATATAATCATTATTACCTTTATCCTAGTAGTCCTGCAGTATCTTTCATTGGGGTCTCAAAACACATTTTCCATTTAACCTCATTCCTGCGTGCAAGTATTTGTTGAATGCGTGCTGTGTGTAAGGCACTGTGCCATGGTGGGAATGAGGTAGGCATGGTCCCTACCCCTTGGGCCCCACATTTTCAGTGGTGGCAACATGCTGGATAATAACTTACCGGGGTTTTGACAAGTGAGGAACAAACCGGATACTGTAGCAAGGGGCCTATTTCACACTGAAGGTCAGAGAAGGTTTCTCAAATAAAATGGTTATTTAAACTGGAACCTGGGAGAAAATCACCATCATCATAACAGGTCTCACTTATTAAATGCTTCCTAGAATGAGGCATGGGCTGAGTATTTGACAGCGCATGTCTCATTCCGTCTTCCTCCCAACCACATTCTCCGTACACTGCAAGTGATAAGATGGACACAGAGAGCAGCGCCACTGGGCCGAGGCAGCCTGACGCCAGACAGCCCTAAGAAAGAGAGATGCATGTGCAAAAGCACTGTGGCAGGGCCATGGCAAGTCCACTGTGACTGGAGGGGAGCTTTGGTCCAGCTGGAAAAGTAAGTAGGAGCAGGCCGCACTGGGCCTGTAGGACAGGTAGGACCACAGCCCCAATCTGACAACAATGGAACAGCATCGAGGATTTTAAACAGAGGGAGGGGCAGAGTCTGGTTGCTGTTTTAGAAAGATCACCGTGTTGAAAATGAACATGAAGCAGACAGGACATGTGGTTTAGATATTATTGCAACAAGGCATTCAAGAAGCAATGTCGGTTTGGTCAATCCTGATGAGGCAAGAAGTGGCTGCATTTGACCTGTGTTCTGGTACTGTCAAAAGCACACCTTTGCCCATGCTCTTCCTACCACCAAAAATGCCCTTTCCAATTAGCCTTCCTCTTGAGCTCTTATTCATCCTTCAAAACCCTGTGGTTCATTGTCCTCTTCAATGCCTCCCTCGAATCACCTCACAGACGGTTCCGCCTCGTCCCCTAAGCATTTATTCATTCTCCTGTCATGAAGGTACCATATTGTTTTATAATTCTCCTGTGTACATTTCTACCTTCCCCATAAAGCAGAGCATTTCCTGAGCAGGGCTGGGCCTAGGGGAAGTAAGGGAGGAGGCCCCAGTGGCTATGACCTGGGAGGGAGTGCCTCTTTCGATTCGGCCTGGCTGGATGTGAGTCCAGAAGCAATATCCTCTCCAATTTGCAACTTCAATATTGAGCACAGGCCCTGAGAAACACAGGGCAGCCCCTGAGAGTAGAGAAGCCTCTGTGATCAACCTTGTCCCCATGTTGGCCGTTGCTGAACCTCTCACTACATTACTGCCCTCTCGTGACCAAAGCCATGCATTACATGTTCTTTGCGATCTGGAAATAGAGAAATCTTAGATCTAATTTTTGGGTGGGTTTCCAACAACCCTGTGCCAAGCTTTAAAAAATCCCTGAAATACTAGCGAACTTTCCCAAGTTGTTAAAGCTGCAGCCACGGAAGAGGAAAATTCATCCCGAAAACTTCTCTGACTGGCTCCTGGGCCTTGGGGTTTAGGGATCATGAAACTAACTCAGGTTCAGCATTATATCAATTGCTGCATCCTCTTCAACGTCTTTTATGGAGCCCAGTATAGATATTTCCTTTGGGGTATAGATTTGCCCGACAGGAAAGCCATTTCATGCTCTGTATTTTTATAGGCAATTTTAAAGAATGTTATGACCTAAGCTTTAGGTAGTTAGCTAGAGCTCTGATGAACAGGACCTTTGTCAGTCTTCATGTTAATAGCCATTGTGATTCTGAGATACCCAAAAAATTACCCATTTTAATCTTTTTAAATCCTTTTTGTGATGCTGAAACTGAACTTCAGGGACTTATTTTCCCTTTGGGATGACTTCATACAATTCCCTCCTCTTTTCCCATTCAGAACACCCCAGCGTTAGAGGGGAAGTTCTCCATCCCAGTAGGTCTGTGATTAATTCAAAGCAGGCAGGTTCAGTGGCTTGCCCAATGGCCATCGGTGCCGGAAGTTAAAGCTGCCAGGACAAAGGGGCTCTTTGTGCCAGTGGGGGAAACAGCGGGATTTCAGCGTTTCTCCTGATGATTTCTGACCTGCCATCCTGTTGTTTTTCTTCTTTCCCCCAACGCTCCAGGCCATTCCTCAATTATCAAAGGATGTACTATGTGTTCATCCAGATGTTATCCAGTGGCCCTGCCTGGCTGGCCATCATCCTGCTCATCACGATCAGCCTCCTTCCCGACGTTCTCAAGAAAGTCCTGTGCAGGCAGCTGTGGCCCAGCGCCACAGAGAGAGTCCAGGTACCCGGCTGCTCCAGCAAGGGCATGGGCGCTGCAGTCCCCAGATTCAGAGCAGGACATGGTCATTACCAAGGGTAGCACGAAAGGTTTGGGTTGAAAGCGTCATCAGTACAGGTATTATAATAAATTTCATGGTAGATGATTTTAAACATTAACTTAGGTAAAATTCAAGATGACCAATGGTTAGACCTAAGCAGCTAGTCAGCTGAAATAAGAAAAAATTTAAGCCAATACAAAAGACCAATTATTTCATGTAAATCTAAAAAAGTTTTTTTAAAATCAATCATTATTTTAAAGATAAAATTGCATTATTTTTAGGGATGGTGAATTTGGCTTAAAACTTTAGCATTTACACTGGGAAATTCTGGTAGTTAGGCTACTTATTTTCCACATTCCCAAACTGAGGCCAATAAACTGAATTCTGGATTCAGGTAAGAAGTGAGATATGCAAAGTGACCAAACTGCATAGGACACCAGAAGATGTCACTCAGAGCTTTCCAAAACCACACTGGCCCTTCCAAGAGCTCTCAGGGAGGGCACATCCCCCATCCTCTTACCCCTGAAATCTCAGGAAGGGCACGTCCCGCACCCCCTCACCCCTGCAATTTCAGGGAGGGCACGTTCCCCATCCCCTCACCCCTGTAATCTCAAGGAGGTCACATCCCCTACCTCTTCACCCCTGCAATCTCAGGGTGGTCACATCCCCCACCCCCTCACCCCTGCAATCTCAGGGAGGTCACATCCCCCCCCTCACCCCTGCAATCTCAGGGTGGTCACATCCCCCACCCCCTCACCCCTGCAATCTCAGGGAGGTCACATCCCCCATCTCCTCACCCCTGCAATCTCAGGGAGGTCACATCCCCCACCCCCTCATCCCTGCAGTTTCAGGGAGGGCATGTCCTCCATCTCCTCATCCCTGTGATTTGCCCATGGAGGTGCAGAGCCTCGATAAGGAGAAGGAAGGGCCCTGGTGAGAGGGCGGAAGCCACAGCTGAGGCTGTTCCTGCAGGTTGCATGTCTTCCTCGTAGAGCACAGGTGGTTGTGCAGGTGAAGGAGAGCGGGCGGCTGTAAGGCAGAAGAGGACATGCCCTAGGTTCTGGGAGCAGTGGTGAGGCACTCCGGAAAGCTTACACAGCCCCAGTGGTCTGGGTCTCCAAGTGCTGTTGGCCCGCATTGGGATGGAAAACAGGCAGCCCCCACTGGGGTGCCGTGGGCGTGGCCTGGCACCGCCTTTTTCTCACCCATTTGATCCCGGCAGTGGAATGGGATCTGGGTTGGTGAGCTTTCCCAGAGCTCTGGTGTTCATTTAAAATGTGGAAGCCAGCGGCACCAGTTCCTAGCGATTCCCTCCTGTATGTACCTGCCATGTTTGTAAAGCCGGCGCTAACACAGACTCAGGAAATCGGCGAGAGCGTGCACGTCTAACTGCCCTACGAATTGTTTCGAGTTTTCACCTTTAAACAAGTGATACAGGACAGGGATGTTTTTAGGGCTTTGCTGGCAAGGAGGAGAAATACAGCAGGAATGAGGTCCACACAGCCTTCTAGCAAGTGAGTGTCCCCGGACACGGGGAGGGGGGTGCGGGGGGCCAGGACTGTTAGGAACGTGGCCCACATTGTCCGGTCGCTTAGCACGCTGCACTGGTGTATGTGGGACATCGTTGGCATTTAATCAGACTCACCGTTGTTCTTGTTTCTCTCTTCCTTTCCTCACTCCCTTCCGTCTTCTGACCTCTGTGGCTAAATAACACTGCTACCTTATCTAATGATGTGCGTGGCCCCTCCTGAACCTCCTGGGACTGCCAGGCTAAGAACCAGTGCCTTTCTGTCGAGCAGTCCACCATCTTTATGCTTTCTCAGACTTCCAGCAGCCTGAGTTTCTGACGGAACAAGGTGATGCTTTCTGTCTTTTTGCATGTTTGAGTTTATAGTCACAGGACAACAGAGGGCTGACTTTTAATAGCAAGAGCTGTCGAACACACTGGTGTTCACGGCTCCTATGTCTGTGATAACCACCACCACACCAGGACATACAGGGCTGACTCGTACCTGGATGTGGGAAGGTCATGTGGACTGCGATTTCTATCCATACCACTAACCAGTGTTTCTCTCTCAGCGTCCATTGGAAGTATTATCCCACCTGCAGGGGCGGCTGCGTCTTCACTCAGGCCCAGCCGAGTGCATCGGGCTGTGCTGCCTTAAATTCGTGCTTCCTACACATGCAGGTGTGGGTGTGGCAGTTTCTAAGTCACGCAAGCCCCGATGTGAGCAGTTTCCTCAGTGCCGTCCTTCTCTCCGCAGCCCAAAGAGGATGGGTAGCAAGACCTCCTCGCTCACATTCACCTCTTAAATCCATTCTGCAGACAGGGAAACTGAGGCCTCCCCAGGGCAGTGTGCTCGGGCCAGCCATCTGGGCTGGGGACAAAGCCAGGAGAAATGTGTTTTGAGGCAAAAGTTCTACCAAATTCATTTTTAAAAATTTTGCTTTAATCTGATTGTTTCTAGAAAAAGCCTTCTGCTTTGCTTTCAATGGTTGTAGTAGCCTGTTTCTCAGCCATGGAGAGCCAATCACACAGCATTTCTCTGTGGCGGTCGCCTTGGATCAAAGCCTTTTATCAGAGCCAAGATTTGAGGGACAGCGCATCAACTCGTGTCTGTTTTCCAGCTGTATGCCCATGGACCCAAATACCACATTCATGTGTTCCCCCAAAGTAGTGCCACTTTGAACACACATTTGGTATTTATGGTTTACTAATGCAGTTTAGGAAAATGTTTAAATAGGAAAATGCCTAAAGCAAGGGAAGGCTCTTTTTTTTCTTTAAATAACAGCTCCTCCTCTATACATTTTAAACACTATTTTTTAACTAAGAAGATGGCACTTTTTTTTTTTTTTTTTTTTTTTTAGTTCAAGTGGTTATTGGCAATCAAAGTTTCCTAATCTGGTACCATCAGAATTAGAATTCATTACCTAGCCTCATGTCACTGTCTACATATCTGAAAGGGCTCAGGATGGAATTATTGGGACACTTTAATCAGTCCCAGGGCCACTGATGAAATCGATCCAGTCATGCCAGCTCTGGGCTGAAAGTGCTCTAACTGCAGTTTAGTGAGAATTGATTCGCTTCTGTACCTTTGCAGAAGCCAGGCTCTGGCTGCTTGGAGCAGGTTGTCACTGAGTGCTCTGTGGTGTCTAGCCACACGGGGTGTGACCACAGGTGTCCCCACACCCACACCTGCACACAGCATTCCTGCAGCCGCTCCTGGCACGCACGAGGTGAGGCTGGTGTTGCTGTAAAACCACCCAGATGGTTGCAAAACTTTGGAGGAATAAACATTTGGCTAGTTCTCATACGGAACATATAGTACTTCAAATGGATGGATTTGTTTTTCTTTTAACCTGTTCTATTAAAAAGTAAAACATCACAGGTACCAGGTTTCATATATATATGTGTGTGTATACATATATATATTTATCTCTAGCTACCTATATTTTTATATATAATTAAATTATATATAATTCAAAGGGCAACAACTACCACCTGTTTAGCTCATTCTTCTCCTTCCCAGAAGACATTCTGCAATTCAGACCTGTGGTTCTTCACTTTTTAAAATCTTCTTCCTGCCAAAACTGGTTTGGCTCAATGGATAGAGCGTCGGCTTGCGGACTGAAAGGTCCCAGGTTCGATTCCGGTCAAGGGCATGTACCTGGGTTGCAGGCACATCCCCAGTAGGAGATGTGCAGGAGGCAGCTGATCGATGTTTCTCTCTCATCGATGTTTCTAACTCTCTATCTCTATCCCTTCTTCTCTGTAAAAAATCAATAAAATATATTTTAAAAATAAAATAAAATAAAATAAAATAAAATAAAATAAAATCTTCTTCCTATTACTGAGGAACTAATATGATCGGACTGGAAAGTCTTAGTGTTCGTATTCCCAGCCCCGCTGACCTGCAGCACTGAGCTTTCAGGATCCTAGCCGTGGCCAAGACTCTTCTGTTTGACTAGAGACAGGGCTGAGGATCAGGAGGAAAAGGAGAGATGGGAGGACAGAAGGATGGGGCAGACGGGAAGACAGGCAGAAGGACAGGGATGACAGGCACACAGATCCTCCCCTCAGGGAACCTTGGTGCTCTTTTTTTGGCGGGGGGGGGGGGGGGGGCGGGGGGTGCAGCTGTCTAGTAAATGGCACTTGAGAAGCCTTCAGCTGAGTGTGGCAGGATTTTTGGTTCTGGAAGCATTTCCTGTGCTCGCGACAGAGGCTGGCCTTTGCTGGGTCGGGAGCAGGCCCGGCAGGTGGCCCTTCAGCTGAGACCCTGCTGTCCCGTGTGGCCCATCCTCTCTGCATCCGCTCCCTCCTGCTAGGAAGACCACCTCTTTCCCCCAGCAGAGCCCCTGGGAATGCCCACACTGACAGCCCCGTGCCCATCTGCCCCGGGTTTTGCACAGACTTCCAAGTGAATCCAACATGCCCCATTCACGCAGAGGGGCCTAGTGAGCGGCCCTCGTGGGCACTGGCCCCCACCCCAGCTGCACGGCCGGATTCTGCCCTCAGCGGCCCAGAGAGCTCCCTTGGTTCCCCGTGTGGCAGCCATCTCAGTGTCTTTCCTCGCCTTGCAGAAGAGCTCGAAACCCAAAACAGCGGTCGATGCCGCGCTGAGCCCGGACAGGCCACTGCTGACGGACGTCTTGCCGGGGCCGAGGCGTGATTAGCCCATGGATAGGTAACGGCGTCCACCATGCTGCCTGGCAGGCCCCCTGGGTGTGCTGTGCTCTTTCAAACTGTCTGTTTTTCCTCCAAAGTTTTGCTGTGCTGTGCCGTTTTGATAGCAAAGATTCATTTAAAACAAACAAAAAATGGAAATCATTTTTACACACACACGTGTATTTCTATCCCAGGTAAGTGACCTGCCTGAGAGTGGCTGGACTCATATGGTTGAGTGTCGTGTACACACATGTGGATGTGCACACATCCCCGACGTGCACATCCACACGCCGTGGTGAACGTGGTTCCACGTGCAGTTGCGTGAGGTCCCCGCGTGGTGTGCTCGGTGCTCGGTGTGCCAGAACAATCTCATTCCTCGTCCCTGGTGGTGGAAACGGCTTCCCTTCGCAGGTCAATCAGGAAAGGCCCTCTTTGGAAATAAAAAAGGAGTGCTGAACGTTAGCCCAGGCAGGTCTGGCACGGATGCACTGTTTCCTGTCAGCTGAAGCTGGTGTTGTGTCTGGGCCCAAAATACAAGGAGAGGAAACGCAGCCGTGTTCACACTGAGCTAGGTTCTTCAGATTTGACAACCCCCTCCTCTACCCCAAAGCAGGCACACTGGGAATGCTCATTCCTTTAAAATAGATTTCTCCTCGCCCGGCGGGCACTCAGTGATTGAACATCGACCTGTGAACCAGGAGGTCAGAGGTCGATTCCATATCAGGGCACATGCCTGGGTTGCGGGCTCAATCCCCAGTTGAGGGCATGCAGGAGGCAGCTGATCAATGATTCTCTCTCATCATTGATGTTTCTCTCTCTCCCTCTCCCTCTCCCTTCCTCTCTGAAATCAATAAAAATGTATTTTTTAAAAATAGATTTCTTCTTGCTGGCTGCCCCTCACTCCCTGCCTGCTCAATGTAAAGGTGTCTAGGACGAGCCGCAGGTCTCCCTGGGCTGTTAAGAAACAGCACGGCCCCATTTGTGTGACTAGAGATAAGCGTAGGCAGGAGTCAGCGAGCCGGCCGGTCAGGACGATGTGGGCCCCATCTCTGAGGGGTGGCGTGGCACTCTGACACCAAAGGACTCAGACCTGGTCCCTGGGGCCTTTGTCAACATTGTCTTTACCCAGCGATGGGACAGCAGGGGAGTTCGTAGCCAGACCGAGGGTCACCGCTGCCTCTGCCTGGATGGACGCCGGCTGACCGGTGTCCTGCAGTGGGAGCCCCCGACCAGGACGATGCAGTGACTGCATCGGATCATCGTGGGTGGGATTCTTACAGAGGAGCCTGACTCTGTCTTCTCTGTTTCCCGACAGGACATGCCCACCCAGAGTCGGGACCTCTTTGAAGTCAGCCGTTTCGTCTCTCTGCACAGCCCCCACACCTCGGCCATCTGCCCCACACAGGTGACGCTAACGTGCCCAGAGAGCAAGGAGTGCTCGGTCCTCCCTCCCAGGGTCTGTGTCTCAGACACCTGTCACCATCCCAGCGGGAAACCCTGCTGCCATGCGCCCTGCAGGGAGGCAGGTGGCGAACAGATCACCAGTTCAAGCCTTTAAGACCCGCACGCGGGTGTGCACCGCACACGCCGGTGCTTGTCCTCTGCCCCCAGAGGAGGAGGAAGGGGCACAGGACCCGTCTGGAGTGCGGAGGCTGGCAGTCTGCGTTGTCATTTCCCACAGGCCTGGTGGCCTCGGGCATTTCGTTGGGCTGCTAAAAGGAAGGCATGCACAGAGCCTGCTACATCTGTCCCAGGTCAGGTCTCTGTCTGCGCCCTCCGTCACCTCCGCCACACGCATCGCCCGAGGAGGACGCCTGCTTGGAGATGGGCTCCAGCTCTGAGCGGGAGGCAGTCACCCCCGCACCGTCCTGGAAGCACAGACGTGACTCTCCCTTGCGGAACCGATGGTCTGGCCGCCGCTTCCTTCTCCAGAGCCCTCTGATACTCCGCTTGCGGCACAGACACCGGAGTCATCGTGCATCCATCCCCCATCGAGTCGCCTGCTGTGCTGTTGCTTTTGTTCAGAACCCTCCACGTACTGAAGCTGATTCTTAGGGTTGCGTCTGATTCAAAGTTTGTTTCTCTGAGGGAGATGTGGCCCCTGTGTTTTGGACTCTGTGTGTTTCCATGTCTCCCTTTCCTGTTCCCTCGGAGGGAAGAATACTCACGTAGAAGGAACGGGCGGTACTGCCATTGAAGCTTTCCCAGTACCAGTTCTGAGATATTTATCTTTGCCTCCCAGGGTGAGGCGTGTCAGTTTACTCTATTTCGTGGGGGCCAGGGGAAGGGTGGTGGTCTCTTTCAGCGCCCTCACAGAGAGGTGGCCTCAAGGGGCAGTGTTCATCTTCCAAAATCTACACAGGCCCGCCCGGGTCTGCCCCCTAGATGGCCTGTGGGTTCTAAAAAGCAATATCGCCACTCTAGGCGGCCACCGCCCTGGTAGCTCTGACCAAAGCTCACGCTGAGCTTTCTGTTCGACCTCTGCCTTGTGCGTGCTGTCCAGTGGGTAGACCATCAGGAGGCTGCTGAGTTCAAGTTCTGTCACTTTCCTGCACTGGCGTTTCTATTTCTAGGAATAACCTAGTTGACATTATAGCCTTAATGGTCCATAAGGAAGACATTTCAGTATGAGATTCAAACTTGAAACGTTAAAACTGATGCCTTTTTAGAAAAGTGTCACCCGGAAACTAACCTAAAAGCAGGGTCCTGGTCTGCTGGCCGATCTCACGCTGTGGAGTTGGGGGACGTTGGTAAGTGAACCCCAAGTCTGCTTCCGAGATGCTGGATGTTACATAGTTTTGGAAGTTCAAATTTCACAATTTGATCCTATAATGTTTCACCGAAAGTATTTATTTGATGTAGGGGATAAATTCACAGTAAGAACAGTGAACAGTGAACACAGAGTAGTTGGGATGAATTGAGGGGAAGTGTGAACACCATACCAAAGACTAGGTAACGAAAGTCTGGCGCCCTGTCCGTCCTGAGGGTCGTCCTCACCACACCCACCCATCCCATCCTGTCTTCCTGACACTCCCCATGTTCTGTGTGTGGTGGCAGCCCTTGGCCGTTCTGATCCACACTAGACCCTGCAAACAATGGTGTGCACATTTTTACAACCGTTTTTAAGAACCTAATATGGGTATAAATATAATACCTGTAGGGGGGGACAGATTCTCTGTATGTTTAGTTAACAAATTCTTTGTAATGTATTTTTTTAGGAATCTTAAAATTGCCTTTGCACTGAAGTATTTTCATAGCTGTTTATATCTCTTATTCGTTTATTTGTCAACATACCATATCTAATTTTTAAAGTATGTTTTTAAAGCTTTTTATTTTTTAAGTTGATGAAATTTTGGCCACTTTAAATTCTGGTGAGAGTTTTGGCTGAATGTCTCGATATCTGATGAATGTGAATTTTCAGGTTTGATTTTATTCTCTACACCTGTTCGTTTTTGGTGTTTCTGGTGGCAGTGATTCGTTGGAAGGCATATTCAGAGTGTAATATTTTGCTATGCTTGTTCTTCACAGTTCATTGCAATTTCATCTGCTTTTTGTTTTGTTTTTAATTTCCATCTTTCCGCCTTAAAACAGAAGCTTCTTACTTGATGGTTCGGTATCTTCTTTCCACCTGTATTGAGACGGTTACCATTTACCTCGGATCATTGAAGTCGCATGTGAAAGTCACTAAGCCTGTACACGCTCCATAATGTTTCCTAAAAACGTGTGAGAGATGAAGGGACTCTGCCTGCGAGGGGCAGGAGACAGAAACAAAGGGAGGAAGAGAAGAGCCCCACTGAAATGACATTTCAGATACGTCTCTGATATTCAGATATTAATTCATGTTATTTCTTTTCACCTCATAGGAGTTAGCATTTACTTGCCTTTAACTTTAAAGCAAGTAACTTTAAGCATTTTCCTTAGTGTTGAAACTCTTATTCATGACTGCCTATGTTAGTAGATCATTAACTCATAATTTCCCATGTTGGTCAGAATTTCTGGTTCCTAACCCGCATTCCAGCCCAACAGCCAGTCATCTATAAGCACGAGTGGTCCCGACCATGTCACATTCTCTCACTCTCAGCGTCACATCCACTCACAGCCACACATGTGCACATGTGCCAGTTCTCATGCACACACACAACACACACACATACACGTTCCCCAGGCCCCACACATCCCTGCCTCCTTCCTAAGGGGGGTCACGTGAGGAGCCCCCAGAAGACAAGGCTTCTTGGGCCTCCATGCCGAGTGCCCACGGGGATACAAGGAGGGGGGGGAAGGGGGGAGGAGGGGAGGGACTTTGCAGGGCAGCCCCTGGGTTTGAGCGGAGCTGCTGGGTAGCCCAAGCTCCTCCTTTGCAGGAAGTCCCACCTCTCCCCTCCCAACGGACACCCTCCCCGCCCCAAAGCTTCGCCCTGAGGACAAGTGGCAGAAAGTGGCATCTGGACCCTCCCAGCTGCAGCGTCTTCACAGGAGCTCAGGGTCCAGGGCTGGCCCTCTGCCCCGGGGCAGCTAGGAAAAAAGCTTCCTTCCCTTGGCATTCCTATTAGAACCCACATCAACCCACTCCTGTGCGTTTGACTCAATAGGGTGAACACAGACCAGGTGACACCTGGCGGTGGCCGCCTGGACTAGGGAAGGAGGCTGGAAGCAACCTGCTTCTGCAATAACAGGTTTATAGAACTGCAGTTTGGCCTGGTTAGATCTTGCAACTTTAACTACAAAAATGTCTCACCCCTGCTGTGCTCACGATTCTTAAATTGCTGGGCATCACCAAATGTTCAGTGCAACCTACAGGGAGTTTTCTGGCCTTTTTCTTTAAACCACTAAGTTCACCTCTTTTGCACTGACTAGTAATAACCTAAAGCAACCACTTCTACTTTACCTTTAAATTAATATTATTTATTTGATAACTCAATATAACACCGTGGTATGCAGTTTCTTGTGTTCTACGTTTCTTTTAGAAGTTTCCCATTTGTAACTTTAAAAACAGGAAAAATTTCTGTTGGTTCATTTTTTTTAAGTAGAGGGTAGGTAAATGAGAATGAGAATCATTCTGATATTGTCTATCAACAAAGTTTTAATGAAGACATGTTGGAAGTATTATAAAGTGTGATTCTACTTTTGCAGAAAAAATATATAAAGATCAGTTTATATAGCTTTATTTTTTACCTTATCAAAATACACAGAATTTTAATATGCATATATTGTCTGTGACTTAAAATTATAATGTGTGTCTGCATCGCCATTTAAAATGTCCATTGATTATGTAATGCAATAAAAGAGAATCTTCAAAAATGTATTTAGCAGGAATGGAATCTGTAGTTGTCATCATCATAAATACTGGAATTTATTTTTAAATTATTGACTATAGTAGGTGCGTTTAAGATAATGTCAGCCTCCAGACAGTCATGTTTAATTGATAGTAATTCATTAACCTGCTTTGAAACATTAAATTATAAATTAAACCAAATCTTACATTTCTGTACAGTTTATTTTGTATGCTGTTTTTAACTTTTATTTCTGTAGATAAAGTATGAGTTAATATTAGTTATATTGGACTTTTCCGCAGATTATCTAAGCAGGAGACTTGAATCTGCTTGCAATAAAGAAGAAAAAATGTCTGGTTTAGTTTCTTTATAAATAAAAATCATCTGAGAAGTTGGATTTAAATGTCTGCAAACAGAAGCAACGGAGAAAAACTCTCAAAGTGAGGGTTTATGTTGGTTGCCAGATAAAGTGGACAACAGACTGTGGAAACAGCTTTCCTGAAAATGAGTGGAGTGGAGTGGTTTCTGCCCCCCTTTTTGCCCCTTGCTGGCCCAGGGTCCCCCGGCACTCACTGAGACCACAGTTCTCAGCTGTGGTTGTGGGGCCTCACAGAACAGGAAACACAGCATTGGGGTTTCTTAATGCTCTGCCCATCCCCACGCCCCCTCCCTGATGGTCATACCCAAGATCCATGCCTTCAGCCACATTCCTGCGGGCTAAGCTTCCTCTTTCCATTAGATTCCTCTCCCTTTCCTCTTGGCCAAACTCCAGGCCCTCAGGCCTACATGGGTCTCCTGGGCTATGTTGTTCGCACCCAATTCTGTTATGATGGAGATCCAGTTAGTTCTGTGTGCCCACCACTGCCCACCAGTTAGGTCCTGGGCACTGCCTAAACACCCAGGAATGCCCCACCTGGCTGGGGGGCGGGGGGGGGGCGCTATGGTTTTGCCCCCACTCCTCATCTCCCCCAGCCCTGCACCTCTCTTCTTCTGGTAACCGTCTGCCTGCCCCTCACTGGCCGCTGCCATCCCCTCCCAAAGCCTGGTGCAGGTCTCAGTTCCTGGGACTCCGACATGCCTGAGTGAAAGGGTGGAGTCAGTTGAGGCTGGCACTGTCCATTTGAAGGCTGACTGCTCAGCTGAGGTGCCACCACCTCAAGGACCACCCCAGACCCCGGGGAGCGACTGTCAGGCCTCAGGCTCTGTCCTGTGCAATTCTAAATTTGGAACTTTTGCTCGAGCTGGTTTGGCTCAGTGGATAGAGCGTCAGACTGAAGGGTCCTGGCTTTGATTCCAGTCAAGGGCACACACCCAGATTGTGGGCTTGATCCCAGTGGGGGCATGCAGGAGGCAGCCAATCAATGATTCTCACCATTGATGTTTCTATCCCTCCTCCCTCTCTGAAATCAATAAAAATATAGATAAAGATTTGGAACTTTCCCCCCACCATCCCTGGAATGCCAGCAAGCAAGCCCACAGCAAGCACTGAGGAACACACACGGAATGGGTGACCTTCACTGTCCCAGACCAAACCCCAGTAGCCAACACACAACTCTACAAAATGCCAGGGCTGCACCAGGAAGTAAATGCCACAAGTGAATCCAGGGTTCCAGTGCTGCTGGCTGCAGTTTAGTGTCCACTGGCCACACCTGCCTCAGGTGACTTGAATGTGTGACCGCATTAAACCGGATGAGCCAGGAGATTGCACATTGGTATGAGGCTCGGCAGGTGTAAACAGCCAATGCCACCCACCTGTATACATGGGGAATGTACAACCATTTATTTCTCTGGGTCACATCCCAGCTTGATCAACACCCGTACATTATTAAGCTCTTTCATGGAGAAATCTTGGAACACATAATTTCTCAATTCCTTTCTTGAACCAGAGGACACCACTAAATTTAGTCATATTAACTTCCTCAGGGAAAATGCTCACCTTTGTTCATTTTTATTATTCAGGGAGCTACTAGAATCACTCAGAAACAGCCAATCAGATGGCAGATTTCTAACTCATCATTGACATACATGTATGAGTCTTAATCAAGCCTGACAGAAGCCCCACAGAAATCTGAGAAACTGTTTAGTTATGAAATTCTTCATCTGATTCATAAAGACATCCAACCCACAATTAGGGTACAGGGGTTATGGCTAAAGGAGGTGGACCTTGAGTAAACACTTGCTGCTCGATGTCCAGAGAAATGTATACTCATTGCCCACAGCAGATTACTCAAGGTACCCTGTCTCTGTCCTCACACCCTGGGCCTGCTGACAGACTGTCCTAATGTATTTGTTAAAACTTTAATGAAAATGTTGATTCCTGGATGTATGACTTATTAAGAGTTTATATTATCCTTTAAAGTTAGTTACACAAAATCATAATTTGAGAAAAAATATACTCATCAATGCTCTTATTCATTTGTCTTTGTTTTTTAATGTTGTTAATCCTCACTCGAGGATATTTTTCCATTGCTTTTTAGAGAGAGTGGAGGGGGAGGGACAAAGAGAGAGAGAGAAACATTGATGTGAGAGAGATCGATTGGTTGTCTCCCACAATGGGATTGAGCCTGCAACTGAGGTACATGTGCCACTCTTGACCGGAATTGAACCTGGGACCCTTTAGATCGCAGGCCAATGCTGTAGCTGTATCCGCTGAGACAAACTGGGTAGGGCCTTATTCATTTGGTTTTTACAAGACTGAAAGAAAGGGAGAGGGTTTAAGTAAACTAAGAATAAATATGTCCTCTTCAGGATTTCAGATGGTTTTGATACCTTTAGAATTTTCAAAAGATCTGCTATACACAGTCTCAAAATATGAATTAAGTATCAAAATAAACATGCTTTAATTAGCTAAGATTTTGTTTCATTTATGGATGATTATAGTTCCTCAATCTTTATAAACTAGTTAAGTAAAAAAAAAAAATGTATGTGATAAGGGGCAAATGGAGGTTAAAATCTTGACCATGACATTACCATATGAAACCTGAGACCTCACTGTTATTGTCAGCATTTGTAGGTTGTCTTAGGACAGTTAGATAGGGAGGCAGTTTGTATAAAAGAAGAATCAGGCAGCACAGAAATGGCTGCCCTACTTGGAAACCTATCTGTGTCTTGTACAGCACTCAGTGGAAGAGCAACATAAAACAAGCAACCTGCTGCTCACTGTATTCCTTCTCCGGGCGACTGTGACAAAGCACCATGGCCTGGGTGGCTTGAACAATCAGAATGGGTTGTCTCAGTCCTGGAGGCAGAAGTCTCAGAGCAGATGTCAACAGGTTGGTTCCTTCTGAGTCGTGAGGGAGAATCTGGTCCACGCTCTCCCCCAGCTTCTGGGGTAGCTGGTGATCTTTGGTGACCCTTGGCTTGTAGACCCATCACCCATCTCTGCCTTCACCTCCATGTGGCATTCTCCCTGGTCGTGTCTGTGGCCAAATTTCCCATGTTTATGAGGACACCGGTATATTGGGTTAGGTACCCATCCTAATGACCTTAGTTTAGCCTAATTGCCTCGGTAAGGTCACATTCTGAGGCACTGGAGGTTAGGATCTTAACACATCTTTTGGGAAGAAGGACACAATTCAAGCCATAATAGTTTGGGGAAAACACTGAGACATTTAGTCTGGCTTTAGAGCAGTCAGGTGAGCACATAGGCTGTGCACACAGGGTGCCTGTGGAGAGATGAGTAGGGGACTGTGGGTGGGTATTTAACTAGGGCACCGCTCAGCTACACCTGAGCTCACATCCCCACCCAGAGCTGTACCGAATGCTTACCCACCATGCCTTTCCTCTGGTCCTCCTTGGGCCACTGAGCCCGGGAGGGCACCTCGTTGACATGCAGAACCTGAACGGGCAAGAAGAGTGCTCCTGAAATGGAAGGCTAGAAGTTAGGATGTAACCCACTTCTCCCGCCTGCACGATTTCTTCAGAACGCAGCCTTTCTCCTAACAGAGGTGACCGTGGCAGGTGAGCAATCTCCCCCTCTCTCAACTGGCACCAGCGTCTCCCTATCTGCTCGGTTGTCCCTGTCAGCACCAGAGAGCCCATCTGAAACTGTAGCCTCCCATCAGCTGCTGGCACGTTTCTCATCTCCCCTTTCATAAAACCTTCCCACGGTGTCTAGATGTTGCCTGCCACTCTCTCCCCAGCCCACCCGAATCAGGTTTGTCTCCTGCTCCACTTAGGGACCCCTCCCCACCACCACTCAGGGCCCATGGACCCCCCCCACCACCACCACCACTTAGAGCCCCATCTTGTCTTCTTCCCCTGCCTGGCCTGTGTTCACAGCCCAGCCTGGTTCTGGGAAGGGAGCTCCATGGAACTGCAGACTATGCTTTGTTCCCTGTGGAAGCCCCGTCTAGCTCAGGGCCAGGCACCGAGTTGCTGCCGGAACAAATCCCATGCCGGGAGGGCTCTGGGCCCCACCCCACCTGCCCTGCCGAGCCAGCATTTGGGGGGCCGTTTGCATTTGGTAGACTTTGTAGAACTCCTCCCCTTGTGAGGCCCAGGCACCAGCTGGGAGGAGCCGTGGTCAGCAGAGCAGCAATTAAACCAGACCCCGCCTTCCTTCCTTCAGGAGGAGCAGGGGAGGGAAGGATGTCTGTCAGGGTCAAAGCAGGGTTGCTGCTGATTTAGGGGACCGGAGAAGATAATGTTTTCCTTCCCCGCTTCCCTTTCCAGACTGGTTCTCTGAAGCCCTGGGGATGGGGTAGGCAGCCCCAACCCCCCAACGATGGCCCCTCAGTTCTCCCAACAACCAGCCCTCACTTGCTCCCAGCGTCCCAGCTTGTTCCTTCTCTACCTGGATTCAGCATGGGAGGGGGTGGGGGGCAGATTCCAAAACACACTGAGGGTGCCCGGGGTTCTAGGAAGGAAGGAAGGAAGGAAGGAAGGAAGGAAGGAAGGAAGGAAGGAAGGAAGGAAGGAAGGAAGGAAGGGAGGGAGGGAGGGAGGAAGGGAGGGAGGGAGGAAGGAAGGAAGGGAGGGAGGGTGTCCTGTCACCTTTTCCCTTCATCTCAGATGGAAAACAGTGTTTACTAGCTAAGGTGCTATTGTTTATTTTGCTCTAGACTTATTTTGAGAGCAATGCTTTACATAGAGTTTCATCTCAAATGGGAACGTTTCAAACACCAAGTCAGAGAAATTGGGGAAATCTGGAAGGCAGATGAACCTTTTCTCAACTGCTTCCTGGGCACAGTGACCAAATGAAGCTCCAAACACAACGGACCACAGATGCCCATTCTCACAACCTTCCTGAGGCTGCTAAATGCAACGTGATCGCTCTGGGTCTCTGCGATTGACGTGGGATCTGCAGCAGGTGAACTGGAAAGTCCCACCTCCCCAGGCAGAGCTCAGAACATGCATGTGCCAAGACAGGAACTGTGTGCTCTGAACACAGATGACGGCTGGATCTCCTCACCGCAGCACATGATACCCCGCGAGAATTACCCCTTAGGCTTCTGCTCCTCCGCTGCGCTTTGTAGACCCCCTTTGTGATGGTAATTTCTGTGTGCCTCACTGGGGCTTTGGTGGCTGTGAAAACCACAGAGTCACAAAGGACTCATCTGACCATAACAAGCCAGAGACCAGCAGGGCACTGCTCAGGACAGTGATAAGCTGAGCTGGGCGTTTGTTCTTTGAGGAATTCATTTCCTCTTGAATTACCTCAACTTTAGAATTTGTCCCAAGATTTTCTGAACAGCACAGAAGTCTTGGGGTTTGTCCTCTGTATTTTCACTGTGGCCCTGTCCCAAAGCAGTAAGTGTTCATGGAGAAGGTAAGACGGGCTGGGTCTGTTGGTCTGTGGGTACCAGGGAGCTGCCTACCAGTTCCACGCCAGCTTGTGGGGTGTAGAACTGAGATGATGACTCAGGATCCTGCGTGGGAAGCCTTGCATTGCGGCAGGTTGGGGTCTGGCTGTGCTGCTGTGGGATCGGAGCCTGCAGCCTGCAGGCATTCTCCTGCCTGGGTCCGGGCTTGGGTCACTGGCCATTTCCCTCATTTTCTGCACCAGCGGTGCTTGCTCCTCCCAGGCGAGCTCCAGGGGCTGCCTCCTTTTGGACTTTTATCGCTCCATTAAATGATATTTAATATAGCCTGTCAGAGAGAATCTCTATTACCAGGGGGCCTTTGATGCTTTCATGGGAAATGGGGGGGGGGGGCGTTTAAAAAAAAAACAGGCATGAAACACCAAGTTGGCCCACTATGACCTTGTTCTCACAGGTTTTTGGGGGTGTTTCAGTAATGAGCCCCTCCTGTTTCCTGGGTTCAAAGCTATTGGGTAAGGGAGTCCCCCTTCCATTTAATTTCCTGTCCCCCTCAAATCCCCCCAGACCTTCTCCAGCACAGCTTGCCCATCCGGCTGGCTCTGTTCATTCAAGAACCCCTATTCTCAGGGAGCTCCCACCACCTGCCTCCAGACCTCGCAGGAGAGTGTGGTGCCTGGAGACACAGCATCCTAGGCAGGGAGACCTTGGACCCCAGTGTGCACACCCAGGCTGGGAGCACCCGCCCCATTCTCCACAAATCCTCAGGTGGTTCTGTGCGCCTCAGGGCCCGCCAGGGGCAGGGCCCACCCTGTCAGGGCCCAAGCACCCTCCCCTCCAGCTCGGTGTTGGCAAGTCCCTGTGCGGGGCTCAGGCGGCCCCGGTGGCTCCTCACCCGGTGCGTCTGGCTCTAGGAGTTGCCTGTGGGTTTGTATTTATTTTCCTCTGGGCAGAACTCCGTTTTTGTTTTATTCAAAGGGGCTGCCCACTTTTCCCCACTAAATGCAGGCATTTTAAAGCCCCAATTACAGTTTAGTTCTAATCTAGATCTTCCGGGAACCTTGGCAGACAAGAATGGAAAGGCACGGTCTTTTTCCCTTTTCTAGCAAACGTGTTCCCAGGAAAGGTCCCCAGCAGCCGGCTCGGCGGCACCTGCGCGCCTCTCGCAGGGGGGCGCTTTTGCATAAATACCGAGTGCCCTGGGGTAGCCAGAGCCCTCATAGATTGCGGAGCCCAGATTCCCTGGGTTTGGACCTGCTACGGGCAGCACAGCCTCCTCCCACCCCAGGATGGCCCGCCAGGTGGCCCGGGCCCTGCCCCCTCGAGAGCGCAGCGCGGGCTCCTCCTCCGGGAGGTCGCGGCGCTCAGGGAGGATTACGGCCCGGGGGTCCCCGCGCACCGGGCTTCAGAGAGGACTCACCATCTCCCTCTGGCCGAGTCTGGCCCGGTCCATCGAAGGAGCTGGTGGGACCCCGTTGTGCAGGTGAGCCCGGGACGTGGGGTGGGGCCCAGGGGATCCCGATCTGACCCCCAAGTCCAGCCTATGTCTCTGAGGTCTGATCCCGGGTCGGAGTGACCCCAGGCGTAGAGGCAGGACCCCAGCCCCATTGCTCCCGGCTGACCTGTGGGGGTCTTCCCCTCCCCCTCCCGGCTCTGTCAGGGCTCCCTGGGCTCAACTCCACCTGACCCCGTCCCTCCCCGACTCCTCCCGCACCTGCCCTTTACTCCGCCCCCTCCCCCTGCCTGGCCCTCCCACCTCCCTCCTTCCCCCGCCTGTCCCTGCCCTCTCCCAAACTTTAACCCCTTCCCCCTGCCCTCTCCCCCTCCTCCGGCCCGCGGCCTCCACGCCTCTGCCGCCGCTCTCCCTCCCTCCCCCGACTCCTCCCTTTCCTCCTTCCCCTCCTCCCTTCTCCTGCCCTACTCCCTCCACCTCGTCCCGTCGCCCACCTCTCAGCGGCCTCTCCCCAAGCCCTACCCTCCTGCCCCTTCCCTTCCCCTCCCTTCCCTCTTTTTCTCCTCCCCCTGTCCCTTCTCCCTTCGGCCCTCTCCCACTTTTTCCTCTGCCCTTTCCCCTCCCCCTCCTTCTCTCCTCCCCTTTCCCCTCCCCCTGCTCCCCTGGCCAGCGCCCGAGGGAGCCTGGTGTTAGCGCGCTGGCACCTGTGGGCTTGGAGGACGGAGAACGCAGACAGCTGAGCGGACCGTCCCACGGCTGGGCAAGGTGTGCGGGGGGGCGGGGGGCGTGGAGAGTGACAGGAGGAGGTGGCGGGGACGGGGGCGAAGGGACGGGGTCTGGGCGGGCTCGGACTATTCCCCCCTAAACCACCGCCGCCGCAGGCGTCTGGCCTCTGGGAGCCCCAGGATCCCAGCCTGGGAGCTCGGATCCAGGGCGTCCTCGCGCGGGCTCCACTTGCACAGATAGCCTCTCCATGGTCCTGGGCAGGAGATCCTCTCCTCCACCCCGGCAGGTGTCATCCAAAGGGGCCCTGTCCTTCGGAGGTTCCCCCACACCTCCTAGAGCCACACGCAAGCTCCCCTGCCTGCGGAGCATCCGTTGGGGGTCACAGGTGTGAGGACAGGGCAGCCGGATGGGTGCTGTCTGGCCAGTGCTCCTCTGGGCCAGCGGTCCCCCAGCTCGGCCGTGAGAAGGACCTTGGCCGGAAGTCTAGCTGCTTTGCCTTCCAAAAGGGTAAGGAAAAGAGGACTCCTGCAGTTTAAAAAAGAGAGTGTCATTTTCTCATTCAGCTCCCAGGCTATTCTCACCACGTTTTTAACGTCTTCCCGTCTCCCCATTGGCTCCTGTGTAGCACTAAACACCGTGGAGGGTGGGGGGTGAGGAGGAACCTGGAGGAGACTTTTTTCTAGAGCAACTGCAGTCTTAACTTTACTGGAAACATCCCTGCCCTGGGACAGGTGGCCTGGTGTTGCCCCTAATAGACCGCACGGAGCCCTGGCCAAGGAAGGGGTTAAGGTGACGGTGAGCTCACAGGCAGGATGTGCAGGGGATAGCCCGTGGGAGGCCCCAGGATGCCTGGCCACCAAGTGGCAGGGCTGAGCCACAAAAATAGAAGTTCAGCCCCAGAGGCTGCTGGTGGTGGAGTGCCTGCAGCCCACTCCTGTGCAGGCAGGAGACCCCACTGGCGGGTAAGTGTGGGGATGGGGTGGGGACCCTTTGAGGAGCCCTCACACTGACTGGAGGGTCTTCTAATATGCAAATCGATGGACTGACCGGCCCAAAGCTGGTTTTGAGACCTGAGTTCTCAGACTGACATGTCCTGAGTTCTGAGTTCTGCTCCAGCCTCCTCGGATCAGCTGCCCCTGGAAGGGACCACCGCCCTCCCCTCACACCTCTGGGGACAGGGCACAGTCCTGCCCTGCAGCCCTCGGTGGGTGGAGAGGAGGATGAGTTGGTGAAACGGGACCCAGAGGAAGAGAGGGTTTTCGGCTCTATTTTAGGATCCCCTTCGATTTTCAGCTCCTCAGACTGTGGGCCCTGCAGCCCCCTCCCAAGCCCTGACTTCACAGTCTGGGCAGGGACCTGCCGGGGCAGAGATGGCCAACACTCCCAGTGCAGTGCTGGTCAGGAACACCAACGCCTCTGTGAACCTCAGTTTTGCTCTTTGTGAAATGGGGGTGACGCCTGCCCTGGCTGCCTCACGGAATTGTAGAGCACTGCACCCAGGGGCTTGCAGCGGAGAGGGTGGGCGTGGGGCCCTGGAGGCTTAGTTACAACTCTCTGTGTTACATACTCCCAATTTCTGGAGTGACTCTTTTTATTTATTATTATTATTTTTTAATAGACATTTTATTGATTTTTTTACAGAGAGGAAGGGAGAGGGATAGAGAGTTAGAAACATCGATGAGAGAGAAACATCCATCAGCTGCCTCCTGCACACCCCCTACTGGGGATGTGCCCGCAGCCAAGGTATATGCCCTTGACCAGAATCGAACCTGGGACCCTTCAGTCTGCAGGCTGATGCTCTATCCACTGAGCCAAACCCGTTCGGGCTATTTTTTATTTCTTTAAGCGTGGTAGAGGCAAAGTGTTCTTACAAGAGACCTGCAAGAACAGCGAGGAGGGGGGCAGTAATCTACCTTGCGATGGTGCTGGGGCTGCAGGGCGCAGTGCAGGGAGAACAACGCTGTGTGAAACCCTCCTCTGTTCACCGCAGGGCTTTATCGCACTCCTGTCATAACCAGGTGGGCCAAGATCAGCTTTCTAGTTGACATGCTCCCTTTCGGAGGTTGAAGACTTTAAATAAGATCTGGACAATTTCCCGGGAAAGGCAGCATCTTGGTGACTCGCAGTGAAATTACAGTCAGGTCAGAAGGAGAGGTCTCTGCCGCTGGGTTATTTAGTTGCCTTTTGTACCACGGGGAGAAGCCTGAAATGGAAGCGGAGGAGACTGTAGTACGTATTCTTAAGAATGTTTCTGATTGACAGCGTCTGGCCCCCTCGTTAGTTGATGTGGCACGGTTGTAAGAGGCTCCTGGCGAAGTCGTAGTTGGAAGTGTAATAGTAACAATCGTGTGAGACATGTCATGTTCTGGGTAAAGCTTTTTTCTCTTAAATTCACTCCATTTCACCCTTTTGTCAGCTCCTGAGAACAGGGAGACTCTGGGCTGAGCTCGGAGGACATGCAGGTTTGTTTTCCGAGTGATCTTCAGGGGAGCGGGGCCTGCGGCTCCCTGCAGTCTCAGAGGCTGCTTGTTAGCATGCGGGCTCCTGGGCCCCGAGACCGCCAAGCCTGGCCGAGGTGGCCTGGAGCCCGCACCTGAGGCAGGCCTGGTGATGGCAGTGACTTCTCCCTTGAAGAGGGCCGTGGAGGAGGGGGTGGGGGTGTCTTCACCAAAACACCTGCAGCAAGAACTGCTTTGGGCTGAGCGCCTGCATTGCAGAGGAGGCTGCGGGGAACTGGGCGGGGTTTGGCTGTGCAGTTGTTGAGGGCGGCTGGGAGAGGCCCACGCAGCACCCCCTGAAGGACAGCACCCCCCTCGAGGACTGCCCTGGTGCTTGTGGTGTCCTCGTGGGCTTTGAGCTGGCATCGCCTGTCTGTAGCACTTTCCCTTTGGGACAGCCTCATAACCATGCTTCCTCCTGGCTTCCTCCTGGCTTCCTCCACTAAAGCTTTCAGAACTTCAGCCCGTGACAGGCTACCAGACACTCCATGGTTACCATGAAGCTCTTGGACATCGGGAGGGCTGGACAGCTTGACTTTGTGGTCAGGGGCCTATCCTGAGTGTGACTCATCAAACATCATGGCAGCGCTCGTCAGCTCCAGAATCCTCAGGAAACCCAAGCCCTGCCCAGAACCTCCCAGTATCTCCTCCCGAGTTCTGAGTTCTGCTCCAGCCTCCTCGGATCAGCTGCCTCTGGAAGGGGCCACCGCCCTCTCCTCACACCTCTGGGGACAGGGGACGGTCCTGTCCTGCAGCCCCCGGTGGGTGGAGAGGAGGATGAGTTGGTGAAATGGGACCCATAGGAGAGAGGGTTTTCCACGTGGAGGGCGTGTGGAGCCACCGAGTCTCCATCTGAAGAACCTGCACCAGACAGGCAGCCTTTGGGATTGTCAGGTGAAGTGTTTGCTGGCTGTAACTCACAGTTGGGGGCCATTCGGCCCAATATCTTGAGAAAGTAAAGAGTATTATTCAAATTACAGTGGCACCTCATTTCCCAAACTTAGTTTGTTCCGGAAGGCTGTTCAGAAACAGAATCATTTTTTCCCATTAGTAATAATGTAAATTGAATTAATCTGTTCCAGAACCCCAAATGATTCCCTGTTTTAACGTTTCTTATATACAGTATATGTCTCTTGTACTATTTAGTCTGTAAATAAACACTTTAAAATCAAAAAGGCATGAAATAAAATGAAAATTTAACAAAAACGGAAATGTACAATAAAAAATGAAAATTTTACAGTAATTATAAGCAGTAACAAAAGTGAAAACACACGGGAACATATCCATAGCACAATATCCCGAGATTTTAACAGTGGTAAATGGACTCAGAATCTCTTCCTTGTTTGCCACCTGAGAGATGCATGACTCTTCATACAGGTATCAGCATGAAAGGGCTGTCAGGTTGAGAAGCGAATTGTTCGAGATGGGAGACGTTTGAGAAACGAGGTTCCACTTTACTAAATTGAAACAAAGATGCAACTCTGAGCAAATGTCATAAGAAAGTGGTGATGTGGATGCCAACGAGAGTACCAGCTGGCAAGCATTTAACATCTTCCCGGTGTCTCCCTTCCCCGTTGTCGAATTCTTATTCAGAATTAAGGTTAGAGAAAGCATGCAGGGCCGGACTGACTCCTGTGGGAAAGGGGGTGTGCAAGGTGGAACCTGAGTGAGGGGGTGAAGAGAGGGGGTGGGGGTGAAGATGGAGATGGATGGAGGAGATGGAGCAGTGGGGGGAGGAGATGACAGATAAGGGGGTTCAGGGAAAGCAGCTGGACCCCTCACATCTGGACACTGGCCTCCCTGCCCCCCCTCACCTTCAGCTCTTCCTTTTTAGTGAATGGTAAGACCACATTGTTAATATGGGCAACTCATTACTGAGAATGCATTTGTTACGAGTGCCACCAATGCAGCCGGTTGGGGTATTTCCATTTTAAATGCATTTTTCTAGTGTTCCTGCTTCAATTAAGAAGCAGCTGGAGCAGGCAGAGTCAGATTCTCACACGGATGCAATTGCTCCCTGTTAGTGCGAGTGGGGGTCCTGGTGGAACAGCCCCCAGGCCTCCCTTCATCAAACTCTCCCAAGGGCCCTGTGACTGCGCCATGAGCAGGAGCACCGCTGAGCCGGGATGTCGGCCTGTCTGTGTGCATGGGACTGTGGTCCAGGTACAGACCTGCTCTCCCGGGACTCGCGCTCCTTGAGGGTGGGGGCTGCCCTGATGACTGCCCTGAGCACCCAGGGACCACATGGGGAAGCTGGGATGTCGGCGGGGCAGGTAGACCAGCCAGTGAAGCTAGTTGACCTGGATCTCCCACTGTGCCTGGCCAAGTCCCGGCTACCCAGTGACCGAGTTCTCACCTGTGTGCTGTTGTGGGAAACGCCTAGGCTCTAGAGCAGTGGTTCTCAACCTGTGGGTCAGGACCCTTTGGGGGTCAAACAACCCTTTCACAGGGGTCGCCTAAGACCATCGGAAAACACATATATAATTACATACTGTTTTTGTGATTACTCACTATGCTTTAATTATGTTCAATTTGTAACGATGAAAATACATCCTGCATATCAGATATTTACATTATGATTTTTTTTTTATTGCTTAAAGTATTATAAAGGGTATTACATATGTGTCCATTTTTTCCCCCCGCCCTAGACAGTCTACATTATGATTTATAACAGTAGCAAAATTACAGTTATGAAGTAGCAACAAAAATAATTTATGGTTGGGGGTCACCACAACATGAGGAACTGTATTAAAGGGTCGCAGCATTAGGAAGGTTGAGAACCACTGCTCTAGAGAGAGACAAAGACCAGCCTTGGGCCTACTGTCATTTTACCGCAGTCCTAGTGGCTTAGCATGGCTGTTTTTCAGTCGGACACAGAACACCTGAAGGGCATGGCCACGGTTTGCTGCTCTGTGGTTATGCCAGTCTTGAAGTTGTTAAAGCGAACAGATGTCAATGACAGGCGAGGTTGGTCTGACATCTGGACTTGTGCTCTGGGCTCCCAGGGTTACAGGAGCTGTGGAAAACCCACTGTGCCTGTGTCTGCCTGTGTGTTTCAGGGTTGTTTTGAGCATGACATTCTTGACTGTTGGGAATACTGTTGTCCCAAACAGCTGAAAAATAAAAATCCTAGTGGGAGGCGGGAGCCTTGGGCAGAAGCCCCGCCCTCCCCAGGCCCTGGACACCAGCTGTCCTCAGCAAAACCCAGCAGCCTCAGGTGCCCAGGCTGGCCTGCCAGGGAGGGGAGGCCTTCTGGACCTTGTCCTGGCCCAGTGGGGGGTGGCCTCCCCAGCAAGTCAGGTGAAGGGCGCGTTTGTTCTGTTTTCCAGAACAAACTAAATTAAAACCAAACCTTGGATCTTCTCAATCCTATCTTGAGACCGAGTGCACACTGATACTTGTAAAATCTTGCCGAATAGAGGACAGAAACAGCCGGAACCTTTCTTGGGTTGCTAGAAGGGCTCAGATTATGGACAGCTCTCTCGGGACCTGGGGGAGATCCCGGGCAGTGGGCACAGAAGAGCCTTTTCTTGGTCCTTCTGCAGGTTTAAGATCACCATCAGTCTGCTGGTGTTTGAAATTCTCCCAATAGAATCTAGAACAGTGGTTCTCAACCTTCCTAATGCCGCAGCCTTTTAATACAGTTCCGCCAATTTTATGGTGACCCCCAACCATAAAATTATTTTCGTTGGTACTTCATAACTGTAATTTTGCTACTGTTATGAATCGTAATATAAATATCTGATATGCAAGATGTATTTTCATTGTTACAAATTGAACATAATTAAAGCATAGTGATTAATCACAAAAGCAATATGTAATTATATATGTGTTTTCCGATGGTCTTAGGCGACCCCAGTGAAAGGGTCGTTCGTTCGACCCCCAAAGGGGTCGCGACCCACAGGTTGGCAACCCACAGGTTGAGAACTGCTGAAATAGAAGGAAACAGGACAAATCAGTATTTTCTCTTGTTGTTATTGTTTTAAATCAGAGAACTCTTTCCTCTTTTTTTAAAAAAAAATATTTTTATTGATTTCAGAGAGGAAGAAAGAGGGAGAAAGAGCTAGAAATATCAATAATGAGAGAGAATCATTAATTGGCTGCTCCCTGCACGCCCCTTCTGGGGATCAAGCCTGCAACCCGGGCGTGTGCCCTTGACCAGAATCGAACCCAGGACAGGCTGACACTCTATCCCAGGGGTGGGCAACCTTTCTGTGAGTGCGTGCCAAAACCAGCAAAATCTCTGACTCAAAATTCTTCTGTGTGCCAACCCTAATTTTTTCAGAACATGTTACGCCTACTTGAGATCTCTTAAGGTGTACGTATGTGAAGAACCTTGAAGAAATAATAAAATTCATTTGAGCGACAAAAACACAGTACATGATGATGAAAAATACATTTATTTTTTAATGTATACATGTACACTGATAGTCCGACAGAAAACTTTATGACTCCGTTTGATATTATCAGTGGGACTTTTGCTGCTGCATCACTGATGACAGAGATTTTACATCAGGTTTCTATTTTGTGACCTTCAGAGATATGCATGAGCTACTACTTTGATCCATCAGGCTACTCCTATTACGAGACTTAACAAAATTCATCACTGAGAACAAAGATTCACAAGCGTATGTGGATGAAACCAAAACACTGGTCGGATCTAGGAAAGCAGGGAGAGTTAAGGCAGAGGCATAGAAATTGCTCTTCCCCTCTCTCGTCAATCCATGTCTATGGTCTTTAAGAGAACTTGTTATGTAAAATTATTTATTTATCTAAGATGCACCTACACTGAATTTATCTGAAAAATAAAAAAGTCGATATTAAGGAAAAAATTGTAAATGGAAGATTATAAGAGAGGGTTTCGCATGCCAGCAAAAGTTACTGGCGTGCCATGTTTGGCACGCGTGCCAGGGGTTGCCCACCCTGCTCTATCCACTGAGCCAAACCAGCTAGGGCCTTTTCCTCTTTTTTAATGTCAAAACTAGATTTAAGCAATGGGAAGTCTTTGGCTGTGCCTAACAGTCTTTGCCCTTCCTGGAGCACCAGGTATGGTCTGATCGCTGAAAGATGAAGCAAGGACCAAGGACAAGTGACAAATGCCGAAGCGCGAGGTCCTGCCAGAGGAGAGTGCATGTGGCATGTGGCTCATCTTCTTGGTGAAGGTTCCTGGTGGTGGTGTTGTGCAAAGACGTTTAAGGAACAGGTTATAAGAACTGGAAGACATTCCTGGACAAGAGACACGAACGATGCATATGGGTAACAAACAAGTCGTTGACCACCAGCAGCATTAATACAAACAGAGGGGTGGGCGGATCTTACAGGACAGGCAGTGAAGCCCCAGGGAGCTGTGGTTTGGCAGGAAGAGGAGGGGGTGGGAGAAACATGATATCTTCTTGTTAGGGACAGGTGTGGAATTGGTGACACCCCAAAGTGTTTGGGATCTGAACTGTGTGTCCCCACCTCCCCCCGGTCTTGTGGTGGCTCCTTCCTCTCTGGAACGATCACTGAGACTCTGCTGCAGTAGGCGGCATATTGGAACCCCTCCTCCCCCAAGGCCGGCCGGAATTGGGGGAGCTTACGAAGCTTCCTGTGTGTCCAGAGGGTGGCCAGACCTGCGAGCCTCGCTGAGCGCGAGCGGCCATCCTGTGGCCAGGGACCTGGGGGAACCTTGTTGGATGGAGTGACCAGGGCCTTTCTGGGACCGCAGGGCGTCCTCCACGGACTGAGGCAGAACAGTGGCCATGGGCAGGCCACCGTCTCTAATCTCCCAGCGTTCTCCTTGAAGGGGCAGGAAGGGCTTCCTTGGGGGGTCCTTGAGGCAGGGGCTAAAGTCAACCGGAAGTGGATAAAGCAGAATGTAAAGCAGTGAAATGAAAGGTGAGATTGTGGAGCCACAAGTCAAATTTATTCAAGTCCAATTCTTTATTCTTAAAGAAGGGACCTTGCCAGTATGAAGCCAACAGGAAGAAATAGTAATGAACCATAAATATTCTAAAACACTATGTCTGAAGAAGTGTAGTTAGTGATTACCTAATAAAGGTGAATTGTTTGCCCAGCAAAGGATTTCAGATGGCTTCTGTTTGAGATACAGTTACTAGTTGTCTATTTAAATTCAAGATTGCTTCTAAAACAACCTGATTTATGTTTCTCTGCCAAATTTTCACTGGAGGAATAAGATTTTACTGTTTGTTCTGGAACGCTGAGGACATTCTTTACTTAGAGGATTTAAAATGTTCTTAAGTAACCTGAATAAGCCGTCGGCATGGTTTTGAAAGTTCGCCAGTTCAGTGAAATAGACTGTGACATTGAAACCAGGAGAACCAGGGGTTTTTATATCCTTGAAACTAGAGCCTAAATGTCAAGGAGAAAAAAATCTAGGTTTTGCTTTCTCTTAAACAGCAGAAGTAAATTTTTGTTTATGTAACCCTTTATTTCACTTCAATATTATAAAAGAAGCTTGCTTGGTAAACTGAACATTGATAGATATTCATTGGAGAAGAATGAATTTAATTTTTTAGAAATATGTTTTACTGACTTTAGAGAGAGAGGAAGGGAAAGTGAGAGAGAGAAAGGAGAGAGAGAGAGAGAGAGAGAGAGAGATCAATATAATATGAGAGAGAAACATTGATGGGCTGCCTCCTGCACACCCCCTACTGGGAAATGAATGGTGACTTATTGGTGCATGGGTCAGCACTCAACCACTGAGTCAGACTGGCCAGGGCAAGAATGAATTTGATTTTAAACATACTGTATCCATTTCAGAATAAACTTTGCTAAAGGCTGTATCTAGTTGTTTGGGCTCTGTTCAAAGAAATGACTCGGATGTGTATTGGCAGCGTGACCTCGTTTTCCTTTTAAAATTTGTCTTCCACCCTACAGACCGATGTTTGACTGTTGGAGATTCATCCGGTGCAAGAAAACGGGAAGCAAGGATTGTTCTTCCCCGCGAGGATCCAATGAGGCCCAAACGGAAGAAAGCGACCATCAGATCGATGTGTCTGACGTCATCAGGCTTGTTCGAGATCAACCAGAGGGGACAGCTACAGGTAGAGGCCGGTTTTAAACTTTATTTTGATCTGGAAGCTCTTGCTACTCATCGGACCCCAAAGCCTTGTCCTTAGCTATTCTGGTCTTTGTAGGAGGCGGATGGGTTTTAGATCTGGGAGAACAGTTGACACACGGCTTCACTGGTCATATGCTGGGGGCGGGCAAACCGAGTTCAGGCAGCTGTTAGCTGACACACCTAGGTGAGGACATCTCACGATGTTTGTTCATTTGCCTTTCTGGTGCTTATTTCAATTAACATTTTTAAATGAGGTTGGCTCCAGTGAGAGATCATGAGAAATGTCCATTTAGGTTTTAAACGAAACACTGTGCCCCTGAAGGGAACGACTCCCAGCCTTTGCTTCACTTTTCAAAAACACAAGAGCTTTTGTTTAAATGTGTTGTGCTGTCGTATTGAGAGGGTGCGGAAGCTTTTGCCAGTCACCAAGTCAGTGACCCCGCCCTAACGACAGAATGAGTAGCACACACGGTGGGGAGAGGACCACACCCCTCAGAGCTCAGGCTCACCCCTTCATCCTCGCCTGGGGATGCCTTTCTCCTTGTTTCTGGCTAATCTGAGAGCTCACACGCATTTCTGAATGGAAGGAAGTGATGGCTCCCCGTTTTTAGTGTTGCCTGCATTTAATTATGTGTTGCCATTTCCCCGCAAACTAACTCCACAAGTACCATTTTCACTAGACAAGGCAACACTGTCACTGACTACCGAAGGGGAAGGCGTGAATCTGAGCCGACAGCTAGAGGCTCATCTGAGCACTTTTAAAAAATACATTTTTATTGATTCCAGAGAGGAAGGGAGAGGGAGAGAGAGATAGAAACATCAAAGATGAGAGAGAATCATTGATCAGCTGCCTCCAGCACGCCCCCCTACTGGGGATGGAGCCCACAACCCTAGCATGAGCCTTGATCAGGACTCGAACCATGACCTCCTGGTTCATAGGTCACCGAGTCACTCTGTTAACACTTCCTTGGGTTCTAAACCGGAGCTTTCTCGGCCTGGCCCTAGGCTGGCATTCGCCATAATCAGCCCGCACTGTTGGACTTGGGCACAGCTAAGGCTGTGCTGCTGTCCCCTGGCCACCCTCTCAGGGCTGGGTCCAGGGTTTCCATCCTGTTACAGGTGTGCATGGCTCAGGGTCACAGCTGGATGTCTGGCATTATCATGTGTGCTCCTGTGGGGGAACTTGTAAATGTCCCCGGACCCAGCGGCTCTGAGCCACAATTCTGCTGACAGACTCTTGCAGCTGTAAACATGGTTGGCTATTTAAACTTGGCTGGCTGAGAGGTTGAATTCCAGTGTGGTCGCTCCCCGTCCCACCCCTCCCCCCGCCCCCAGCATCTGTGTTTAGTTTTGCATGTTTAAAACTTGATTTTTGTCACTTCCCTGGTCAGTGGTTTGCAAACGAGAGGCTAAAACCTAAAACTTTGTATGTCTTCCTGTGATGGGAGCGCCTCATCTTTCCAACAAGTTTTCTTACTGCCCAGGTGCAGTTCTGGTTCTCTGATATGTACCCACGTGAGGAATAAAGTGGGTAGTGAGATGGTCACTGCTTGGGAGAGTGAAGGGAGGAGAGGGCCGCTGGGAAGATGCTGCCCCAAGCCTGCGGCTTCTGCTCTGGGAAAAGGACTTAGAAAGGAGGCACGCTTCCTCCTCGGCGAGAGGACGACTTAGAGCAGTGATGGCGAACCTATGGCACGCGTGTCAGAGGTGACAGGCACTCATTTTTTCAGTTGATTTTTCTTCGTTAAATGGCATTTAAATATATAAAATAAATATCAAAAGTATAAGTCTTTGTTTTACGATGGTTGCAAATATCAAAAAATTTCTATATGTGACACGGCACCAGAGTTAAATGAGGGCTTTACAAAATGCTGACACGCTGAGCTCAAAAGGTTCGCCATCACTGACTTAGAGGGTCCAGATCCCATTTATCATTAGCTTTTATGGCTGGAAGGTGAGCTAGTCTTTCAGTGCTTAGCATGGCTGCACATTAACTGCCCGTAACCACTCAGAGCCCGGCAGGCTTCCCAGGCCCCAGTGACCCTGCCATGTCTTGGTTTGAGGGCTGGGATGGGGTTGACCTGTGCAGAAATGGAGACCCTCTATCACCAACCTGACTGCCTGAATCGTTTCCTAGTGTCACTGAGTCTCCCTAGCTGAGCAGCACCAGGTGCCTGTGTGGTGATGAGCAACACGACTCAGAGCGGAACGCCAGGTTCAAATTCCAGTGTGTCACTTTGTCACTCTCCAGCCCCACGAGCGTGAGCAAGGGGTGGAACCTCCTCTCCATCATGTGGCAATGGCAGCACCATGCCAGTGGGGGCTGTAAGGGTCCTGTGAGTGCAAGGTGTGCCCGACAGTGATGCTCAGAGCTGTGTCCCAGAACGTGTCTCTGCTCTGAGTAACATCGCCGTCCTGTGATTTCTTCTCTCTCCCCTAACCTGCAGAACCCTTTTAGAGCTACACACACGTGCTCGTATGCACGCATGGGCTTATGTGCACACGCATGGGCACGTACACACAGTACCTTTTAGCAAGGGGAGCTTTAAAGCTTGACTGGATCTCCAGATTTCCAGCTCTCCAGATTCCACACGGTGCCTTCATACGTAGACACCAGATCTGTGTGAGCAACCACTGCCGTTCTTGCCTTAGCATGAGTGAACGTTGGCATCTGTTCCAGTCTGCCTGTCTCACACACGCCCGCATCGCCCATTGAACAGGGTAGGTGACCCCATGTCCGTGGCACCCGAGGTCCCATGCAGCAGGGTTTCGGCTTGCCTTCCTGTCCCTCCAGGAGATGTCTCACCAAACCAGCTACGAGTCAGGCAAGGAAGCATTTGTCTGTGAACATTTTGTTCATCATAAGACTTGAGCGTGGGAGATCCGGAAGATGTGCTTATAATGATGAGCAGTTTCCTTGCCCCAGCAGAGGTGAAGGGCAGAACCAGTGCCAGTGGCTGTGACGGCCTGTCAGGTGGCACAGGTGAGCGCTCCTGTTTTTAGAATGCCATTGTCGTGCATGTTCACTCTTTTAAAAGGTTTGTGGATTCTAATTGGTTAATGATGCCAACCTCCCCCCCACCCCCCAACAATTTCTTGAGTGTCTTAAACAAGTACTGGCACAGCTTTGTGTGAGTGTGGGGGACGACTTAGAGCAGTGATGGCGAACCTATGGCACACGTGTCAGAGGTGACACGCGAACTCATTTTTTTAGTTGATTTTTCTTCGTTAAATGGCATTTAAATATATAAAATAAATATCAAAAGTATAAGTCTTTGTTTTACTATGGTTGCAAATATCAAAAAATTTCTATATGTGACATGGCACCAGAGTTAAGTGAGGGCTTTACAAAATGCTGACACGGGGTAACACAATTAAAATGCAGTCCCTGACTTGGACTTAAAGTAAATAAAGGCCATCTGAAATACTACGCTCAATCATGAGGTTGCCACTGTGCAAGTCAAAAACCTTTGAATATTGGTAACCTCATGTGGCTAAACAAAAGGCCTTCATGCATTTGTGATGAGATTGTATGGAATTCTGGGAGGGGCCGGGAGGTGTGGGCATGTCCACCTGGAGAAAGCTGGGGGGGTCGGAAAGAGCTGCAGGAAGAGGGGGACTTGAAAACTATGAGGCGACAGCGGTCACGTTATGGGAGAGCCTCACAGAGGGTTTTACGGAAGCAGCTTGGACTGAAAACGCATTTTGGGAAAGGCAAAAATGACCACAGGAAACGGATGCTTGGGAGGAAATTGGCTCTCTGATGATCTCCAGTGTCTCTGGCACTGACTGTAATCGCCGCTGAATGAAGAATGAATGAGTCGCAGTGATTGTGGCCTTTTCAGGGGCCGAGTTGTGCACAGTATAATAGGCGCTACGGTTTCCTGGTTCCTTGTCTTCCAAAGCTCATGTCATGTTCCCGAGAGAGTCATTGTTTTCCCTTGTATGCGATCTGATATTGGAAAGCCATCCTGGGAAGTACCCACTAAGAGGCTGGGCTTGGTTGGTCTTATCTTTGTGGTTTTATGAGTCCCAAGTGGGACATTCTCCAAAGACGAATATGTTGTTTGTGGAAATGGAGCTTTCAGTGTTGCTATAAATAATTAACTTCTTTTTAACCTTCCCTGATCCCTTGGTCTTCTTCACTTGGACTTTTTATATTATTCAGGAAGCTAGCAGGAGTTCTGATTCTTTAGAATACACTAGAGGCCCAGCGCGTGAAATTCACGAGACCCAGACCCTCCGTGCAGCGAGCCCTGTCCCACCGCCGAGAGCGGCTTGTGGGCGGGGGGGTGGAGGGGGGACTGAGAGGTGCTCCATGCACCTCCTGGTGACTGGTTGTTTGGTCGTTACGGCGTTATGGCCACTGGCCTTTTATAATATAGATGTTCACTGCACTGCTTTTACAAATTACTACAGTGTTACTAGTTGATGCTAGAAGCATGAATACTTCTCCTAATAGGTCTTAAAGGGCCAGGATGAGGTGTGGTTGGGGCCAGAGGGAGGGCACAGGGGCTGCGACCCTCCAGGTCATAGGTAAGAAGGGCTTGGAGTGGATCAATCCCCCAACAGCCTCTGCATGACCTTTGGAGATTCCAGGGAGTCCTCTGGTCTCCAAGATCTCCAAGATGGACTCTTCTAAGTGGAATGGACTTGGCGCTTTTCATCGTTGATTTGAATGGAAGCCATGAATTACCTAGAACTGGGAATAACGACTCTGAGCTGGTGGAGAAATGTTCTTCACATGAACTGAAGGTGCTGGAAAGCAGCTCAGCTACGAGAGCTCCAAATCTTCTCATCCCCCATCCCTGGCAGCCGCACCACTTCTGCGGCACGCCCAGGAGGGGCAGTGGTATTGTGAGTGTTTTATCAGAAAGCTAGTGGGTTTTCTATCTAACTGTGTGCTTTATAGTATGTGCTGTATGATAAGGTCATCATGGCGCCAAAGTCTCCTCCAGAGAAAGTGCATTTGTCAGTATGAATCAGTGGGGAACGTCAGTGGAGAACATGCTGCGTCAACAAGACGCCAAACTGTATGCGCCTCCCCCTTCTCCCAGCTGTGCCGAGTGGGTCACCTGGGGAGATGGTCTTTGCTTTGTTTGAACCATTCTCACTGCATAGAAATCCTTCCTCTCGCTCTTGCCTTGTTCACTTCCTGGTTAAAACCCCACCCATTTATTCAAGATCCACAAAAATATCACCTGTTTCTGAAGCAGTCCCCCTGTGATTGCTGTTCACAGTCTCTGCCCTGGGGGTGTGCCTGGGCTCCAGCAGAATTCTTACTGTTTTCCTCTCTGGCAACCTGGGTTCCTGCATCTCTAGAGTCACTGAGGAGTGTGAGGACTGGGAGTATCTCCTTCCCCGGGGTCCACAGTGGAGGGCTGTGCCCAACGTGGGCTAGAGAGGACTGAAGCCTTGATCCCCCGGCCTCCTATGGAGGTCTGAGGACAGCCCTGACCACTCACCCCTGTGTCCTGTACAGATGTTTCATCTTTCATGTGCACATCATGGAAATACTTGGGAGGCACTGCACTAGCACGTAGGGTGGGCAGTGGATGGATTGGCCAAACTGAGCGGCAAGTGGTGCTAGATTGTTGGAAGTGATTCTGTTAGAGAAGAAGATGCATTCTACTGAAGGATCTGAGGGAAATGGAGAAAAGGAAGAGATTTTACTACCTGAACATTAAAACTGTATGTTAGAGCCTGGCTGGTGTGCCCCAGTGGTTGAGTATTGGCCCATGAACCAGGAGGTGACAGTCGATTCCTGGTCAGGGCACATGCCCAGGTTGCAGGCTCAATCCCCAGTAGGGGGCATGTAGAAGGCAGCCAATTGATGTTTCTCTCTCATCTCTGCTTCTATCTTTCTATACCTTTCTCTTTCTCTTTCTAAAATCAATAAAAAATATATTTTAAAAAACAAAAAAACTGTACGTTAGCAATCTCAATGAAGAAGATTAACCACAAGTGAAAAACTAGAAGAAAAAAAATGGCCACATGACAAAAGATATGGCCTTCATATATGCAAATCTCTTACACAGCAGAATGAACAGGATGAATGCCTTAGCAGAAAGCTCACTATGAGGCCTGCAGAGATGACACACCACCATAAAGACAGGAAAATACTGCACTATAAATAAATAGAAATGAGAAATGCAAATTTAACAAGGAGTGCTCCTTTTCTCCATTTTTATGGACAAAAAGTTAAAACCCACTGCTGATAAGAATGTCAATCCTTGTAGCTATACTGGAAAACAAGTTGATGATATGGATAAAAACTTCAAATATTTTGTTTTCAATCAGAAATTTCCACTTGTAGAAATTTAAACTAAGGAATTAATTTTTAAAACTGTTACAAAGGTTCATGAACAAAGATGTTTATCATGGTCATTATTTATGATGATGAATTTTTACGGAAAAGCAAAATCACGGTATTAGGGGTTTGGTGAAATTATTTAGCTGTTAGAATGATCATTCTCCCATGTCTTATGTTCTAAGAAGTGAATCAGCCAATTATAAAACCATGCACTATGATAGCAATTTTGTAAATACAAGGTATGTATCATTTTGAGAAAAGATATAAAATATGCACCAAGCCTTAGCTGGTTTGACTCAGTGGATAGAGCATCGGCCTGTGGACTGAAGGGTCCTGGGTTCGATTCTGGTCAAGGGCAAATGCCTGGGTTGTGGGCTCAATCCCTAGTAGGGAGCATGTAGGAGGCAGCTGATCAATGATTCTCTCTCATCATTGATGTTTCTATCTCTCTCCCTCTCCCTTACTCTCTGAAATCAATAAAAAATATATTTTAAAAATTTAAATATGCACCAAAATGTACACATTTATTATTACACATTTATATAATTTGTTTTCCTCTGTTTTTCTGCTTGGGAACCTTATTATCTCTCTGAGAGTACATGTTTCCGGATGCAGGATATGAGATTGTACCCCATAGGCATGAGGACTGGTCTCCCATCCTATGCTGACCCCTGTTCTGCACCCCCTCACCCCACCTCCGCAGGCTGCTCATACAGGTGCCAATTCTCAGGCGCTGTCCCCATTCTCACTGTCTCACTGGGACTGCACCCACCCGTGCTCATAACAAAGGCGGGAGCTCACCCAGCAATTCTGAAGGAAAAATGTCTCTGGAGAATATTCCTGGACCTCTATTGGCGGCCCTTGGGGAAAGGGCTAGATATGAATGAAGGAATAAAGGCAGCCCCAATGCTTCTTCCCAGTCACAAGGGGAAGGGCAGGCCTGGGGGAGCGGCTGGGCCTCCTGGGCAAAAGAGATCTTGTGTCTGCTGCTTCTTAGTTGCCTTCAGCTCAAAACCATCTGTACACCAAAGGGGCATATGTTGGGGTGGTGTGTTCTGCTACCCTTCAACAGTCATTTATACCACATCACCAAGAGTGTGTGGCCATGGAGGTAGTCACGCCACACAGCTGGTGACCCTCCTTGTAATTCAGGGGCTGAGATGAGCGTGTCCTTTGCTGCGTGGAGTGTCTGCACTGTGCTGTTGTACCCCAGAGCAGCACCTGCATGTCTTTTGTCCTTGTATCTCTTATAAATTGGTCGTTCATGAGAACCTGAACCAGCTCCTGGATCTTTGTTTATTTTTAAGATGATGTCATGGTGGCACCCTTCCAACCGAGAAGTATGTGACTGTTTGCTTGTCTGTCTTTTGGGGATGTTGGCAGCCGTTGGCCTATTACATAGGTCTATTAATTCTCAAGAGTTGCAGATGTTCTCATTCAATCATTCCTTTTTCATTTATTTAAGTTCTAGGAGAGGCAGTATAAATGCTTGATTCTTTCCTTCTTATTTAACAGTTTCTGGAATAGTGTGTTTGTTCCTTAGCAACTTCCTAGGAATTGGTTAGAGTTTTAAAAAAAATATTTTAGCCCTGGACAGAGTGGCGCAGTTGGTTGGGCATCATCCTGGCGTTATTCTGTGCACCAGGACGTTGCCAGTTCACATCTCTCTCTCTCTCTCTCTCTCTCTCTCTCTCTCTCTCTCTCTCCCCCCTACCTCTCTCTCAAAAATCAGTAAACTTATTATTTAAAAAATATATATCAGCCCTAACCAGTTTGGCTCAGTGGATAGAGCATCGGCCTGCAGACTGAAGGGTCCCAGGTTCGATTCCAGTTAAGGGCATGTACCTTGGTTGCGGGCATATCCCCAGTGGGGGCGTGCAGGAGGCAGCTGATTGATGTTTCTCTCTCATCGATGTTTCTAACTCTCTATCCCTCTCCCTTCCTCTCTGTAAAAAATCAATAAGAAAAATAAAAAAAAATATATGTATCATTTTGAACTCAATGATTTTAATATTTTATATTTTTAAAATCCATCACAGCTATTTTTATTGGTCAAATTGTCCCTTTTTTGGGGCCTTGGAAACCTCTTCCTGGCAGGCTTTTGACTCCACTCAATGTGGTTCAGGAGACCTGGACCATCTCCTAACTCTGAGAAGTACACTTGAAACTAATATAATACTTATGCCAACTGTACTTTAATTAAAAAGAATAGTATACAAGCTAGGCACCTGGAATACCCATTGCCACTGGGTTGGTCATTGCTTCTATGCCTTTTCAGTGGACAGGCCTGGGATATCTTACACGTTTTAACTTAAAATATATCTATGAGTTCATACTAAGAATACTATTCAGCAATAAAAACTAACAGGCTGTTCATTCATGCAACAATCCAGATGGGTCTCGGAAACATTGTGAGTGAAAGAAGTCACACACAAGAGTCGCTACCACGTGACTTCATGTACAGGAAGCTCTAGAGAAGGGAAAGCTAATCTTACAGCTACAGGAAGCAGATTAGGGTTTTGAGGGTCAAAGGCAGGTGTGGGGACTGATTGCAGAGGTGATGAGGGGAATTTTTGAGTGATGCATATATTCTATTTCTGGAGTGACAGTGGGTCCACAAGTGTATACATTTGTCAAAATTCATCAATTGCACACTTAGGCGCAAGTTACACTTCACAGATGGTCTAGAAAAGAGAAACATCTATATGAATTAGTTCTGATACTTGCAATTCAATTTTAGGACCACTTAGATCTTGGATCTGTATCTTCCTGTTCCCATGCCCCAAATCCCTTTTTCCAATGACAGCAATATAATGGCTTATGTGCCGTTTCCTACATACACATCCAATAGTATCAGAACAGCAGTCCTCACGGTCACGGTAACATTTTTCCTGAGGAAGTTGGAATTTAGATTGTTGACCTGTAGGAACTTGAGGGATTTAGTCAGATTACTGTGTTTTAAAATCCTCTCTGTGTGACTATGCCACCAACCCGATGAATAAGTTCCTTTGTTGTATTTTTAATTTTTCAAGGATTGCTTAAATTTCCACTTTGTTTTGTAATTATATAGGATAATTGCATATTTCCAAAGCCAAGCCGGATTCGGAGATGTCTAGGGTCTGTCCCTGGGTCTTCCTTCTTGTTTTTACCTTCCTTCTTGTTTTTACCTTCTTCCATAAGTAATCTATTTTTCCCTTTTAGTTTTTGACGTTAATCCTTCTATTGTGTGTGTGTTTTAAATATAAGCGTGTATATTTATAGCTCTCATTTCTGTATACATGGCTGATACTGTACGTGTTTTCATTCACCACACTCTCTTTTACCCGGGTAACTTGTCTAGCAGGGTTGTCTGTCAGAGATGTCAGGCCTCTGGGTTGCTAACACGTTAAGCCCCATGTCAGTCACCGGTGACTGACACTATACTTTCCCCCCAGAAGACAAAACAGGCTGGGCGCTTATCTACCAACTGCAGGAATGGAATTGCGTAGTGGCCACAGCCACTGTCACCTGAGGGCCCGCTTACCTAAAGGCACTGCCAACAATGACCGCCTCAGGTCTATCTGCAAGCCCAATGTCTTTCTCCTTACAGATCCCCACCTCCTCAGCCCAGTGAGAGAGTAGGCCAAAGTGAGCACACTCACCTGGAGTTTCCTGGGATCCTATCTTGCTGGGTTAGCAGCACACTTTGCCTCTGGAAGTTGAGGCCTTCCCTAGGGCCCTGGAGAGTCCGGAAAAGCTGGTCCTGGAGTCTGTCCCACCTGAGCTCTTAAAGGGCCTGTGGAGAGGTGGCTGTGGATCCCATGGGGAGAGGCGGCCTCCCTGCTATGGGGCCCTTAATGCTATAATTGTTGGTGACCCTAGGAGAAGGGGTGTGTGTGTGTGTGTGTGTGTGTGTGTGTGTGTGTGTGTGTGTGTCTGTGAGTGAGTGCATGTGTGCATGTAAAACCCAAAACAGAGCATTACGGCTCAACACCTGGCAAAGCAAAAGACTTCTGAGAGATTCTCAGAGGTTTACAGCTTCTCAATTGCAGAGATCACCTGAGATTACCTTAACACTGACCTTTCTGGAATGTGGCTGGCTCCTTTGTTCCAGGGGACAAACGTAATCTTTGTTCATTCAAGTGAGAATGGTTTCATAAGGCACTTTTGGAATCCTGGGTTTGGGAAGATGGGCTGCTAGCAGCAGTGCATTGCAGTGTGTTGTAATTTTGTATTCAGTTTCATACACTGTGTAGGACTTTTGTAACATTATTTTTGTTTCTTTTTGTGGGTTTTTTAAAAATTTATCTTTATTGTTGAAAATATTATAGATGTCGTCCACCCCCCCCCCCCCCATTGACCCCTTCCACCCTGCTCCTGCTCCCGTCCCCTCCCCAGGCCTTCCCTGAACTATTGTCTGTCCATGGGCTATGCCTATGAGTTCATTGGTTAATCTCTCTCCTCCCTCTCTCTTCCCCACCCCGACCCTCCCCTTCCTTTGAAATAGGTCAGTCTGTTGCATCTTCAAGGCCTCTGGATCTTTTTTATTCATCAGTTTATTTTGTTCATTAGGTTACACATATGAGTGAGATCATGTGATACTTGTCTTTCTCTGACTGGCTTATTTCACTTAGCATATACTCTCCAGGTCCCAGATCTCCTCTTTTCTGAATTCTGCACATTATTTCTCAATTGCTCTACATATAGAACATTGGATTCTATTGTTTTCTGGCTGCTGAGAGAGACCTTCAAGACTCCCCATTTAGTAGTTATACCAAGTCCAAACCTCAGTTTCATATTGATATGAATCTCTCAAGATTGCATCTATTCTCCCTGGGAGCTGACTGGGTTCTCTTCACCCCCGCCTCCTCCGTTCCCCGCCCCTACTTCAACTTTCCTCTTTTCTGTGTTTTGCTTTATAATAAATAGTAAACATCTTTATGGTTCAAAGTCAAAATACTAATGGTCCCTGACTTACAATGGTTTGACTGATGGTATTTCAACTTTACGATGGTGTAATGCGATACACGCTCAGTAGAAACTGTACTTTGAATTTTGATCTTTTCCTGGGCTAGCAATGTGCATGATTTTCTCTTGTGATGCTGGGCAGTGAGCCTCAGCTCCCATTCAGCCCAATGATCAGGAGGGGAACAACCAATACTCCAGTGTGCTGTGTTGCCAGCATGTTTGGATATTGTGTTTTGTGTTTCTGTGTCCCATCATGTCCACAAAAAGCCCATATGCTTGAGCCTCCTGCTTCTGGTGAGAAGAGGAAGGCAATTACTCTTGAAATGAAACTCAAGATAATGCTCAGATGTAGGCTGATTTGTAAGCATGTTTAAGGTAGGCAAGACTAAGCTATGCTGTTTGGTAGGTCAGGTGTGTTAAATGTGCTCTCAACTTACGATATTTTCAGCTCATGATGGGTTTATGAGGCTGTGACCCCCCGTGAATTGAGGAGCGTCTGTCATATGAGAGGTGCGCCTTGAGAATTCTCGCTCTGATCCCGTCACCATGTGCCCATTCTTCACCCCGTAGGCAGTCACTGCCTCAGGATCCCATGTACCTCCCGGGTCTTTACACAAATACAAAGAGACACTGGTATAATCTTGGTTTCCTCCTGTTTTATGCAAGAAGTAGCATACTGCAAATACTGTCCTATATCTTTTACCCCCATTTAATATATCTTGAAGATAATTCCCTATCAGTAAAGAGAGAATGTCTTTAGTCTTTATTTAGTCACACAATAACCCTCTGTGTGGTTATACCAGTGGTTGGCAAACTGTGGCTCGCGAGCCACATGCGGCTCTTTGGCCCCTTGAGTGTGGCTCTTCCACAAAATACCACGTGTGGGCGCACATGTACAGTGCGATTGAAACTTCGTGGCCCATGCGCAGAAGTCGGTATTTTGTGGAAGAGCCACACTCAAGGGGCCAAAGAGCCACATGTGACTCGCGAGCCACACTTTGCCAACCACTGGGTTATACCATAGCTCAGCAGCCATTGCTGGATGCTTGGTTCTTTTCAATTTTTTGTTATTGCATACAGTGCTGCAGTTAATGACCTTTGTGTATGTATGTATGTATATACTTCATGCATATGCTGGATTTCAGATTCTCAGAGGCTGTCAGGGGCAAGTACTTTTTGACAGTTTTGCTCAAAGTTACTATTGTGTTCCATGGTTTCCATTTTTCTCCCACAAAGAGTCATGAATGACTCTCTGTAGAGAGTTCCCAGTGGGAGCCAGTTTCTATTTTTTGTGTTTGTCAGTCTGAGAATTGAAAACAGCTATCCCAGCTGGAGCTTACTGCATTTGTCATACAGGTGAGAAGACTGAGCATCTTCTCATTTGTTTAAGTTATTTAAATTTCTTGTTTGCCTTTTTGAAAACTAGGCTGCTAATCATTTAATGTTTTTAATTTATAATGGAGCTCCTTATAAATTAAGGGAGATTAGCCCTTGAGATATGTGTTGAAAGTACTTTTCTCAGATTATCTTTTCTTGACTTTCCTTTTTGCCATTTAAAAAATGTAGTTGACTTCCATTAGATTTTGAGTCATAGTTTTAAAAGGTTTCCTTATTCCAGGGTTATAAAGGAATCACCCATTTTTTCCTAGTACTTTTATTTATACTTAAACCTTTGACCCATTTGGATATATTTTGTTGTATAGCGTCAAGTATGGATCCAACTTTGTTTTCTGGTCTGGTGGTCCTAATGCCATTTTTAAAAATCCCTATCTTGTCCTAGCTGGTTTCACTCAGTATATAGAGCATTGGCATGCGGACTGAAGGGTCCCGGGTTTGATTCTGGCCAAGGGCACGTGCCCAGGTTGTGGGCTCTAACCCCAGTAGGGGGCTTGCAGGAGGCAGCCAATCAATGATTCTCTCTCATCATTGATGTTTCTATCTCTCTCTACCTTTCCCTTCCTCTCTGAAATCAATAAAAATATATTAAAAATAAAAAATAAATAAAAATTAAAATCCCTATCTTTATTCCACAGATTGGAGATGCCACCATGAAAATATGTTAAATTTCCATATGCATTTGAGTCAATTTCTGGAGTTTCTGTTCTATCTCATTGGTCTAGTTGCCTTTCATTCTCTGGTATTACACTAATTATTAAGGCTTTATGGCATGTTTTAATTCTGAATCAGGTCAACTTGACTCTATTGCTCTTTGGTAGAGTTTTCCTGGCCATTCATGCTACCTTTTTATTTTTATATGAACCACAGTTCATACCATTTAATTACATAATTGCACAAGCAAATCTGCAAATAATTATCATTTTATTTCTTCCGTGTGTTTTTTTATGCTCCTGATTTCTTTCCCTTGTCTAACTGCATTGTCCAGTATCTCCAGGACAATATTAAATAGTAGCAGAGAGTCTTTCCAAAATAGCGGCAGATTAAGTGGAAGCTACACTGACACTCGCCCAGGACCAAAATGGAATTACAACTAAAATATAGAAAAACCATCCTGAGTAATCAACTGAAGACTAGCTGGAGAGATCACTTATAACCAAGGACGTAAATTGGAGACCACATAGAGACTAGTAGGAAGTGAGAGGTGTGAGAGGGCTGGCTGGGCTCCCACAGACAGCAGCTGGAGTTCCGGAGGGATATTTCAGCTGTGGGCATTCCCACTGACAGCTCTGGAGTCTAAACACCAAGCTGGGTTCCCCAGCCCAGTGCACCAGAATTGAAAAAGGTACCCACATATCATGGTTGTGGGAAGCAGTGGGGTTACTTCTGCCAGGGAGAGATGGCTGGAAATGCAGGCACTTTCTTAAAGGGCAAACACACAATATTTTGTGTGCAGCCACTCACCCTGGGCTCTGACAGAGGGAAGGCAGAGTGGGCTAGAGCTGTGTGAGGAGAATCCAGGGCTAGGGGCTCTGGGGTGAGAGCTGCCTGGTTTCCTGTGCTGAGTCATTCCCCCATACTACAGAGGACATTTTTCTCAGGTAGACCTCTACCATCCAGGCAGCTTTCATGGCGGGGGGTTTGGGGGGAAGCAATTGCCCCACCCTGTTGGAAAACCTCTCACCCCATCCTGTAGAGGTTATGCCTTGCTGTGGTCTGCAGCCTGAGGCTCATTAAGAGACTGAAAATAACAATCAGCCTACAGGCAGAGGCAAATCCCTGGATGCTTTAAGTCTTTGCCTGATCTGCTTTTGGATCCGGGGCTAGGAAAAGCAGACCTTGATGTACATCTTGGTCCTTTCCAAAGGCACTCAGCAGGTAGAGCCACAAGCTGTGGATTGCTGAGAGCTCCAAACAGGGTACTCAGTGCCAGTCACTAACAGCATCTGACCACCAGAGTTCCTCCAAAAAGACAGGAAGTCATAGCAGACCTATCTAATCCATAGAAACAAACCCCAACAGGCGGCCAAAATGGGGAGACAAAAAATAAAGCCCAAGTGAAAAAACAAGAGAATTCTCCAGAAGAACTAAATGAAATGGAGATAAAAAAAATTGATCAGTTATAGAGTTCAGAATAATGATTACAAAGATGCTGAACAGCATGAGAAAAGACAGAGAAACTATGAAAAATGACCAATTGGAAATGAAGAAAGATATAGCCTAATAAAGAACACATTGGAAGAAATAAACAGATTTAGAAAAGCTGAGGATTAGATCAGCGAATTAGAATAAAGGGTAGAAAAAAATCACTCAATCAGAAAACCAAATAGAGAAAACAATGAAAAAACAGGACAATTTAAGGGAATTATAGGACAACATGAAACATAACAATATTTGCATCATAGGAGTACCAGAAGGTGAAGGAAGTGAGAAAAGGAATAGAGACCCTGTTTGAAGAAATAATGGCAGAAAACTGCTCTCACCTGGTGAAGGGAAAAGTCACACAAGTTCAGGAGGAACAGATAGTCCCACGCAAGAAGAACCCAAAGAGGCCCATGTCCAGATACATCATAATTAAAATGCCAAAAATTAAAGACAAAGAGAAAATCTTAAAGGCAGCAAGAGAAAAGCAATTTGTTACCTACAAAGGAGTCCCCATAAGGCTGTCAGCTGATTTTTCATCAGAAACTCTACAGGCCAGAAGAATATACATTCTTCTCAAGTGCACATGGGTCATTCCCAAAAATAGACCACATGTTAGGACATAAAACAAGTCTCTGCAAGTTCAAGAAGATTGAAATCCTATCAAGCATCTTCTCAGATCACAATGGAATGAAATTAGAAATCAACTACAGTAAAATCATTCAAAAACATTCAAACACATGTAGGCTAAATAGCATGTTATTAAATAACTAGAGGCCCAGTGCACAAATTCATGCACCAGTGGGGTCCCTCAGCCTGGCCTACGGGATTGGGCCGAAACTGGCTCTCCTACATCCCCCAAGGGGTCCCAGATTGCGAGAGGGCACAGGCCAGACTGAGGGACCCCACCAGTGCACAGTTGGGCCAGGGAGGGATTCAGGAGGCTGTCCAGCTGGGGAGGGACCGTGGGAGGGCTCCAGGTTGTGTCCAGAACATCTTGCTCAGTTCCGATTGGCCGGACCCCAGCAGCAAGCTAATCTACTGGTCGGAGCTTCTGCCCCCTGGAGGTCAGTGCACATATCATAGGGAGCAGTTGAGCGGCCTTAGCATATCATTAGCATATTACACTTTTATTGGTTGAACTGCCTACTGGATGACCAGACACTTAGCATATTAGGCTTTTATTATATAGGATGAATGGGTTACCAATGAGATCAAGAAAAAAATCAAAAATTTTCTGGAAACAAATGAAAATGAGCATGCAACATCCTAAAATCTATGGGACACAGCAAAAGCAGTCCTGAGAGGGAAGTTCATAGCACTCTAGGCCTACCTTAAAAAGCAAGAAAAATTTTGATCAACTATCTAACCCTACAACTTAAAGAGCTAGAAAGAGAACAATAAGAAAATCCCAGAGTAAGTAGAAGGAAGGAAATAATAAAGATTAAAGCAGAGATAAATGACAGAGAGACTAAAAAACAAAAACAAAAGATCAATGAAACCAAGATAAGCAAGATTGATGAACCTCTAGCCAGACTCATCAAGAAACAAAGAGGACCCAAATAAATAAAATCAGAAATGAAAGTGGTGAAGTAACAACCAAAACCACAGAAACATAAAGGATTGTAAGAAAAAATACTGCGAGCAACTATATGCCAACAAGCTGGACAATGTTGATGAAATGGACAAATTCCTAGAAAAATATAATCTCCCATTTTTGAGGAGGATTGCAGGTATTTTGTAGACTGCAGTTCTATTGGGATTTGTCTGATGATTTTCTCATGGCTATAATGGAGTCATGAGTTCTGGGGAGGAAGAACAGAGGTAAAGCGCCCCTCTCACCCTCACCACATCATATCAGGGGAGCATGCTGTCACCATAACTCATCACTGTGGATGTTGACCTTGATCACTGAGCTGAGGTCATGTTTGTTTGGTTCCTCTACTATACGGTGACTCCCCTCATCCCCTTTCCAACTTGTATTGTTTGGAACCACGTTGTTAAGTGCAGCCCACACATAAGGACTGGAAATATCTGGGACTATTTATTGAAGAATTTTTACATTGGTACTTCTAAGTAGGATTGTCTGGATTTTTCTTCTGTTCAGTGTTTGTCAGATGTTGGTATCAGTGCTTTGTTCTCTTCATTAAAAGAACTTTAAATTTGTCCTCTTTCTATACTGTGAGTGTCATATGTGTTGGAATGACCCATTCTATGAAGCTTTGGTAGAACCCCCCTTGGACACCAGCTGGATCTAGTGCTTTTGGAAAGAGTAGCTCTTTGGAAACTTTCTTTCTTCCATGGAATTTGGTCTTTTTGATAAGTTATATAGCCCCTGAAAAGTATCCATTTTACACAGGTTTTCAAACAAGTGCATAGTTATACAAAGAAATTTCATATTATTTTAAAACTTTTCTTCTTTCAAGACTATTTTCCTCTTTCATTTCTTATTTTTCTTTCTCTCTTTTCTTCTTGATTAGTTAGCAAATAGATCTCTTGTTTTTGTTTCCAGCCACTGATTTCTAACTTTAATTCTACTGGTTTTCCAACTTCTAATTCACTTGTTTCTGCTTTGTTTCTATTTCTTGGACTTTACTTCTTTAAAAGTGTGTTGATCTCATGCTTGATTCATTTATTTTTCATTTACTCTTTGGGGAAATAATGGAATGAATATGTTGATCTTACCACTTTTCCCTCCTCGCCCCCATTAGGTCCTCTCTCCCCTTCTCACCCAGTGTTCCGTCCACTCTCAGGCATCACACTCCTGCACACTCCTCAATGGGAGCATCCTCTTGCTTCATTGTGGCAGCGTGGCCAAGCCAGGGCCCTGGTTGACTCCAGCTCTGCCTAGACCTTGCTTGTACTTGGGTAAGGGAAGATGGACGTTATATATGTCAACCAGGTCTCAATAAAGCTCTGCAAAATATACTACCATACAGGCTGTTTTGCTTTTAAATTCCTGACCATGATCCTCAGTGGGTCCTCAACATCTTGGGCAGTCTTGCTCTATCTCCACAGGCTGTCCAGCTCCCCAGTAGAAGCTCACCCTTTCTTTCTGCTTGGCCCCAGTGCCTTTCTCCATCCTTACTCTCTCCTGTGGAAACCTGATTCTTACTCTACAGGAAGAATTGAATCCACCAGAAGAGCGCCTTCTGCCTGTCTCTCCACGTGCCCACCTACCCCTTGATTCTCCACCACATGCTTGCCTACCTGCCTACTACAAGGACGTTTCCTCACGTTAGTCCTGCCACCTGGACCCCAGCAACCCCCTCTCCACTCTAGGACTTCACTCCAGCCCCCTTTATCTTCCCTCCATCATAGATTCCTTATTCTCCACTGGATTCATTTCAGTTCAAAGATGTGGTTATTTCTCCCATTCTAGAGCCTCCTCTCCATCTCTGCCTGCACTCAATCCCATAGCCTGTGGCTTTTGGTGCATCTACATCAGTGACCCCAAACTCTATACCTTTAGCCCAGACTTCTCCCCTGAACTACATCTAACTGCCTCCTCAACACCTCCACCTGAATGAGTCATAGATGGCTCTACACCTGCTTCATCCACAGCCTTCTCTGCCTTAGTTCACTGCTAATCCTTCGGTTCCATAAGCCATAAACCTTATCACCTGGACTGTGCTTTCTCTCACCCTTACTTCTACTCTGCCAGGAAGTCCTGTTGGGGCACCTTCAGAATAGATGCAGAAGCCAAATCCTTCATGCTGCATCTGTTGTTTTTTTCCCCCCGCACCCCCACCCCCCCCCACTGCCATCTCTCAAAAGAGCAAGGAGATGAGTTTTTTTCTAAGACGGTAGCTCAAGCCCTTTCTCTGCACAAAACCCTCCAGTGGCTCCATCTCACTCAGGACAAAAGCCAAAAGCCAACGTCCTTGTGGTGGTTTGCCTGGACCTTGACAACTCACCTTCTGTGGCTTTCTTCCTGGATCCCCTGCCTCAGCGCACAATGGCAGTTCCCTCTCAGGCACGGCCCTCTTCTTCCCTTCTACCGTGAGGGAGCAAATGCTGGGACCTCCAACATCTGCCATGGGTCCCCTCACCTTCTTCCTGGTCCAGCTTTGCAGCTTCCCTCTCGCAGACGTCAAAGTACTTTCATGAGATTTGCAGTTTGTAGGTTTTGTTTTCACATGTGGTTCTTCCTTCTCTGTTTTGCTCTGGGGCATCTCCATGCCAGCTGTGAGGACTCAGCTGCTTCCTCGGCCCCCAGTGATGGCCCCCCGGTGATGTGAGCTGCGGTTCAGATCTCGGCATGGGCCTCCGTGTGGACTCAGTGCCGCCTGCCGGATTCTGTTACTCTCTCAGTGTTCTAGAGACAGTTACACTCATTCAAATTCATCTAAAAGACTTGAAATTGTACAAAATAACTTTTAGTCTTTAGGCATTTTCTGAAGCATATATTCTCAAAAGTGACTATCTGTTAAGAGTTGGCAATTTTTATATTAAAATGACATTTTCATACCAAAAACATTAGGAACCACTGTTTTGTGCTGTAACAAACAAATAAAAAATACCAAAAAGCTTTGAAATACTTCTTAAAAATAGAAAGCATATAACCTATGCAAACTTTGAATATGGCATTCAAATGTGTGTTTGTTTCTCCCATAAGTCTGTACTTGTAGACTCATTTTAGCTATTTGAAAATTTGATCTCAATACCGAGATAGACAGCTTTTCCAGTTGCACTCTTGGTAACGGTACTCATGTGTTCGTTCATTTTATCGGCACCATCTGTAACTCAGAAATGCAATTTTTTATTTATTAAGTTAAGTAGACCATGAAATGTATTTGAGATGCAATATTACATTTCTCCATGCTTCGAAGGACCCAACAACCTACATGACTTCTCTGTATAATTTCTCCTTCAAATATCAAGGCTTGGCTGAATTATGCATGTTGAATCTTTTTCTTTCCTTCTCTTCTTAAAGAGACACCCCAAGTACTTTTATGGCTTGACATGAAATGCCCTCGTTTCCAGTGTCTGAAGTTACTGTGCTAAGGTTTCCCACCTTATGCAGTTTGGACTTTCGCTCTTTCCTGAAGCTAGACACAGGAAGATAATCACAACACCTGCAAAGTTAGGTATTTAAGGAAAAGGGGTCTGCATATAAGCCCATGGTACCTCCCCGACCTGCACAGGGAAGCACACACAGATTTGTGTGTTGGGAAGTAGAAGAGGGAACGGAGTCTTTAGAATCCAGTTCTGTGTTTATCTAACAAAAATATAATGTCTTCTTTCAAACTGCAGAAGAAAACTTTCCCCTGGCAAGTAGCTGTGGAAAGTGACGTGTGCGTGTTGCTGCCGGCACGCACGTGTGTGGTCAGTGACCCGACACTCATGGGCACTAAGGTGTCTCTGGGGCTGAGCAGTATTCCTGGGGCGTGGCTAAAGAAAATGACTAGAACTCCAACCTGGTTGAGGAATGGGGCCAGGGGCCTGCAGACGGAGATGTCAGGAACAGGCTGGGGTTTGATGTATGTCCCATGAGTACAGACAGTGGTTAACCATGGAGTCACCTCCTGTGGCGGTGGGTGCCTCGGCCCCCAGAGGCTCCGTTGGGCTTTAGAATGTGGACAGAATTCAGTAGGTGGAGAAGAAGAGACCCATCCAATCTAAGGGACACAGTACCGTGTGGTGACCCTCTGCTCAGACAACTACAAAAATTGGCAGAAATGGGACTGGATTGCCGTATAAGTAGGCAGGTATTCACCTCAGAGCAGATGTAGGGAGATGGGAAGGGAACGGGACAGAGATGACACAGAGGGAGAGTCTGAGGTGCTGCCCCAAGGGGGTAAATAAATACAACGCTGAACTGGATCTGCACAAGCCTCTGATCTGACGGACAATTTATAGGAGGTACTGGGGACCGAGGGACACAGGAAGCACCGTAAACACCACTGAAGGTGCAGCATTGGCAAACTCCAGACTGTGGGAAGGTTTACTTGACCAACGACCTGGTTCCTTCAACAACAACAAAATTGCAAAGAGAAAAGAATTGTAAGTCAAGAGAGACCTGGGAGAAAGAGCAGCCAACCACAGTATATGGACTGGGCCGTGTGAGGGTTCCCCTGTGAACAAGCAAACCAACCAACCGGGTTTAGCAAACAGAGAAAAGGCAATGGGACGCTGGCTGGACATTTAATCCTGGAGAACTGTTAACTGTATCATGGCCATGGCGTTATTGAGTGTATTATGTTCATATTTTATAAAAAGTCACTGCCGTTTAGAGCTATGCTTCGAATGATTTACATGGGAAAATACAACAGTGGCTAGGTTTTTGCCTTAGGTGATTTGTGGGGGCAGCAGTTGGAGAGGTGGGGGTTACATAGGAAGCAAGGCTGGCCGGGCACAGATATGAATGTGCCGTCATTACACTGTTCTCACTGTTTTTGTATAAGTTTGACATTTCTATTATTTAATAGAAAATCTTTCTATAATGTGACTTGCAAGGTCGAGATCTCCCTCCTCCCTCTACGGTCCTCTGTTTCCTACGTGCTGCCGCGGCTGTGGGTCTTCACAACCAGGATTAATTCAGTGTGTGAATGTGGCTCATTACATCCTTGGAGGGAGCCATGGAGGTTGTTTCTGTCCAGCCTTGCCAGAGGTTCACGTGGCTCTCAAGCACGCGACCTGAATGTAAGGGAACGATTTCCGGACCTTTCAGAGAAACACGGTGCTTTTTCCCCCTCACAAAAATCATGACGACCATCCGCTCCTAGTGCTTTGTTTATAGGAGTGCCGGCAGCTTTAGGGTCTTGTCATGGCTAGAGCAGGCAGCATGAAACTGTTCGGTTTGCCCGTTGTACCGGCGTGGGTAGGACTCAGAGCCACAGTGCCGTGGGCGTGGCCTTGGCACTGGGAAAGGGCCACGTGTTAAAGAAGAGTCTCTTAGCAGCTTCATGACTCTGACCCATAGTGGAAGTGGACATGTGTGTGTCACCCTCCCTCAGGAGGGCTTCTGTGTCCAGTGGCTTTTCTGGGCACCCAAAGGGCGAGGGAGCTCCCTCCCTCCTGGCTTTCTGCTAAGTAAGGTGGCTGTCTGAGGTTGGCACCTGCAGGCACAGAACCGGGAGCCTCTAACCAGCCTTTGCTAGGACTGACACTCAGAATATTAGTGCCAGGAAGGGCCCGGCCCCCGTCCTCCTGCCCAGCTTCCTGCACTGCAGCTGCAAACCCAAAGGCAGGTCGTAGGGCTTCAGTCTGTCTTTCCTCTGAGATGTGTGTCCACGGTGAGTCCCACCAGGAGAGTGGGTAGAGTGGAGGCTTTCTTTGTTTTTAAATATATTTGTTGATTTTTGGAGAGAGAGAAATGGGGAGGAAGAGAGAGAGGCACATCGATGTGAGAGTAAAACATTGATTGGCTGCCTCCTGCACGCCCTCTCCCCTCCCCCACCAGAAATCCAGCCCACAACTCGGGCCTGTGCCCTGACCGAGATTCGAACCGGCAACCTTTCAGTGCATGGACGACACCCAACCCACCGAGCCACACGGGCCAGGGCTGGAGTGGAGTCTTTCCATAGCCACTTTTCTTGCCTCCAAATGGAGTCCTGTCGGTTAATTTTGCTTTCCCATAATGGCAGCTGGGTCTCTGTGTCGGCTGGGTGCTTATTCTGGAGTCGTGGTGGCCCTTCACAGAAACCCGTGTGAAGGACCCACCCTCGCCCCACCGCAGCAACACCGCTCTTTATCCTATGGGGAGCTGAACTTGAACCGTGTTGTCGGATGCGGTCAGCAGTCTGATCTTGTCGGAGCCCTGCCGTTTGGAGGCCAGGAAACTGGAGAAAGCAATTTATCTTTCACCGGGGATGTGAGCCTGCCATTTCCGCCTTCTCTTAAAAGCATTAGCAAAGTCACTCTGGAAAAACAACGGGGAGTTGATTTGAAACTCATTTCCAGGTTAACTCTTCAAGTTCCCTGATGGAGCCTGGGAAGGGGGCAGAGTTTCTCTTGGCCTTACGCTGGCGCGCCACGATGCCAGGATGGGCAGTAGACAAGCACCTGGGCCCGCGGGGATCACCACCGGGGCGTGCCGAGCACCTGCCTGGCTCCTCCGCGCTTCCGTCTCTCACCCGGGCAAAGGGAGACGGGGAGCTGCCTCGGGGCCTGGGCGTGAGGAGGAGAAGGGGCCTGGCACGGTCACGGCCCGGTCCTCTAGTCAGTAGCCGATGGCGTGTTGGTTTTCCTCCTTTCGTGTGGGTGATCCTCTCTCAGGTGACCCCGCTTTATGACATTTGTTATTCCCACCGGACATTGGAACGTGTTGAGGCAGGACAACAGGGCCTCGTTCACTGGGAATGAATGGAAACGGTGGGAATGCAAATGGTGTGGCCACTTCAGAAGACGATTGGGCAGTTTCTTATAAAACGAAACATGCTCTTACCATACAGTGTAGGGATCACTCTCCTTGGTGTTTACACAGAAACCTGCACTTGGTGTTTATGGAAGCTTTGTTACTCACCCTTGTTGGAAGCAACCGAGATGCCCTTAAGCAGGTGAGTGGGTAAATAAACCGGTACACCAGACAGTGCTTTTATTCAGTGCTAAAAAGAAATGAGCTCCGAGGATTACAGGGCGGTGAAACCATTCTGTCTATGTCGTAATGGTAGATACATAACAATGCGTATTTGTCAAAACCCACAGCACAAAGAGTGATGCTTAATGTGTACAAGATTAGGCGGTCAGGGGATCCCAGGAGGGAAGGCTGTGACAAGAGATGCTAACTCAGTGTGGCTGTGACACGACCTCAGTGACGGGGTTGGGAACGGTGCTGACTGGAGCCCCTTTGGAAATGAATGGAGCCTGAAGGCCAAAGGCAGCGGGAACCACGCGCCAGCTCTGTGTTCTAGTTGGTGGTTGTTTCCCGCTGGGTGGAGGCCAGCCGTTGAATTAACAAAGTGGCTGGCGAAAAGTGGGAGGCGCCCACGGACAGGTGCCTAACTGTTATTACTCAGCTAGGCAAAAAATATTTACTTGTTTTAAATATGGCGTTTAAAGACACAAAAGTTTATTTTTAACTGGAAAAGAAAAGGGCAGAGCCACAGCTGTGCCCTTGCAATGGCACTTAACCCGGTGCCCGTGAAACATGCCGGCCCCTCATCCCTGTGTGCTGGGACAGAGGGAAGAGGTGAGGGAGACATAACTGCAACTTCCTGCTCATATTAACCCCCCTTTCCTTCTAGCAGAACCTGGATTTTTTTTTCTGTTAGTGAGGATGACACACCTGTTAGCACTGCTCAGTCTTCTCACCTTCCCAGGTGGCTGTGGGACAGCTCTATAGGCAGAATTTCATATAGACGGTCCCATGGGGAGAGGCTTTGGGGCTTCCCCCCTGCGTGGATTAAGATGTGATGGTGGGAAGGGAAGCAGCTATCTTGTGTCTCTGAGGGCCAAAGCAATAGGCCGAGATGGCTGAGTGAGAAGGAAGCTGGACAGAGGCGAGTCCTGAGAGGAGGCTGAGCTGCTCCGCCAGCTCTGGGCTGCCGACTGACGCCTTGTTGGATTATAGAAACAAGGCTGCCGTGGCTCCAGGTTTCTTTTTCTTTTCTTTTTTTTAATTTTTATTTTCTTGTTTAAAGTATTACAAATAGTAGTACATATGTCTCATTTTTTCCCCATTGACCTTCCCCCGGCCTCCTCTACCCCCGGCACATGCCCTTACCCGCCCCCCCCCCCCTAGGTTTCTGAAGGCAAGCTCAGTCCCTCAGAAACCCCGCCAGGGCGGAACAGGCTGCTCGCTAAGCAGGTTGACTGCCCTGGGGCCTGCTTGCTTCCTGTGGGCTTCTCCACGCTGCCATCCCCAGGGGCAAGGGGCCTCTAGTTGCCCTGCCAGGAGAAGTGTTAGGAGGAAAGCAGCAGTAGCACAGCCGAAAGACATGATGGAGCCTCTGGGAAGCTCCACAGATGGGAGAAGTAGTGGAAAACTACAACCCCAGTGTGTCCTCAAAACCAGGAAAGTGGAAGAATTGAAAAGGGGCCTCTCTGACAAAGGGCTCAGCATCAAACCCAGCACCCTTCTTTCAACAGACCGTGGAGCAATGTCTCCTTTCATCTTCTGACATGGAATTCACAGGCCATATACCTACCCAAACACAAGCTAAAAGAAACAGTATGCGTCATCTGTATTACAAATGGGAAGAAAAGAAAGCAACTTACGATGAAACATATTTGTGTATGTAAGTGCTCAGCAGACTCTCAGAAGGGAAACTGAAGTCCTGAGGTATGCGAGGAGCAATGTGAATGGCTCACAGGTGCAGGCTGGGCAGGTGTGGATGTTGGGACCATGTGGAACATCGTGAATGACTCACAGGTGCAGGCCGGGCAGGTGTGGATGTTGGTGACCATGTGGAACACCATGAATGACTCACAGTTGCAGGCCGGGCAGGTATGGATGTTGGTGACCATGTGGAACACCGTGAATGACTCGCAGATGCAGGCCAGGCAGGTGTGGATGCTGGTGACCACGTGGAACACCGTGAATGACTCATAGGTGCAGGGTGGGCAGGTGTGGATGTTGGTGACCACGTGGAACACCGAGAATGACTCGCAGATGCAGGCTGGGCAGGTGTGGATGTTGGTGACCACATGAAACACCATGAATGACTCGCAGATGCAGGCTTGGCAGGTGTGGCTGTTGGTGACCATGTGGAACACCGTGAATGACTCGCAGATGCAGGCCGGGCAGGTGTGGATGTTGGTGACCATGTGGAACACCGTGAATGACTCACAGATGCAGGCTGGGCAGGTGTGGATGTTGGTGACCACGTGGAACACCATGAATGACACACAGGTGCAGGCTGGGCAGGTGTGGATGTTGGTGACCACGTGGAACACCATGAATGACTCGCAGATGCAGGCTGGGCAGGTGTGGATGTTGGTGACCACGTGGAACACCGTGAATGACTCGCAGATGCAGGCTGGGCAGGTGTGGATGTTGGTGACCACGTGGAACACCATGAATGACTCGCAGATGCAGGCTGGGCAGGTGTGGATGTTGGTGACCACGTGGCACACCATGAATGACTCGCAGATGCAGGCTGGGCAGGTGTGGATGTTGGTGACCATGTGGAACACCATGAATGACTCGCAGATGCAGGCTGGGCAGGTGTGGATGTTGGTGACCATGTGGCACACCATGAATGACTCACAGGTGCAGGCCAGGCAGGTGTGGATGTTGGTGACCATGTGGCACACCATGAATGACTCACAGGTGCAGGCCAGGCAGGTGTGGATGTTGGTGACCACGTGGAACACCATGAATGACACACAGGTGCAGGCCAGGCAGGTGTGGATGTTGGTGACCACGTGGAACACCATGAATGACACACAGGTGCAGGCTGGGCAGGTGTGGATGTTGGTGACCACGTGGAACACCATGAATGACTCGCAGATGCAGGCTGGGCAGGTGTGGATGTTGGTGACCATGTGGCACACCATGAATGACTCGCAGATGCAGGCTGGGCAGGTGTGGATGTTGGTGACCATGTGGAACACCGTGAATGACTCGCAGATGCAGGCTGGGCAGGTGTGGATGTTGGTGACCATGTGGCACACCATGAATGACTCACAGGTGCAGGCCAGGCAGGTGTGGATGTTGGTGACCATGTGGCACACCATGAATGACACACAGGTGCAGGCTGGGCAGGTGTGGATGTTGGTGACCATGTGGCACACCATGAATGACACACAGGTGCAGGCTGGGCAGGTGTGGATGTTGGTGACCATGGAGAACACTATGAATGACTCGCAGATGCAGGCTGGGCAGGTGTGGATGTTGGTGACCACGTGGAACACCATGAATGACTCGCAGATGCAGGCTGGGCAGGTGTGGATGTTGGTGACCACGTGGCACACCATGAATGACTCGCAGATGCAGGCTGGGCAGGTGTGGATGTTGGTGACCATGTGGAACACCGTGAATGACTCGCAGATGCAAGCTGGGCAGGTGTGGATGTTGGTGACCACGTGGAACACCATGAATGACACACAGGTGCAGGCTGGGCAGGTGTGGATGTTGGTGACCACGTGGAACACCATGAATGACTCGCAGATGCAGGCTGGGCAGGTGTGGATGTTGGTGACCATGTGGCACACCATGAATGACTCGCAGATGCAGGCTGGGCAGGTGTGGATGTTGGTGACCATGTGGAACACCGTGAATGACTCGCAGATGCAGGCTGGGCAGGTGTGGATGTTGGTGACCATGTGGAACACCGTGAATGACTCACAGATGCAGGCTGGGCAGGTGTGGATGTTGGTGACCATGTGGCACACCATGAATGACTCACAGGTGCAGGCCAGGCAGGTGTGGATGTTGGTGACCATGTGGCACACCGTGAATGACTCACAGATGCAGGCTGGGCAGGTGTGGATGTTGGTGACCGAACTCACAAACAGCACTGATGGCGCTTTCTGAAATAGCACAAAAGCTCTGGGTGAAGGTCTTAAGAACCAAGGTACACTTTCATTTTGATTTACACAATAGTTTGTTGTAAGAAAATTAGTGTATATTAATAATGGGTCAAAAATGCTGTTTGGCTATGTATAAAGTAGTGTGAGTGTCCAGACTGAGACACATGTAACCACGTTTTTACCTACAGTAGTGTCCAGAGGGGTGCAGACCGTGGACAGTTCTTGGTGCAGTTATGTGCCCTGCTATGGACAGCTTAGAATCCCTCAGTTCCACCAGCTGTGGACAGCTTTTCTATTGAGACCACCCCCTGCAGAACCCCCGTGTGCCAGCAGGTGGTGCTACTGAGAAGGCAAAGTCTGAACCGCACAGTGGCTCAGGATTGAAGGGTGTAAAGGATAGGATATGTCAAAATGATGTGGAAACTTTAGAAAAATACAATTTAGAAGATACAAGGAAATAAAGATCTAGAAAAGTACTCATACAAGCCTGAGAGATGTCCAGCAAACTTTGCGATAGAGGCTATATAGAAAGGTCAGGGCAGAGCGGTCAGCTTGGGAATGAGTGCCCTTCTCAGTGACACCCTAGTGAGCACAGCGTCCTCATGCATTTCTCAGTCAGCTTCTGGATTGTGGCAGGGAAAGTGATTTGTGAGAGAGCTTGATATTTCCCAGGAGGGGCTGGCATGTGTGAGATGTGTGTGTGTGTGTGTGTGTGTGTGTGTGTGTGTGTGGTGTGTGTGTGCTAGAGTCTCTGCATGGGTGAGTAAATGTGAGTGCCTGTGAGTGTGTGTGGATATAGATTGTCTGGTCTGCCATTCACTTGATTTCTAATAATAGCCTTATTTAGGCATGATTCACATACCATAAAATTTCATTCTTTTCAGCTGTACAATTGGCTTTTAGTCTATTCACAGAGCTGGGCAACCATCACCATTATCTAATTTTGGAACATTTTCATCACCCTGAAAAGAAAGCCATACCCATTAGCAGTCACTCTCCCATTTCCGCCAGCCCCCAGTCCATGTTCTGTCTGTGTTTTTGTCTGGATGTTCTGGACATTTCATGTAATTAGAATCATATAATATGCAGCTTTTTGTGTCTGGCTTTTCCCCTTAGCACAACGTCCCACGGCTCATTCAGGTAGCAGACGTCAGTGCTTCCTCCCTTGCTGTGGCTGGTTAATATTCTGTTGCCTGGATAGTCCACTGTTACCCACTTATCGGTTGGTGGACATTTGGGTTGTTTCTACTTGCTTGCGATTATGAATCGCACTATCAGGAATCTTTATGCACACGTGTATGTGTGGAAGTGTGCTGTCATTTCTCTTGGGTCAGTGCCTAGGAGTGGACCTGCTGGGTCACGTGGCAATTCTGGGTTTAACTGTTGGAGGAGCTTCCACAGTTTTCCACAGCGACTGCCCCAGTTCACACTCCCACCAGCAGCGTGTGAGGTTCCAGTCTCCCCGCACCCTCGCTGGCACTCGCTGTCGTCCATCATGTCCATCCGGGCCGTCCTGTTGAGTGTTGAGTCGCGTCTCATTGTGGCTTTGGTCTGCATTCCCCTGATGACTGATGACATTCAGCCTATGTTCATGTGTTTACCGGCCTTCTCGTATTTTCTTTAAAGACGTGTCTGCGCAGGTCTTCTGTTCATTTTTCAGTGGGGCAGCTGTCTTGTGGTTGTTGGCTGCAGGAGTGCTCAGTGTGCCCCAGATACACGTCCCGGGTCCCTGTGTGCCCCTTGGCGTCCGGCGCAGGTCTCACCTCCGCACGATGGGCATCTGGGTGGACTGTGTGTTGCTGTGGGCGTTCTGTGCACTGCGGGATGTTTCAGTGTCCAGCTTCCATAGAGGCCGGCAGCACCCCATTGTGACAACCAAGACTGTCCCCTAGGTGTCAGAATTGCTCTGGGTGAGAAGCCACTTTAGCTGAATGTCCTCATCCGCAGAGGACACTTGCGGGCACCTGGTGACTGTGTTGGGTTTCCCTGCACAGGAGCGCGTGTGTCCCTGGGTCTCTGTAAATGTGCAGCTGTGCCCATAAAACTCAAACACGGAGTTTCTCAAAGGGGGTTTCGTAGTGGAGAACACGGAAGGTGAGCGGTGCCTCCCTTACGCAGTGTGTTTCCGGAGTTCATGTGTGCCTGCAGACCCGTGCACCCCAAGCACGTCTTCTACTTCTCTGGGTGCAGTTTGCAGAGGGCCCTGGGGGTGGAGGACGCCCCTGTGGGAGACATGGACGGGGCAGGGGGTGAGGGGAGGTCAGGGAATTGAAGGGAAGAGAGGGAGGGGCCTGCGGAGAGACAGGAGGCCGGTTTCCTCACCCAGCATGCCAGGTAGGATCCCTGCTTGCGTCCCCTGGGACGGACCACATCTCAGGGACCCACAAACAACTCAGGGTGGCCACAGGGCTAGGCAGTGAGACAGCACGAGTGCACCTTCTGGAAGTTTCCTGAAGCCTCTGAGGGGTGCGCTGGTGGGATGCTTAGGGGAGGGGCCCCATGTGGGGGGTCAAAGGATGGCGGCCACCAGGGCCTGAGCAGGCCTGTGAGGGGCTGAAGCCACGGAGGCCTCCGGGCCCCTGAGACAGTGCAGACCCCTCAGAGCGAAGGGCGCAGCACCAGGACCCTCCCCCTCCCCTCCCCCAGCACCATCTTGGAGAGAAGAGAGAGAATCACAAAGATTAAGGATTTATCCAGAAAGATGGACTTATCCAAACGCACCAGTGAAACTATGGATTAGGCCACTGTCTGAGTCTCCTCGAAGGCCTGTGAGGCACGAAGCCGGGTGGGCACCACCAGCGCCCTGAGGCTGCCTGGAAACCGCTCACTTCCAAGTGGATCCGAGGGAAATCGATGCAAGGCCTTGTGCACACAGGGCAGCCATTTGTCATCTTGACTGTAAAACGCATTCGGGGAAGATGGTGTGTGCGGCCTGGGACTCGGGCCCTGGAGGGGGTGGTGCCCTGAGCCGCCTGAGTGCCGGTGGCAGGAGGGAGATCCTACTGTGGGGAGGAGGGTGAGGGGGCAGCGAGGGCAAGTGGCACAGGGGCTCGGGGCTCAGGGACACGAGATGTTTGGTAATAATCGGAGAAACTGTGTGGAGAGGGAGGAACTCTCTCTGGTCTACTTGTCTATAAATCCAAAACTGCTCTAAAAATTAAAGTCCATTATATTTAAAGCACCCGTTATACAAACAAGTGATTCTGTGTCACAGTCTTCGGGACCGTTCCCCAGGAGATGTGTTTAAAGCGGTGGTGATGGGTTTGTGGCAATGGCACTGCAGTGTCACCTCTGAATCACCTTTTTGACCTTGAGCGCACTGCCTGTCTTGTTGAGCAGCCAGAACCTGGGCTGAGTGTGAAGGCAGCTCCTGATGAGCATAAGGAGCTAACACCTCACCTGGAAGATGCCGATGGTGGTCTTGCAGTGCGAGTGTTCTGTGTCCTGTTTCAATGGGGTAGAGCATGTGTGTTGAGGGGCCAGTAGCTGGTATATTAAATTAAGAATATGCAGAGCCCTGGCCAGTGTTCTCAATGATTTGAGTGTCTGCCCTCGCACTAAAGAGTCCTGGGTTCAATTCCCAGTCAAGGGCACATACCTGCGCTACAGGTTTGATCCCTGGCCCAGGTCGGGGCACATGCAGGAAGCAACCAGATGTCTCTCTCTCACATCGATGTTTCTCTTTCTCTCCTCTCTCCTCCCCTCCCTCTCTCCCTTCCACTCCCTCTAAAAAAAAAAAAAAAAGAGCCCTAACCGGTTTGGCTCAGTGGATAGAGCATCGGCCTGCGGACTGAAGGGTCCCAGGTTCGATTCCGGTCAAGGGCATGTACCTGGGTTGTGGGCACATCCCCAGTAGGGAGTGTGCAGGAGGCAGCTGATCGATGTTTCTCTCTCATCGATGTTTCTAACTCTCTATCCCTCTCCCTCCTTTCTGTAGAAATCAATAAAATTTATTTTAAAAAATCAATGCAAAAAATATGCTTGGGTGAGGATTAACAATAATAAAGAAGAATATGCAAATTATGCCTTGCTGAATGAGGGGGCATAAAGCAGGCCCCTCAGCATCTGACCTCTCTCTCTGAGGAAGGGAAAGCGCAGGGATCATTTTGATTGAAGGCTCCGTTTCAATATACTCAGACGAAGGAAGCAGCCACAAGATTTATTACTCACAGATCTCAGAACGGGGTGCAGTGAGCAGAAGGAAGGGCAGCCCTCCATCCCAGGTCACAGGCAATCAGGGGACAGAGGGCAGAGTAGGAGGCAGTTGGGGCCGAGGTCACTAACTTTTTGAGGGCTCACCTCTTAAGTGGTTATTGTAAAAGGTGCCCCCGGGAAAAGCAAGGTGGGAACCTGAGGTGGGGATCCTAAGCTCAGGTTCTATCCAAATGTCCAGACTTCGGGTGTGAGCAGGGTTGTCATACTGTAAGATGCCGAGGCCGCGACTTAGCTCTTTCCCCATCACTTCGTGTCTGGCACATTTTATACACTCAGTAAGGGAGGCTGTTAAAATCAGTGGTTGGGCTGGTCCTAACATCCCTCTCAGACTCACAAAAATGAAGCATAAATGTGTGAATTCATGAAACTCGGCTCATTGAGGCACGGATATTTGCCACGTATTTTATGCTTTAGATGTTGCTCTTCAGGGGTCATTTCGGACTATTCTTGTGGCTTCCATATGGCTTCAGCCAGACTGGACATCCTTGGCTGTTGACTGTGAAAAACCTGAGCTCCCCCATCAGTGGGTGAGCCCTGTCTCTTCCTTCCAGAGTATTGTGTTTAGAGGGGATTTCTCTTTGAAATTTTATTTGATTTCTCTTTTCATTAGTATTTGTTGATATTCTAGAGCTCAGGATGACTCACATTAAAATTTATTCACTCTTTTGCTAGATCAGCTTTTCATTTGAAAGGTCAAAATCCATGTAGGCATCATTTGGTTACCTAGCCCCGTGGTCGGCACAAAAGTGTGGCTCTTCCACAAAATACCACGTGCGGGCACTCACGTACAGTGCGATTGAAACTTCGTGGCCCATGCGCAGAAGTCGGTATTTTGTGGAAGAGCCACACTCAAGGGGCCAAAGAGCCGCATGTGGCTCGCGAGCCGCAGTTTGCCGACCACTGACCTAGCCAAATTATCCCAAGTAAAACTAGTCAAGATCCTCCAGTAGATATCACTACAGATTATTTTTCTTCTCTTTCTGATTAAAAATTACAATAATTTTAATTTCAAAATAAATAAAATAGATGTCACTGTGGCCCACATAAGCATAACGGCCCACTAGCTAGATGTCTTGGTGAGCCAACATATCGCTTTATTTTGTTGAAACCTATGTTGATGTGCATGATCTACTACAGCGAAATAAACACTTTGAAATTAAAATAGAAACAAGAACGAAAACTGGCTCTTTTAATCCACAGGGCGCAGAGGAGGTTAGAGTTGTTCAAGTCCCCTGAGATTTTGCCATGAAAATGGGCTAGAGTTTTCCGCAAGGTCAAGGTTCCTTCTTATCTGTGCAACTGAAACAGCAACCTCCTTTGTTGTCTCAGGAATTCTTTTTGAATGAATTCAACCAGAGAGCTAGAGTGAGGTGTATATTTAGAGCTCATCTAGTCAGAAGAGCAGCTTAGGAGGATGCTTGTGCCATGACATAACATTAAAAATTAACCCAAGAAAGACCACTTCCTGGAAGAGAGAATGGATATACTTTCTCCTAATCTTCCTACTAAGTAAAATGAGAAACCCTGAACTTTATATACGAAAAGACACAAGAAGACTCTGAAAGGCGGAGAGAACAAACCAACCAGCCAAGGACCCCAGAGCCCTAGGAAGACACAGTGGCGGGGGAGGGGGTCCCCTGGGATTTTTTCTGCCTCAACACATCCAGACTGGATGCTAGAGAAGCTGGCCACCTGGGGACACCAACAGGCATAGAAAAACAAAACAAAACAAAACTCCAAACCAAAGACTGCGCTCTCTGCCAAAGGACCAGGGAAGGGGGCCGAATAGCCAGACAGAAAACTTCTAGGCAATATCTATCCCAGCCATACACCACAGGGTGACCCCACCCCACCCTGACCCCAAAGATGAGTGGGAGGTCTAGACTTCCAGCCTTACGAGGCTGCATGAGGTCCCCGTACACCCCCTAAGGTGGTGCAGAGAAAGCCAAGTCAGAAGCCTGACTTCCATTCCCCCTGTTGGACTCTAACAAAAACCCACATTTAGGTCATTGTAGTCACAAAAGGAGAGAGGATAAAGGTGGGCTGAAAAGTACTCAAAGAAATAATGGCTTGAAAATGGCCCAATTTTGGCCTAAAAGATACAATGTTAAAAGACAGATATGTAAAAAGCTGATAGACCCCCAATCAGAATAAATCCCCTCAGAACCACACCAAAACATATCTTAGACAGACTCCTGAAAACTGAAGACAAAGAAAAAACGTTGAGCAGAGTGAGAATGAGCTGACCCCTTACCTACAGGGGAAACAATCCCACTGATAGAAGATGGGCATCACAAGGAAGGGGCACGCCTTCCCGGCGCCGGCAGAAAACAACAGCCAATCCATAATCCTGTACCCAGTGGAAATGCTCTTCAGGAGTGAAGGAGATATCGACATTCTCAGACGAAAGAAAACTTTAAAAAATTATTGCCAGTAGATTTATTCTAAAAGAGTAATTAAAGGAAATTCTATAGATATACCAATAAAAATAGATCAAAGGAGAAACTTTGAAATACCAGAGGGGGGGGAAAACATGGTAAATATATATATATTTACCATGTTTTCATATATATATGAAACTATAGACTTTCCCTGTCCTCTTGAGCTTTTGAAATCATGTTTGACAAACAAAGCAAACATTACAACACTGTCTGGCGTAGTTCTCAATGTATGTAAAGGAATTCAATTTAAGATAAATATTTTATAAGTGAGTAAAGGGACATAAAGAGAAGTAAAGGTTGTACACTTGTATTTAACTAGTAAAATGATAACACCAGTAGACTGTGATAGGTTATCTATTTATCTATCTATCTATCTATCTATATAAAAGCATAATATGCAAATCAACCAGACGGCAGAACGAGCAGTCGGCTATGTCGTGCACTGACCATCAAGGGGCAGATGCTCAATGCAGGAGCTGCCCCAGCCCGCAGGCCCTGATCGCCTGATCAGGGCCTGCTGGCCAACCTCTCAGTCCCTCCCCTTGGCCGGCAGGCTCTGTCACCTGATGGGGAACAGGGAACTGGGGGTGGGTGGCGGCGGACGTGGGTGGGCGTGCCACGGCCCTGATTGCAGGCCAGGTCTAGGGACCCTACACGTGCACGAATTTCATGCACCAGGCCTTTAGTATATGTATAATGTAATACCTAGAGTAACCATTAAAAATAACTATGCAAAAAAAGGCATATCCAAAAACATAATAGAAAGTAAAAATTGAATTCTTAAATATGTTCAAGTAACCACAGGAAGGCAGAGAAATGAAAACAAACTTAAACCCTAATATGTCAGTGCTGACACTAAATGTAAGTTGTCTAAATACACCAATTAGGAAACAGGGACGGGCAGAGTGGATAAAAAAACATGACCTGATCATACACTGTTTTTGAGAAATTCACTTCAAATATAATAGCATAGGCAGGTTGAAAGTAAAAACATGGAAAAAGATATATAAACATTAAAAGAAAGCAGGACTATCTCTATTAATATCAGATTAAGTGACATTAGAGCAAAGAAAATTTGCCATAGTGATAAATGGGTCAATTAAGCAAGAAGGCATAGCAATCCTAAATGTATATGCACCAAACAACAGAGCTGTGAAATATGTGAAGCAAAAACTAATAGAATTGAAAGCAGAAATAGAACTAAGCAGAAAATCATCAAAGATTTAGAAAAACTCAACAACACCATTAACCAACAAGCTCTAGTCAATATCCATAAAATGTTTCACCCTAAAACAGCGTAATACACGTTCTTTTCAAGAGCTCATGGTCCCCCCCCCCCCAAGAGAGACCATATCTAGGCCATAAAACAAACCTCAATGAATTTAAAGAATTGAAATCATACAGAGTGTGTTCTCTGATCACAATGGAAGTAAACTAAATATCAAGCACAGAAAGGTAATGGGAAATTGATAAACACTTGGAAAATAAATAATATGCTTCTCAATAATCCTTTGGCTAAAGTGGAAGCTTCAAGGGAAATGTTTTAAATATATTGAATGAAAACAAAAATGCAACATATCAGAATTTATGGGACATAGCTAAGCAGTACTGAGAGAAATTTATAGGACCAGATGCATATACAGTAGGTCCTTGGGTTACATCGGAGATTTGTTCCTATGGCTCAATGTAAGGCGATTTTTGCCGTTAAGTCGGAACCCACCTACACAGCACCTACGTCACTCACATGGAGCACATACACAGCAGTAATGAAGTGAAACAGTAAAAAAATTTAAAAGAAAGATAACAAGTCCTGACCTTTACTTGTGGTAAATAAATAATAAAAAACATAAAGCACGTATGTACATACGTCGAAATGACAGAACTTTTTTTTTATATATAAATACAGGCAGTCCTTGGGTTATGTCAGACTCGACGTATGTTGTTTCATGGTTACGTCGCCATCTCTCATTTATTTATAAAAAAAAAGTTCCGTCATTTCGAAGTATGTACATATGTGCTTTATGTTTTTTATTATTTATTTACCAGAAGCAAAGGTCAGGAATTGTTCTCTTAAATTTTTTTACAGCTTCACTTTATTCCTGCTGTGTGTGTGCTCCATGTGAGTGATGTAGGTGCTTATGTAGGTGGGTTCCGACTTATGGCGAAAATCGCGTTACGTTGCGCCTTAGAAACGGATCTCCGACTTAACCCGAGGACCTACTGTAAATGGGAGATGGCAATGTAACCACGAAACGACATACGTCGATTCCAACGTAACCCAAGGACTGTCTGTGTTAGGGAATAGGAACATTCTCAAGGCCACAATCTCAGCTCCCACCTCAAGAACTTAGAGAAAGAGGAACAAAATAAACCCAAGGCAAAAATAGAAGGAAGAAAATAACAAGAACCAAAATTAATGAAATTGAAAACGGAAAAACAGTAGACAAAATGAACGAAACAGCAATCTGGTTCTTTGAGAAGATCAGTAAAATTGACAAATCTCTAACAAGACTAAAAAAAAAAAAAAAATCAACAAAGAAGACACAATTACCAATATCAGCAGTGAAACAGGAACTACCACTACAAACTCTGCAGCCAGTAAAAGGTAAGGAAGGGTACAGACAGAACAATCCTAAGCATATATTTGACAACTTACAGAAATTGGACCACTTTCTTCAAAAACACAAACTGCCACATCTCATTCAATAGGAAATGGATCATCGAAGAGCCCTGCAGCCACGTTCACACATCTGGGTTGCATTAGAAGTGTTTTATCAATGCGTAGAATCGTATTTGTGTGGGAAAAAGAGAGAAAAGGAGCTTTCCTTTTAGATAGCTGTGACCTTGACTGGCTTAAATGAATATTTGCTGCAGATGTATAGGTCCAGATCTAAAAGTTTAAATAGATGTCAAGGTAGGTTAACTCAATTTCAGTGACCTTGGTGTTGAGCCTTGGAAAATATTGCCTCTAAGTTAAGGCTTGAATAAATGACATTTCTAAAATTAAATCAGATGTATTTAAATATTCAGCACTAGGTTAAGGAAGGTGGAAGGCAACAGACCGGTTCCAAGGTAAGTGCCAGGCCCTGCATATCACTTCCTCCTGCTTCTGGAGTCTCAATTGGAGCTTCAAGACCGACAGACAACCTGCCTTCTCCTACTCCCTGAGCAGCAGGTGCCCTGGCTGGTGGGTGTTTCACACACACACCTGATTCCCTAGTTTCTGTTTTTCCTGCTAACCACATCCCTCTTCAGGAGGAAAGGGAGGAAGCTGAATCTGCTTCAAAACACTCAAGGCTCCCACACACCAGCTCCTGCTCCTCTTGGCTCAATGGGAACCCACGTTTTTCAGACCCTCCATGGTGGTGCCTTCATCCTTCTGACCTTTTTGGTATTTTGTGGGTTGTTTGTGGGGCCTTTTGGTGAGGAGAATCTGAAAATGTATGATGAGATTGAATTTAAATTTGTCAATTTTCTAAACAAAGTAATAAACCAACTTCCTAATTATAAATTGGCGTGTTCTCCGGTGTTTACTGTTTTGGACTGAATTCACACGGAGCAAGACTATAAACAGCAGCCTGCGTCAGAACTGGGACGACACCGTGCTGCAGACCACGTTATCACTCCCATCGGTGGCTCCATTGTTAGCAGTTTCCTCTCCGCTTCAACGTCTGGTCCACTGGCCAGAGAGAGTATGGGGCACGGAGCACTCAGTGTGAATATTAACAAGGCAGATGGCAGGTCCATGCCCATTTTTGAAATATATGCTATTTTTACAAAGAGCAGTTGATGCCTACGTAGGAGGGGCAAGTGTGAGTGTGGGTATTACCTGGGTGAGGGACTGCTTCTCACCGGTGAGTCTGTCCTGGTGCTCTGGGCGCACCCCCTTTGGTGACAGCGGCACCATCTCTGCTCACTGCAGGAGGTAAATGTAATGCCGCCCTTTGCTGGGAGCCCTATTTTGGATTCAGTCCGTGTTTGATGTGTTTCTGCTGAATTGGAAGGCGCATTTGCAGCTCTGATTTCCTGTAGGAATGTGTGAAGCTCACTTCGGGGTGAGGGACGAGGCTCACTGACTGAGAGGTGGTGTTCACACTGATAGATATGTACTGAGCCACCAACCCCATAGGGTGGAGTGGGAGCTCACAGAAGGGGGACTGTTCTGTCTGCTTCACAGGGGCTTACTTCTGCAGACACACAGTTCAATGGCAGAAGGTGGGGATGGGAGGGATCCCCCTACAGATCTTACCTGTGGTCCCTGGAGGGAGGGAGGTCCAGACTCTCGGTGTAAATCCCTCTTTTGGCCCATTCAGGCCCCAACACCAGGGGCTGATCCCTGTTTCTCAGCCTTCCAGCTGGAAATCTGGGAGCTCACCCAGACCTGCGGGGCCAGGCCGGTGGGGCTGGGACAGGCGCAGACACGGGCAGGGCGGGACCGAGGAGGCTGTGTCTGCTCTGAGCCCTCTTCCCTGAGGCTCTCAGAACGGCACTTTATTTTACAATCTGTGTAGTCACCTGACATTTCTAAGTATAAGTGAAGTGTTAAGTTTGCTTTCATTGTTGAACTTTTTCTGAGTTTGTCTTGTCACCCAATGAGATTGTAAGCGCCTTGAGGCCGTCTTTTATTTTCCTGTGACACCAGTTTTCCCAGGCCTCAAGCATAGTGGCAGCAAGAGAATGAAACTCTCCAGCTCTGCCCAGCTCAGACCCATGGGCTCTGGGTCATCTTACTATTCTCAGTGTCCCTCCTCCCGGCTCCACCCTACACCTCCAGGGGTGGGAAGGTGGCCCTTTCCTAAAACCCCCAGGCAGGTCCCTTGGCACTCCCACCATCTACATCCTTATGCAGGTGCCAATGCTCTCAACACCTCACGCAGACATCCGGCCTTAAGAAAGGAGGAAATCCTGCCATTTGGGACAGCATAGGTGGCCCTGGAGGACATTATGCTACGTAAAGTAAGTCAGGCAAAAAGGGACAAATACTGCATGATTCCACTTACAAGAGATATTAGGAGTCAGACTTACAGAAGCAGAGAGTAGGAGGGTGGCTGCAGAGGCTGCCGGGAGAGGCGACGTGTTCACTAGGTATGAAGTTTGGTTACACAAGATGAGCCATTCCCAGAGACCCGTGGGGCAGCAGAGCGCCCTCAGTTAGCAACACGGTTCTGTGCACTTAACAACCTGTTAGGAGGGTAGAGCTCATGTTCTTACTACACAAAGGGGCTGACAGAAGGGAGCTTTTGCAGGTGAGGGACATGTCTGTTAGGCTGTGGCAAGGGTTTCCTGGTGTTCCTGTAGGTCAGGGGTCCTCAAACTACGGCCCGCGGGCCACATGCAAATACAAGTATTTGTTCCCGTTTTGTTTTTTTACTTCAAAATAAGATATGTGCAGTGTGCATAGGAATTTGTTCACAGTTTTTTTTAAAAACTATAGTCCGGCCCTCCAACGGTCTGAGGGACAGTGAACTGGCCCCCTGTTTAAAAAGTTTGAGGACCCCTGCTAGGTCCTGACTCATCAACTTGTACACATTAAATATGTGCATTTCTTTGTATATTAATTAAACTTTAATAGAAAATATTAAAATAAAAATTAAAAAGATGTTAGTCAGACCACTTTTATTTTTTAATCTCTCTCCTGTACCTGGTTGTCCTGAAAACGTAGTCAGGTGAGGATGTAGGGCCAAATGGTCCCCCCTGAATGACCGCTTTCCTTGGACTAGTCTCTCCCCCTTGGCACGGACTAGCCTCTCCCCCTTGGCACACCCTCTCGGGCGATCCCCTCCAGGAGGCTCTGGGCTCCCAGAGACACTGGTTTACAAGGCGGAGCACCAGGAGAACCACGCTCTAGGCCTTCTGCTGTGTTCGTGTGCTCTTTGCAGGGTGGGTACACTGCCCCGCCAACAGCAGGTGCTCATATTCGCTGGCTTGCTCTGTAAGGAGAGACACAATTCCGGGATACTCAGAGCTCCTCTGTCACGCCCGCCTGCTGGGATCTGTGTGGAGACCTGGCCAGTGCCAGGCTCAGGGGCTTGCTCCCTCAGACCTCAGAATTCAGGGACAAATGAAGAGTGACATGGCCAGGATTTGAGCCACAGAAGTGGCGGCTCAAGTAGGTGCCGGATGAATAAATCTGCAGCAAAGCATGAACGGCAAGCCTCAAGTCTCAGGCTGCGCTTCATGGGTCAGGAGTGGGAGGGCGCTCCGGGCCCCTGCAGATCGCCGTGGGAAATCATGAACAAACTCTGAAGCATAGAGACCGTGGTCATAGATCTGACTGGGTTTGGATTCTTTCTGAGGTCCATTCTGGCTTTCATGGGCTAATTCTCTGAATATTATAACGTTGGCTAATATTTATTGAATGCTTACCACACACCAGACATTGTTCTAATCATCTGTACATATGTGATCCTCAAAACAACCCAACGATGTAGGTACTTTATGAACCCCATTTTACAGGTGAGGAAACTGAAGCAGAGAAAGGTTAAGTAACTTCTTCAAGGTCACCCACCCAGTAAGTGGCCACGCTGGGATTTGAACCCAGGTGGTTGACTCTGGGACCCAAACTTGGAACCACACTACAAGGCAAAGTTTCCTGAATAGGCATTTCCATCACCACAAAGAGCACTTCAAGCATTCAACATTCTGGATGTGAACGTCATCCGGAAGGACCAGGACCAATGGCTCCCTGTGGGGCGGGGCCATGTGCACACATCCTGCTTGTGGGCCTTTAAAAATATATCTACACCTCCAGGAAATCCCCAGATACTTTGGAGAATAAAATCAACTCAGGTTGCCAGAATTGAGTTGAGATGTTGCATTGAGTCCAGAGGGACTGATGCTGCATCCTTTAATGCCAACGGTATGCTTTTCTCTAGTTTCATTTGGTTTCTTGGAAAGCACTTGAAATGTAGAAAGTCCAGTTGCCACAGTGTATTGATTTATTTTCCCTACTTCCCAGGAGGCATGATTACTAAGGAACCCAAATAACCAAATACAAGCTGAGAGCCAGTGGCCCTGGCCCAGCACCCACCCACGTGGCCACCCCGGCGCGAGGGAAGTCACTGCTCTGATCTGAGGAGGAACAGTTCTGTATTGAAAACCTGAACTCATGTTCAGATAATATAAGGAGAATATTAGAAGTTCAAGCTCAAGTTAGCTTTTAAGTATTTTGCCTTTTAAAACTAATATTTTCAGCCTGTGCTTGTTTTATACAATGGACCATATTTTGAGAGCCAAATATCAAGAGATACGGCCTGGAAAAGACGTGAAAACACTGTTTTCTAGAATGAAGTTGTAATGGCATTCTGAAACCTCCTTTTCTGGAAGAGGTCAGTTATGTAATAGAACACCTGATACTTTTAGCACAGTCACTGTTAAACCAGATCACATGGTTTACAGGCATCTGGCCCAGGTGATGACAGCCAGTGGGGTCTGCACAGGCCATTGTCCTCGGGGCAGCATGCAGCTCCCTCTCTCTCTTTGGGATCCTGCGTTTGCTGGGGCCTGGGGGCGGGGGGTGGGGAGAGGGTGGGTGCGAGCCTGACCAAGCACTGCATTTCACAGCTTACTGCCTGTACACTTCTGTTGGCTGGCATCTACTGCTGTTGGATTGACAGGAGTCACTGAGGTGAACCCTGGGTCCAGGTGTGTCCGAGGCCTGGCTTTCAGACCAGGTCTCCTGGAAAGCCAGCCCACACTGGGCCTAAAATATCTTGCTCTTTTGTGTATCTGACCAAAAGCTTATGCCCATCAAAACGGGACACACCATGCATGAGGTTTTCCTTAAATATTGGGTGAGTTTGCAAGACATTTTATATGCATTTATATAGCATCCCAGGGTCTTATTAGTTCCCAGGTAGACCGATCCTTTGTCCTCCCAGCCAGAGGCTCTTGTCACGGCAGTCTTTTGTGCACATTTGAGCAGCATGCCTGTTTTCTCACGTCAGTACCTGCCGAGAGGCAATGACTCCTGCCTCTTCCTTTTTTCAGTCTATGGATGGGTGGCTTTGTGATGCTGTGTTTGAAGCCTTGTGTATAGGCTGACCTATACATAAGGAAAACAAAGAGCAGAGGATTAATGGTGATAATCTGTGAATGTGAGCCTGGAGGGTTCTTACGGACCTCACACATGGAAGATCCTTGCCCCGCAGGCGCCCTGGTCCCACAGAGGACAGCCGTGTTCTCACAGGTGTCCTCACAGGCCAGCCGACAGCGCGGAAGCGTTTTCCAGGGGTCCCTGGTGCTCCTCTCAGAGGACGCAGTGTTTTCAGAGACCGCGCTAATGCTTGTATTCATGAGTCAGTAGCAGCCCAGTATGAAGTCTCCAGATTGTAGAGAGCTTTTAGGCCCATGATGTGTATAAAGAACCGTGGAGATCGAGGGTCTGACACACCTAGTGGTGGCATTATTAATACATGTTAACTTAAAACATTTTATACAATGGAAGTCCAGTTTAATTTTGAACTCGATGCCTTTTTTTCTCTCTAATGTACCTTTTAGAAAGAATTTAAGCGAATTGTGCTGGAATGATCTCCCCACATCTCTGCGCCCCCCCCCCCCCCCCCCACACACACACACACTCCCTTTGATGGCAGCAGACATCGCCCTGTCTCGCCTCTGGGCCCTGAGCAGTTGGTGTGGCGGGTATTTGATATAAGTACCTGCCATCTGGGACTCTTGTGGAGAATTTCTTGGGCCTGGTGTGACATGAGAGCATCCTCTTTAAGAGCAGCATGTGGCACGAGGAGGCCGTGCCCCCTGGCACAGACGCCCACAGTTGAGTTGGGGGTTCTCTCTCCAGGGTGGGGCTCTTCCTCCTTGAGAACAGAGCATCCTTTGCTCCTGCAGGGAGGTAGGTGAGTCATCCTGGGGGAGAGCTGGGCTTTCTAAGGGCAGCTCCCGAAACAATAGCTGAAGGAGGAAGCTGTCCTGTTTTCCTGCAGCTCAGCTGCTAAAGGCATTCTCCACTGTTTCGGTTTGTTTGTCTCCTTCGTGCTGCTCTCTCACGATGAGCATGAATACTTCAGTCTGCCAGCGTAAACACAGGCAGATATCGGTGGACAAGCAAGAGGGACGTCAAAATCTAAAAAGTGAGTAATACCTTAACCTCACACAACCTCACACATGCACAGTGACATGGAACTGCTGCAGCCAGACATCTGTGTTGCTCATGAGCACACGGGACACTGGGTCTGACCCTCACGCCCCAACGAGACCGTAAAATCAGATTTAAAATATAAGGAATGGGTCCTGGCCGCGTGGCTCAGTTGGTTGGAGTGTCATCCCGTACACTGAAAGGTTGTGGGTTCCATCCCCAGTTGGGGCCACGTATGGGAGGCAACTGATTGATGTTTCTCTCCCACATCCTCTCTCTCTAAAAATCAATAAAAACATATCGTAGGGCGAGGATTAAAAATATATATTAGGAATGGACACACTAACTAGGTTTTCTGAATAATCACACATATTTACATGGTGGGAGGTGAGTAATTTAAATGTTTAGCCTATTTATCTGTGCAGGCAGCAGACTCACATGTCGTCACAAAGAAGGGCTCTTCCTCCTGACGCTGGAGGGTTTGTCAGAGGTGCCTGTGCTCCCCCTGTCCAGAGGGGCCCCGGCCCTGTCACCTGCTCTTCAGTGGGTCCTCAAGGTCACTTCACGGGGACTTTGGACAGGGTGGGCAGTCAGGGTCTTCTCCCAGAGGGTGGGATGGGGCCTCAAGGTTTTGGTGTGCGTGGTTCCAACACAACTGCTACTGCTGTCACAAATACCCACACACGGCGGCTTAACCAATGCACACTTATCATCTCATAGTTCAGGAGTCAGGCGTTCGAGACCAAGGTTCCTCTGGAGGCTCCAGCGGAGAGACTATTTCCTGCCCTTTTCCCAGCTTCTAGAAACACCCACATTCCTTGGCTCGTGGCCCCGAATCACTCCAACCTCTGCTTCCATAGGCACATCTCCTCTTCGCCACTGAGCCTCCCGCCAGGATGAGCTCCCCATCTCGAGGTCCCCAGTTCATCATGTCTTTGTGGTCTCTTTGTCCACGTGAGGTGGCACATCCACAGGTCCTGAGGACCAGGCTGCGGGCCTCTTTGGGGGCCGTCACCCCGGCCATCCCAATGGCTGTCTCGGCCACTCACAGGCATGGGCTCACAGGCGTCCTGGTCCAAGCTGTGGTCGCAGCTCAGGTGGGGACCCCTGAGGGCTGGCTGGCCTTTTGTTGACAGTGACAGGGTTGCCTGGGCATGCAGTTAGAAACATCCAGGCATGTTCAACTTCCCTTTGCTCCCCCTCCCCCTTCCACTAACAGAATGCCCGTGGCTCCCAGCATTGCTGCCTGGGGGCTCTGGTTGTGCTGGATGCTGCCCTGCTCTCAGGTCTGCCCGGGGGAGAGAAGTGGCAGAGCTGCTAAAGGACCTTCTGAGGGTCTAGTCCAGCCGTGGGCAAACTATGGCCCATGGAGCCAAAAGAGCAGAGGGTTCTCTTGCTCTCTCCCCTCCGCTCCTTCACCAGCAGCAGTGTTAACATGGCAACGTCGGGAAACACGGCCGCAGCTCCTTCTTCTGAGTCCAGTTTAAGAACCCATTGTGGCCCTCGAGTCAAAAAGTTTGCCCACCCCTGGTCTAGTCTGTTGGACATTGGACATATGTATGGCTTAAAGTCATACATCAAAAAAATGAAATAATTGTATGTTACTGTTCCATTGTCATTAAAATAAAATGGGTGCAGGCACTACCATGGTCTGAGTGTGTGTCCCCCCAAATTCCTACATGCCTGACGGGATGGTGTCAGGTGGTGGGTTTCTGGGGAGGTGACTAGGTCACGAGAGTGGGGCCTCCTGAATGGGATGTGTGCCCTGGGACAAGAGACCCCACCACCTTGTGAGGGTGCAGGGAGAAGGCCCTAGAAGAGGGTTCTCTCCTGAGCCCGACCATGCGTGCCTCGCTCTCTGACTTCCAGCCTGCAGAGCTGTGAGAAGCACATCTGTCTCCAAGCCACCAGTCCTGGCATTTTGTTACAGCGCCGGAGCAGACCACGACAAGCACTAATCGGAAAGTGTGTGGAGGTGCTTTACACCGTGTATGTGTTTACTGCTTCATGCCTGCAGGAGCATGTTTCCAATGTGAAATCTTTCCAACTAGACTAGAAGCTGGTCTGCCCCATGGGGAGGCCCACAGGCCTGACACCCCCAAATGACCTGCTCAAGGTACACAGCTGGGAGGTGGCAGGGCCGCAGCCAAGCCTGGGGGCATATTTGGATAATCTTGGAACCTGAGGAAGCCAGTGCTCTGGGTCCCCATGAGCAGGAGGGGTTGGTGTCCCAGACCTGGCAAGGCCCCGCCCACCATAGGCCCCGCCCACCATAGGCCCCGCCCCATCCCAAGGCCCATCCTTCCAGTTCTCATTTTCATGGTCCCAGCAGAATGGGACCCAGGTAGGGGCTTCCCCTGCCACTTGCCCACGGTGCCCCAGAGCAGCACTCAGCCGGGAGAGGCATTTTATTTCTCACTAGGGTCCTTCTGGAAGGTCACTCCTATGGCATGAGCCCTTGTCCCAATCGGTTAGAGGTCATGTATGGCCTGCCGGGTGACCTTTGTGAAGTTTCCGTAAACAACCCCGTAAATGACAGAAGCTGTGTCCCTGCCTCGCTCGGTGCTGTGACTAATGGGGAAACACACTGATTTTGCATTTCCTCTTAGAATTCACGGTGGATTTTTACAAGATGACGCCATTGGCACGTCTGCTCCTCATCTCTAAGGGACTGAGCTCTTTGCTGAACTCAGGAATGGCTTTTCAGAGCCTGTCACAGGCTCCGAAGAGAGCACAGCTTGGGGAAGCAGGGCCTTTATCTGTGGTTATCTGATGAACCTGAGCCTCGGGTCCCTCCACTGGGAAATGCCACGGGAGATCAGGACACTGTCTGTTTCAGTCCCTGAGCTCTCTCGGGGTTCTAGCGGATGTGGCCCTGCCCGCATTAGCCCCTTTTGTTGCCCTAACAGAGGGGATCTTGTTGATACGTTATTCTGATTCCATACTTGTCTATTATTTTTGGTCATTCAAATAGCTGCAGTTAGGTTTCTAAGGCTCAGCCCTGTTCACTTAAAAACTTCAATGTGGATCTCTTCCTGCTCCACCCACCCTCACCCTGAAGGGCCACCAGAGGCGTGGGATGGGGGTGAGGACTGCTCTTCACTCACCACCCTCCCTCCAGCGGCTCCCGTGTTGGGGCAGGGATGGAAGATGCCTGCACACGTGCACGCACGCACACACTCGTGTGGCTGACCTGCCTGGCTGTCTCCCCGGGTCCTGTCTTCGCTGCCCTGGGTGGGACCCATGTGTGGTGGGTGGTGTGCCGGTCCCCACTCAGAGGCCTCACTTCTGGCTGTTGCCGGTGGTGGCCACCTTCTCCTGGTGCCTCCATGCCTGACAACCGTCTTCCCAAATCTCAGCCATGAAGAACTCTTTTAAATATATATATATTTTTATTGATTTCAGAAAGGAAGGGAGAAGGAGAGAGAAATAGAAACTTCAATGATGAGAGAGAATCATTGATTGGCTGCCTCCTGCCCACCCCTGACTGGGGATTGAACCTGCAACCTGGGCATGTACCCTTGATTGGAATCGAACCTGGAACCTTTCAGTCTGCAGGCCGACACTCTACCCACTGAGCCAAACCAGCTAGGGCCCATGAAGAACTCTTAACCCTGTTTGGGTGGCTGTCCCTTTTTTGCCATCTCTCATGAGCACTCTCCCCCCCAGTACTGAGATATAATTGACATATAATGTGTGAGTTTGGGGTGTGCAGCGTGATGATTGATCTAGGTGTGTAAGAAATGATTACCCATAAGGCCAGCTACCACCTGTATCACGCCCCATAATTACCATTTCTTTTTTTTGTGGTGAGAACAGTTAAGATCCTATTAGCCGCTTTGAAGTAAGGATACAATGCAGTATTGTTAGCCATAGTCACCATGCCTACGTTAGGCCTCCCCCCTAGGCTCAGGGAGGAGAGCTTTCGTCCCTGCTGGGAGGGAGGGAGAAAGGAGTCATCTTCCTGCACCGCACTGTCCCTCTCTCCGGGGCCGGTCTCTGGGCCCAGATCTCTCAGTGAGTCCCCCACCAGGCAGCTGTTCCCACACACCTGTTTTCTGAATTCAGAATTTGGGCCTCTTTGTCTTTGGCTCTTAGTGAAATTCTGGGCCGACAGGAAGAATCCCACCTGCCATGCCATTACTTACATTAGACCTAGCCCATGCCTGGGCCTGCACTCCTCTCCTGCCCACCTCCGAGGTGCGTCCCCTCCTCTGAAGAGCTGAGAGCTGTTTGCAGGGGGAGGAGAGGGAGGAAACCCACTGTGAGGGCCTGTCCTGGGGCTAGGGCTTCTGGGGTGTATGGTCCCTGCAGGAGGAGGTGCCTCTAGGAACTCAGCAGCAGGACAGGTTCTGGGGGTCGTTAGTGTCTTCAGCAGCTGGCAGTCAGGGATTGAGGTAAACAGGTTGGGGTAGGGCTTGCAACGCTCAGGGCCAGCCCTGCAGGATCCCCATGCTGGGCATCAGAGGCTCTGGAGAACTGCAAAGAAGGCACCGCTATGTCTGAAGCCCAGCTTGCTTTCCCTGCCACCATCCCTCGGGGCCTGAACCAGGAGGAGGTGTCAAAACATGCCTGGAGAGAAGAGGCTGGGAAATGAATAAGCACCCTAATTAGCCTGGGTGGGCTGGGCGTTTCCAACAGTAATTTAGCACCGAGGACATTAATTTTCCCGCCTGCGGGGAGGGTATGTGTCACTTGATACAGGACAGGCACATTAGGTCTGAGATTCAGTTCATCCTACACATCCACTCACCCATCTCATCCCAAAGTGCGTAAGAATTTGTCTCCAAAAGCCCTCCATGGGGCCCAGGAGTTCTGGAACCCCAGCCAGGTGCCTGATCTCTCGCTGCACCCCCTCCCCGTAGCATCTAACACCAGCTTGTGCCTGGGATACAGGCATCCGCTTTGAAAGTGCCCTTCACCTCCCAGCAGCTCTCATCAGCGGAACGCCGTGTGGGTTTTCCCGTGTCCACATGCAGTTCTGTCGTCCAGGGCACGCTGCGGGGCGTGTGAAGTTCTGCAGTGGAGGCCCCTGCTCCTCGTGCAGAATTCTCAGCTTTCCTACGGCGGCTGTGATGTCTGGCAGAGTGTCATTCCCACCAGGGGAGCCGGAGGTGAGGGCTCTTGGATTATTTTTTAAACCTCATCAGCCGTCCCAGAATTTTATATTCCCTCAAGAGTTCAACTAGAGCGGGTAGGAAGGAATGGCCAGTTGTGTGGAGACTACAGTGGCTGCCCAGCAGAATGGAAGCTGGTCGGTGAGGGGAGCAGTCACCACTGATGTACCTACCATCGCCAGCCCACCGTCCCTTATGAATTGTCCCAGTCTCTCTGTGTGTCCTTAGCTAACCTCTATTTTTTTAAGCTCTTGAGACACTGTTGGGGTTTGAATTGTGTCCTCTAAAAATATATGTTGAAGCCCTAACCCCGTGCCTCAGAATGTGACTTTATTTGGAAACTGGATCATTGTAGATGCAATTAGTTAAGGTGAGGTCACACCGGCGTAGGGTGGGCCCTGACCTGGTATCTTTCTAAGAAGAGGACAGAGAGACACACAGGGGGAAGATGGCCATGTGACTGGGAGATGCAGCCACAAGTCAAGGACTGCCTGCCTCCACCAGAAGCTGGAACAGGCACGGAAGACTTCCCCTGCAGGATTCAGGGCATGTGCCCTGTTCGGACCTCCAGCCTCCAGAACTGTGAGAGAAGAGCTTCCTGTCGTTTCAAGCTGCCCAGTGTGTGGTGCAGCATTACGGCAGCCCCAGGACACCACTGCACCTCCCTCTTCAATCCCCAACACTTCCACCACCGTCCCTGCTCCCCCCAAGGACACCGTGGGCACCAGGAGGCTTGGCCTGCAGCGTGGCCTGGAAATTTTGCACATGGCGTTGTTTAAACAAGACCAACGTGGAGGGAAGGCGGTTACTCGGGCCTCCACAACCAGAGCTGAGATTTGGCCTGAACAAGTGTGCCTTTCGAGGAGGAGGCATGTGGCCTGACAGGTGTGACCTCAGTGCTGTTAAGCTCCAGCTCGGGGCGAGTGCAGCTGGGCAGACAGCTCTCAGGCCCAGCGTGTCCAGCCTGCACCTGCTCCTCTCTGTCTGCTAAGCTTCTGGGGAGGTGGCCATGGGACCACAGGTGTTTCAGTTACCCAGTTTGTGTGGGGCTTTGAGATGTGGTTTGTGCCACCTTGGCGCTGGTGTGACCAGCTCGTGCCTCACTCTAGGCAGTGGTCTTAGGTAGTAAGTTTTGAATTTTTTGGTAAGTTTCTAAGTTTGTATTTAATTTTAGGAAAGAGAACCCATGCAAGCTCTTAGCAGCACTGATCTTGCCTGCTGCGGGCCAAGGGAGCCCATCAGGGCCCCTCCAAGGTGAGCTGCTGAACACAGCCTTTGTGTGTTTGTGTGATGAGGATGCATGTTAACACATGTCTTCCATGTAAACATTAGGTACATATTTCAGAAGCTTAAAAAAGGCTATGCCATTGCCCTGGTCCATGGGGCCCAGTTGATTGAGCGTCATCCCCTGCACCAGGAGGTTGCTGGTTCGATTCCCAATCAGGTCACATGCCCAAGTTGTGGGCTCTACTTCCCAGGAGGGGGCATACAGGAGGCACCTGATCAATGGCCCTCACTCATCGATGTTTTTCTCTCTCTCCCTTCCTCTTTCTCTAAAACTAAATGAAAAAACCCAGCTGGTGTGGCTCAGTGGTTGAGCATTGACCCATGAACCAAGAGGTCACCTGTTTGATTCCTGGCCAAAGCACATACCAGGGTTGCAGGCTCCATCTCCAGTAGGGGGCATGCAAGAGGCAGCTGACCGATGTTTCTCTCTCATCGAGGTTTCTATCTCTCTACCCCTCTCCCTACCTCCATCTCTAAAATCAATAAAAACAGACTTTTTTTTTTTTAAAAAAAAAGCTATGCCCTTTGCTCTGTAATTCTACTTCAAGGAATTTAACAGAGATACAATCAGACATGAGAAAAAAACATTATGCCTGTGGTTGTTTCCTTTTTTTATCATTATGATAATCAAGAATTGCTTTAAAAATCTGATTAAATTTCAAAACACACACAAGGGAACATTTACACAGCTGTTAAGATCATGTAGAAGAGTAGCAGCATGAAAAAAGTTTGAGTGAAAAATTTGTTATAAACTATATATTATTACAATTTATATAAAAGTACATCAGGATTAAAAAACATCTCTACATGATGCTATTAGAGCTATTAGAGTTTATTTTTCATATTTTCTAAAGTGAACACAATGATTCTTGTACTCACACAAAAATACACGTTATCTTAATTTACTTGTTGTAGCCATCAGAATCTAATGATCACTTGTATATGAGAACTTTAGTCCAAGTCAGCCATCCTATCAGATTTTTCTCAGCAAAAGGACTTCTTCCAACTAACTACCCTTATCTACTAATTGTCCATTTAGAGTTTGTGTTAATGCAGATTCCAGACATCCTTACCGGAAAAGCCATGAAAGAGTCAGAACTCCAAGCGTCCAGTCTCTAGTTTCCCCGAGAGCACACACCCCAGGAAGGGACTCTGAATGCCCGCCCTCGCTGTGTCCTGCAGGACACACACTGAGGACTGCATCTGAGGTGGTTTGCCTACCCTGCATCTTGACCTTTGCTTCTGTTCTGTTTCCGTTGAGGAACAGATCCAAACAGTACCACATGGTGGCCTGCAGACCAAACTGTGAATGCCTCTTCTGGGGGCTGTTGCTCTACATAATGTGAAATTCTTTAAACAAACAAACAAGGGGGGGGGGGCTCAGGAATCATGTCAAGTCTGGGGCTTGCACAATGCCCAAGGGGAGAGGAAATGCCTGGTCCCCATGCTGAATCCAGGAGAACTCTTATCCTCATGCCATCTCACTCATGTTTTTACAAAACTTTATTGAGGGAATAATGAACAAATCTCATTGCATACACTTTAAAATGTACAGTATGATGATTTGATATGCATTGTGAAATGATTACCGAGATCAAGGTAATTAACACATCCATAACTCTTTGTGTGTGTGTGTGTGTGTGTGTGTGTGTGTGTGTGTTCAGTGAGAATGCTTAAGGTCCACTCTTAATAACTTTCAAGTACACAATTACCATATTATTCACTGTCCTCGCCCTGTTGTACAGTGGAGCCTCAGATCTCATTCATTTTATAACTGGAAGTTTGTACCCTCTGACCCTCCTCCCAGCCCCTGGCTACCACTATTCTGTTCTTCTCTGTTTCTATGAAATCAGCTTTTCTTTTTTAGATTCCACATATAAGTAAAACCATGCAGTATTTGTCTTTCTATGTCTGTCCCCGCCCCCTTAATGTCATGCCCTCCAGGCTCATCCATGTTGTCACAAATGGCAGGATTTCCTTCTTTTTTTATGGATGAATAATTATCCATTGTACATATGCACCATATCTTCTTTATTCATTCATCCCCTGAAGGACAGTTAGATTGTTTCCGTAGCTTGGCTATCACGAATGCTGCTGCTGTGAACATGTGGGTGCACACATCTCTTCAAGAGACTGACTTGGTTGCCTTTGGATACGTACCCAGAAGTGGAATTGCTGGATCATATGCTGGTTCTAATTTTAATTTTTTGAGGAACCTCCATAGTGTTTTCCATTCTGGCTGCACTGATTTACATTCCCACCAGCAGTATGCACGGATTCCGACCTCCCCACACCCTCACCAACACTTGTTGCCTCTTGTCTTCTTGCTGACAGCCATCCTAACAGGTGTGTGGGGCACCTCCTTGTGGTGTTGATTTGCGCTTCCCTGCTGATGAGTGGTGCTGAGCACAATCCCGTCCTTTTACACTGGGTAGTGGACTTGACACAGTCAGTCCCTCTCACGTGTTCTGGGTGAATCCTGCCTTTTGTTTGCTGAGTGTTTTGGCCCTGGGTTAGAGGAAAGTTAGCTGGTGGGGGTCTCAGGCGGGGGTGGGGGAGGTCATCCTGGGTGCTGGGTGGGGACGCTGTTGGGCCCGGCGGGTGGGGAGAACAAGGTTGTCAGAGAGCTAGGTGACGTGCTGGGTTGAGAACAGTGGTCTAGTGGCAAGACGGTGGCATCTCCAGTATCTGTTTCTTCCTGAGCAGCCCACCTCCCCCAACCCGCATCTTGAGAACCTAAGTCCCCTGTCCATTCCCCCCCCCTCTTCCTCACACCTCACCTCTCTCCAGGCCCTGCCTACTGTGAAGTGCCATCCTCAGGGACTAAGGACAAAGCCCCCTGGCCCAGGGCCCCTGCTGCTTTTCAGGAGGAGCCCTCTTTATTACATAAAATTGTGTAACGCGGCTACTTTCCCCGCACCCCGTGCCTGTTCAGGAAGGTCACCCTGTCTCTGCAGCCCCCCAGCCCTTCCCCTCAGACTTGAGGACTTGGAAGACCAACTTGGAGGAACATTTGCTAATGTGGAGGCAGTTGTCGTGTCCCTAACACGACATAGCTTAGTGTGGCCTGTCTCCGAAGTAGGTATAAACGGAGTTATACTTTATGTATTCTTCGCAGCTCACTGTTGTAGCTCAACTGATATAAACCACTGTTTCTACTGCTGCATGGTCTCCCATTGTGTGACCACAACTCACCTTATTCATCCAGTCCGCTGTCGATGGGCTTGTGCTATCTTCAGTCCTCCTCTCCCCTCCTATCTTTCACCCTTTTCTCCCCTCCTCCTTCCTCATCCCCTCCTCTCCCTTCTTCTTTGCTCCCTTCCCTCTGCCTCTTCTCCTCTCCCTCCTCCTCCTCCCCTCCCCTCCTCCTTCCTCACAGTTATAAGCAGGTCTGCTGCAAGCATTGGTGCCCGCGGACACAGGTGTGCATGTGCCAGAGCTTGTTGCTGGAGGGGCTGCGCACCTCTGACTTTATCATACAGCGTCACCTCAGTTCCCGAGGGAATCGTGCAATGGACACACCGTCTTCACCAGCTTGTTCACCATCTGCCACCAGGGAGGTGTATCCTTGTTAGTGGCCGGCCCCCATTTGGAGCGGAAACCCCATGAGGGCAGGGAGCCCGCCTGCTTTGCTAGGCCCTGCACCCTGGAACCAGCACGGGGCCTGGCTCCCAGCTCCTCGGGAGGTTTCAGGAGACCAGGCGCAACCCGAAATTCCCCACGCTCCAAGATGCCTCTTGTCAGAGGTTAGGCCTCCCCCACACCCCAGCTCAGGAGTGAGGCTGTGCTGTAAATGGTTGCAAATTTCTTCATAGGGCCATCTCCAGGTCTCCCCCTTTTCCTTGCTGCCCGCCCCCACGCCCTTGATGGAAATACGTGCATCCTCACTTTCCATGGCCGGCGTCCAGCTGCACCTAGGCCTGGCTGCTCCCGTCTCCTGTTACCTCTCACAATGGCAGGTCTCTGCTTCCTGTCTCCCCCACCACCTGGAGATCCCCCACCTGTCTCACACAGGCTCCTGGCTTCTCAGAACCCGGCCTGCACACCCCTCCAGCTCTCCTGTTTCTCACCTCCCTTTCATGGCTAACTTTCCGGAACAGTTGCTAAGAGGATGTGCTCGGTCTCCAGGTATAACATTACGTTCCACCTTCCCACCTGGGCGCCGTCTGGCTTCACGCAGAGGACGGACAGGCATGTCCTGCTTCTCCTTTCTGGGAGGGGGCGATGCAGTGCGGAGAGCAGGCCTGTGCTCCTGGGACACGTGGGCTAAGATTCTTCATGCTACGTTGGCTTTGGGGCCTCACCTAACTGTCCCTGTCCAACTGTGAGAGACATTGGGGACAACATTCCAATTGAGCTATGACATTTCTCTGAAGCAACACTTGTTTTCTGGGTCTGTATTTGTACACACCTGAGTTTGAACCCAGCCTCTGCCACTTACCAGCTGTGCGACATGGGGCAACTTACTGTCCTTCTCGCTGTGCCTTATTCTGTACAGCAGGGTAAAAATTATGCCAATCTGCTAGATACTTGTGAAGATTAAATCAGTTCACATCAGGTGAGTTTAGGAGGCGCCCTGGAACTTAGCAGTACTCAGTAAACATTGGGCAGTATTTTATCATTTTTATACTTTTGGCAAGCAGTAAAAGATTTTTATAGAAAGCATCATTTGTGTTATAGTGTAAGAAGAGAGTAAAGTTTTGATAGAGGTTGAGAGAGAGAGATTGAGAGAGAGAGAGAGAGAGAGGAGGGAGGGAAGGAGATTTATTTTAAGTGACTGGCTCACACAGTTGTGGGGGCTGGTAAGTCTAAAATCTACAGGGCAGGCTGCAGGCTGGAGGCCATGTTGAGCTCCAGTCTGAAGTGAATGTGGAGGCAGAATGCCCTCTTCCTCTGGGGAGGTCAGTCTTTCTCTCTTGGGACCTCCCACTGATTAGACGAGGCCCACCCACATTAGGAAGGATGATTTGCTTTACTCATAGTCTGCTGATTTGGTTGTTAATCAGATCTACAAAATACCCTCAAAGGAACAGCCAGAGTAGTGTTTGGTTAAATGTCTGGGCACTGAGGCCTGGCCAAACTGACACATAGGAGCAACCGTCACAGATGGCGGCAGACTCCACCCTGAAGCAGCGCGGGAAATGGCACCAGCCAGCGGTGCTCAGGGTCCAGGGAAGAAGTTGAGCGTGTGAACGGGAGTCAGTGAGAGCAGAGTGGGCAGGTTTTGCCTTTGCCTTTGCTTTGCTTTTGGCTTAAAGACGGGATAGACTCTCACAGGGAGCGGCTCTCAAAGTGTGGGTCAGCAGTGTCCCCATCACCTGGGGTCCTGTTAGAAATGAACATTTCTGACCCTCCAACACCGGATCACAAACGCTGGTCATCTGGGTTAACAAGCCTTTGGGTGCAATTCCAATGAGCCTCCGTGTGAGCACCATTGAGTACACTCTGTGCTGGAAGAGGTGGGGACCAGGCAAAGGGAGGAGGTGGAGATGTCTGGGAGAGCGGATGTCCTGGCAGGTGTGTCTGCAGAGGCCTGCGGGACTGTGGCCTGGGGGCTAGTTTTGGCCAAGGACACGTGTGGGCGCCAAGGACAAGTGTGGGTGGTGCTGCCTCAGGAGGCGTGGAAAGGTGGGTGCACTTCACTTTGGGGAGGAAAGGGCCAGCATTTTAGGACACTCTGTCAGGCGACTTGCCTTCCTGAAGTGAGATGCAGGTAGTTGTGATGGGGAAGGGGGATGAATGATTGTCAGGCTCAAGGGGCCATAGCAAAGCTGGGTTTGGCTTCAGTGAAGGTCAGACCAGGACATTTGTCCACAAGGAAAAGGTTCACTGTTGGCCCTGTGATGATACCAGAGACCCCTCCCCTCACTGGACACTACCCTGAGCCATAAAAAACTGCTGATATTCAATGGTGTGTTTTTTAAAATATGTCTTTTAATTGATTTTTAGAGAGAGGGGACGGAAGAGGGAGAGAGTGAGAAACATCGCTGAGGGAGAAACATCAATTGGCTGCCTCCTGCATGCTCCCCACCGGGAATCGAGCCTGCAACCCAGGCATGAGCCCTGAACCGGAATCGAACCTCTTGGTGCCTGGGTCGATGCTCAGCCACTGAGCAACATGGGCCGGGCTATTCAATACGTTTTCATGTATTTTAAAAAAAGTATTTTTTAGTTTTACCCCACACCTTCCCTGTGTGGTTATTACACCTTCACTTCATGCTGCGATGATTTGTTTGCACATCTTCCCTGACCACCAGACTCCTGAGCTCTCCGAGGGCAAATGCTGTGTCACCTTCATCTTTTTACCCCTCAGCCCACCTCATGGTGCCTGACAGTCACCACAGTAGATGTTGGCACACCCATCACATCGACCTGAGCGGCAGTTTGAATCGCTGCCACTCCTTGCTTGAATTTCCCAAACCATTCATGGAAATAGGCACTTCTTCCTGAAATTCTGCTGTAAGGAAGAGCATGCTAACTGTCATGCCAACCGCAAAAGTATGACAAGCCACCAGGGTGGGGGAGGCCCCATGCAGGGCCCACCGGCGTGCACACTCGTGTTCTTGCATGTCCTTGGGATGTGGCAGCCCGAGCCTTGCACACATGACTCCCATCTGCGGGCACTGAGGTGTAGAATGCACGCGGTGGCTTCTTGCCAAACATGGTGAGCTCGGAGGGCCTGCAGCGCGCTTCCCTCCCCGCCCGCGTCCTTGGGCAGGCGGCGCCGCAGCGGGAGCAGCCGGTCCACCCGGCCACCCGAGGACCCTCTAAGGACCCCAGGACCCACTGACCTGGTGCTGCCCGGGCAGCATGCGGCGGCGCGGGGAGGGTGCGCTGGGCTGCTGCGGCCTCTGCACCTGCCCAGGGACTGCCGGAGGTAAAGGGGGGCGGGCAGGTTCGCGCCGCTCCCGCTCCCACAGTCCCTCCTTCCTCTCCGGTGGGGGGAAGGGGCGCAGAGAGGGCCCAGGCTGGGAAGCGGGGGTGGGGGCGCCTCGGAGTGAGAGCGCTGCGGGCCGAGATGCCCGCGGGTGCACACTCGGGACTGTCAGGTGACCCGCGGTGCACACACTAGGGTCCCAGGTGCTGGGTGGCTGCTCCTGCAGGGTTCCTTGGTGACCTTGGGGGTGGATATTTGGGGCTCCCAGGTGGACTTGGGTGTGCACACTCGAGGCTTCCAGGTGACGCGGGAGTGCAGGCGCCAGGCTTCCAGGTGACCGCACGGTGCACGCGGAGCTCCCTGGCGGCTGCGGGGACTTGCGGGGCGGGCGCGCTTCCGCTTCCGCTGAGCAGCCCCCACCCTGGCGCAGGGCGCGCCCCTTGGCGGGGCTGGGGACCAATCCAGGGAAGGGAGGCGCTGCCGTGCCCCCCTCCCCCTCCCCAGCCTCGCAGCCGCGCCCCCTCCCCACCCGTGCTACCCCACCCATGAAGCACCTTCTGGTGCAGAGGAAAGCAGCTGCGGAGGATCGTTTTGTTCTGCCGGAGGATGAGGTTTTGGCTGAGAAATGAAGAGATGGCTTTGGAAGAAATGGTGCAGAGATTAAATGCGGTTTCCAAGCACACTGGTAGGAGGAGCTGCTGGCCTTGAATTCTATGTTCTTAGGGACATGCGTCTAATTTTTGTATAACAGCCTTCATTTTCCCCCCTTAGCAGTAATAACAGGGAAGAGCAGGCATGATGGGCATTTATCTGGCAGCTGATAGGTTTCCACGGACAGTCAGCATGATTTTATTCTGCTGGGATCGTTAAAATGATTGCAGATGGGTGCCACAGGCGAGATCCCAGGTTTGCATGTGGAGCGGTTGTCTGAAATCTTCTCATGCAACCTGCATTTCCGTTGCATGTGCAGCCATAGCAATGGAGAAAGCATGAGTATTCGTGGATGGGAAATAATTTGAGCCAAGGGCTTTTCGAGCCTGGCGTGGGGATGGCGGAGATACCAGCCCATTTGGAGGAGGAAAAATCCGGATTGATCAGGTGGTGCTTTTCTCCACCCCATGTAGTTTCACCTAAGACAATTGTTGGGAAATGGTATGGGTCAAGAGTGGAAGGATAGCATTGTTGGACATTGGTTTTCTGTGTTAATTAAAAGATTACTTAAAGTAAGCCTCTAGAAGCAATTAAAATGGGTTCGTTTAGATGTAAGAAAAACCTGAGCTGGCGGGGTCTTGCTGTTGGCTTTCAATCAGTCACATCTGAGTTGCCCTGTGCGGGAGGAAGACACACAGCATTAACTAGTTTTCCTTCCTTGGAATGAAGAGGAAAGAACCCGGTACAGTTAAAAGTGAGTTGCCACATTTTTGCCTGGTGTTGTCCTACGTTATGTTATATATGATCACCTTGTTGTCTAAATAAGACTTTCCAGCTATGTGGTGTAGATGTGGTATTCTTTCTTTCCTCTTTCTTTCCCTCTCTCTTTCTCCCCCTTCCCCCCATAAGTGGGAGACCCCAATGGCTTTCGAGAGCAAAGCAATGCTTAAATCAGCATAAGCATCATTGTGTGTGACATTCAGTTTGCAATGGTGACTTTTGTGATTACAGCTGCTGGACTTATTGTATACGGGTCAAAAGAAAATAAAGCCGTTTTACGCCATCTGGCCCTTATTCATAGAAAGGTAGCGAGCTCCCTTTTTCTGGAACACGAGTCGCCTTTTGCTGGGTGCGGGGTTTGGCGTGTGGCTGAGGTGAAGGGTGCAGGGGACCGCAGCTTGGCGGGCGGGCTCCCACTGGCCCTGGAGGGGAGGGGCAGCTCTTCACACCCTCCGCATTGGCCTGGAGTCGGAATTACAGAGTGGGAACCGCTCCAAGAGTGATGTCACTCCCTAGCGCGTGGGGAGGGAGGTTTTTCCTTGAGCTTGGAAAGACGCATGTGCATTTTGAATTGCTAAGAGTCTATGTCTGAAGAGCAGGGATGACATTGGCCACTCACCTAACGTGTATTGCGGGCCAGGTCCTTAACTTGACCATGGACTCATTCTAAGCAGAAACTCCGAAATGTGTGCCCTTTGACACATCTGCGCTGCCAGCAACTCCAGGTTTCACCAGACTCTTAAATCCAGGTCAGCAGATGCCTGGCTTTATGAATATCCAATATCATTTTGTTAGATGAGAGGACCCCTGCTTTTCTCCCATGAACACTGCCTCTTCCTTCATTACAAATCCATTTTTCACCCATTCTGCATGTGAGGCAGCCCTGGACGGAAGCTGGGAGACGTGACGTGGGCTGGAGGGCTGTTTCCCGTGCTGTATTGACACAGTGCCATCCACTGAGCATGGGGGTAGGGGTGTAGGTATATGTAAACCTACTCGCCAGCTCAGGTCTAAACTCCAGGCACTTCCTCTGCAGCAGAATGGCTTTTACCTGGAGGTTGGAGAGTTGTTCCACCTCCAAGGTGATTTGGGATCAATGGCAGGTGTGGGCTGGTGGTGCCAGGACATGGGTCTGCATGTTGGTGTAGAGATTCAGGGTGGGGGCCCTGACCCACTCAGGACAGGGTCAGAGGGGAGGGCCTGGGTTCAGCGACCTTGCACAGAGCTTCGTGGCTATTTCACCTGCACAGAGTTGGACCTTTCATGGCTCTGCCCTGAACCAACAGGCATTTTATCTTTGTCCACTGTCCAGACATGCTGCTGCCTTATTTTCACTTCACATGTATATGTTGCTCCCACTCGGCAAGGACATACATTATCTAGTAACCTTGTACATCTGGTCGGTGAATCTTACCTCTTTCTTGACCTTGAGAATTTAAGTTGCATATACTCTTGAACCTGAGCTTTAACCACAAGGCCAGGAGCACTTTTCAGTGATAAAAGCTCCCTTCTATGTGGCAGGGCTTCTTTTCTAGCATTTTCATTATTTGGGTTTTCTCTTTATATTTACAGTAATTGGTGAAAAAGGAATAAAGATTTGAGGGAGAAATGCTAATGGATCTAGTTGATTCAGGCATTTTCCGAATGCAGAACAGTCATCCTCGAACTAGAACATCTGAATCATCTGGAGAGAATCATCACAGATTCCTGGGCCCTACTTCCAGAGTTTCTGATTCAGGAATTCTGGGGCAGGGCCTGAGAACTTGCATTTTTAAATTCTCAGGTGATGCTGATGATACTAGCCCAGGAACTACATTTGGAGAAGCACTGCAATAGAAGTCTTTAAATCTAGTGCCACCTTCTCCATTAATTAACCTTGAGCAAAATATTAATTCTTGTTATGGATGAATGGATGAGGGTGGATGGGTGGATAAATGGATGAAGTTGCATACAAGACTAAAAATAGAAACTGTATCATATATTGAATTTGTAATCCTCCCGCCCCCAACCCTTGCCCTGAGGACTAACAACTTTTAGCTCTTATACACCCTTGGTTTGCATCAGAACATGAGTGTTGAGGGGAGGCGTGCTGATGAGTCTGCCTCACTCCTCTGTTTGGAGTTCAGCCATGACACTCATACTCTTTGGCCCAAACATCTTCCTTCCCACCCGCTCTGTCCCATCTTCTCATCTTCTCCAGTAAGCATACCACCACCAAGAAGCTCACTTTCAACTGACACCTCAGCTGCTAGCTCAGACACTGGAAGGATGGAGATATGTCCCATCCAGTACTATCATCGCAGCAACATTAGCGTAAAGAGTGTCCATCCTTCAGATGTGTCCCTCTTAAAGAACCTAGGCATCCCGCAGTGGTGTTCTCTGTGCCACATCCAGATTCAGATGCAGGGAGAAGTGAGACTCTTTCAGCGAGTTCTGTTGCTGAGATCTCTAGGGAACTCTGAAGTCGGACAGTGGAGGTAGCTTTTGTGACAGACCTGACCTGGGCGCTTCTTTGGAGTACAAATAGATGTTGTTGGATAGAAAGGGTGAGGACATAGAACAACAAACCCCAATATGTAGACAGTGCTCTGTGGGAGATGATGAGGCCACATTCTGGTCTTTATTTTGTGGAGCCAGCACCCTGCATAAGGGATCCTAGTTCTTTGTGTTCTGGGTTCAGTGCTGCAGCTGTTAATTGTTACTGCCCTAATGGAAGCCCCTGGGGTCCCTTGGTCCCCCACCTAGGACAGCCTGGCCCTAGCCGAGGACATGCCACCTCTGCTGTGTCATCCATCCCCCATTTCTGGCCCTCGGAGAGCTCTGCCCCCTGGTCGTCACTAGTCTCCTGTGGGATTGTGTCCTGCTCCTGGCAGAGAACCCCTTGCACACATACAAGGGCTCTGGTGCCTGGTTCCTTTCTTTCCCTATTGGCAGGGCTTGTTGTGACTCGTCTGCTTCAGGGTCCTGATAATGCTCACCTGCTCCCTCGGGGCCCCCCGCTGCTGATGCCTCGACATGCGGTTGGCATCACGGGGGCTAACCTTGCCCATTATCTCTGTACCAGCCCAAGTCCTACAGCCTTGTGAGGAGCCCGGTCCCTCTGGCCCCCCAAGCCCCAGTCAGTCCTGTGAGGGGTCTGGCTTGGTTAAGACATGAAAATGAATAGTTAACCCAGAAATTCCAAAACACAGCCTAAGAACTTTTCTGTGTAAAAATGTGTACAAGCTCTTGGCAGATTCTTCTGTGCACAATGTGGCTACTCGGGTTTGCATTACGGCGTCTGGACGTCCTTGTTGTGTGAGGTTGGGACAGCATGGAGGTTGGGGTGGCCAGTGGGGAGGAGCCGGAGTGAGAGCAGAGGGGTCATGCCGGTGCACTCGTCACCCCCGGCTGCTGTAACAAAGGCACCATGGACTGGGCGGTTGAAACAACAGGCCTTTATTTCTCACAGTTCTGGAGGCAGGAAGTTCGAGGTCAAGGTGTCAGCTGGGCGGTTTCTCCCAAGGCCTCCTTTCTTGGCGTGTAGACGGCTGTCTTCCTCCTGTGTGCTCACATAGGCATCCCTCTCGGCATGTCTGCATCCTAATCTCCTCTGATCAGAACACTCATCCCCTTGGATTAGGGCCCCCAATGACCTCGTTTTACCTGAAGCACGTCTTTCAGGGCCCTGTCTTCAAATACAGTCGCATTCTGAGGTCCCTGGGATTGGGACTTCAACGTCTGGATTTTGGAAGCGCTCAGTTCATCCCACGACTGCCGGATGGCTTGTGAACTGTGGGACCACAGCTCCAACCTCAGCTCAGATCCTGAGGGGAATCGGAGGCCTTTGAGACATTTAAGCAGAACTGCGATATGATCTCATCCTGGTGTTTAAAGGCTTGTCTGGCTGCTTATTGAAAAGACAGAGGGAGCCATGCGAAAGGAAAGCCCCCGGCCAGGTCCAGCCCAGGAGGAGTTAGACGGCCACTGGGGCCAGGGTGGCAGGTTTGCAGGTGGCAGGTGGTGCGGACAGCGGGGGTCTTGACATGTTTTGAAGGTGGGCTGACTGAGCTGGATGTGGGCAAGGAGAGGAAAAGAAAAGGGCTGTGATGCCCATCTGCCATTACCTGAACCACCAGGCTGCTCACTGCTCTCTGGCCATAAGCCCTCCCTGGGAAGATGGTGTCTGGCTGAGACATGCTTAGTGTGGCAGCAGGTTGGGGGCTGCAGGACCAGACTATCATGAATGAGCTTTCAGGGATATGAAGGTTCCCAGGACATCCCCAGAGGTAGAGACCACCTGAAACTGCCCGATTGCACCTGTCAGAGGGAAGGATGCCTTCGAGGCTGATTCAGCAGGGGTCGTTGGTGTGCACATTTCCACACGGAAATGTTCAGGAGCTTTAAATGCAGGGATCACAGCGTCCGGCAGCAGTAAACTCCACCCAGCATGTTCTCCATCGGGGGCATTCGTGCCCACCCTGCCTGCTGTCTTCTCCTCAGCGATGGAATTCTTAAGACTAGTTTTTTCCCCCAAAAATCCATTTTTTAAAAATATGTTTTTATTAATTTCAGAGAGAGGAAGGGAGAGGGAGAATGAGAGAGAAATATAAATGATGAGAGAAAATCATGGATCAGCTGTCAGAAGGCATCCCCCTTCTGAGGATCGAGCCCAAAACCCAGGCATGAACCCTGACCAGGAATCAAACTGTGACCTCCTTGTTCATGGGTCAACGCTCAACCACTGAACCACACAGTCAGGCTCAAATCCATTTTTAAAAAAATGTTGAGTCCCTTATGAAGAAAATCATACAGATGAGTGAGATTGACCTTGATGAGGGATCGTTGAATATTTTGTGATGCGTAATTTAGATTTCTGATTAGATAGGTGGGAACTATTTTTAAAAGAAACAAATAGCTTACATAGGAAATTTGTTATGGAACTTGTTAGCAGAGATTCTGGAATGAGTTTTGGAGATTCTGAGCATAAAGAGACGTTTGTGGATGAAAGTAGTCATTTATTCTTATTTAGAATTGCCCACTGGAGGTGTGACTGGTTTCCCCCATCTAATGCAAGGTCCTCAGGGTGTGCTCCTAGACCAGGCATCACCTGGAAGCTTGTAATAAATGCAGATTCTCAGGCCTGGCCCAGCCAGGTGAGTGGTGCTCCAAGTGAGGCCCACACAAGTTTGTGTTTTTTTGCAGGGGGAGGGGAGGGGGATGCCAAAGCCCAGGTCAGCGGGAAGATAAAAGCTGGACACTCTGGTTCTTCAGTGGACTCCAGTGAGAAACAAGGAGGCACTTTGTGCCTGTGCCACCCTGTCTGGAGCTCCTGCTCACCCTTCAGTTAACACTGGGTCCTCCCTCAGGAACCAGCTCAGGGCCACTCAGGTGAGGCCTTCGTCCTGGGCCCACCTGGCTTTGTGATTCATATGCTCCTGTGCCCGCACTCCTGGGTGCAGTGCTGTCCCCACTGTACTGTCTGCTTGGTGGCTCCTTTGCCACATCCTTCAGTTCACCGAGTCTGCACAATGCCCTGTTTGACTTCATGTCCCCAGGCCTGGCACTTAAGTGTGCTCCATATGTGTTGGACCGGCAGAGTGTAGAAAGTACATGTTGATGTGAATTGAGAAATTGTGGCACGTAGATGAAACATCGAAAGATGAAATATTTGTGAATACTTCTCTGATTTTCAAAAAGAATACATGCTATTAAGAAACTACGAATTTTCCCTTCACAAATGATGGAAAAAATTATGAGTCCATAAGGAAAGTGATCATCTTCAGCTACTAGCAAAGATCTAGTAAATTCTTAATAAACTAACTTTTATGAGAGCGTGAGAGTGAAAGTCAGAGGCACTTCATGTTTTGGTGTCTGGATTTTGAGAAAGGCTTTCTTTACATCCTGTGTTGTCCTCCGTGAACGAAGAGGAGGGAGAGTGACCATAGGATATTGAGATTCTTTGGGTTCCTTTTTAGCAGCATTCACTCTCCCCTTCCACTGTGGGCAGAGCATGTGTCCTCCTTTGACTTGTTCTTGGTCATCTGACTGGCGTTGGCCTATTTGGTGCCCCCATGTGTTTGCACAGTGGGCTGGCCCTTCCCGTTCCCCAGTGATCCCTCGTGAAACATAGCCAGGGCAGTCGTGGCTTCTCCAGCCTGGGTCCAAATGAGGCGGGTGCAGCAGAGCCACCTACACAGAGTTTTGAACATGAGAAGAGTACTTATAATTTACTAGAGGCCCGGTGCATGAAAATTCATGCATTGGTTGGCGGGGGTGGGGGGGTGGGGGTGGTCCCTCAGCCTGGCCTGCCCCCTCTCACAGTCCGGGAGCCCTCAGGGACAGGAGGCGACCTGGCGATCAGGGAAAGGCGACACCCCATCACACCTCTGCTGCTGCCACTGCCGGCAGCACAAGCCTCGGCTGGCCCTGGGCGGCTGGGGGGCTGAGGGCCTGGGGAACTCCGGAGGCAGGCGCCCCGGCAGGGCTGAGGGGTCTGGACGCCGCCATCTTGTGGCTGTGGTTACTGCCATCTTTGAGGACATAGCAGTCAATTAGCATATTCCCTCTTTATTAAATAGGATGTGTTACTGAACTGGTATATAGCTTGTCGTGCAGCAGTAGTATGGGACTTGCTAACTAATTCAGACAGTATGCTTTGAATAGTCAGCCGAACAACCAGCCATCCAATGGGAGAATGGCAGTTCTCAGGGGGATGACTCCATTGTCTTCTCATTTTTAAATTATCTGTTGAAATATTCTCTTTAACTATTGTTGGAAAACAGAAGACCTGCCAGAAACACGTACATGCCCGTCCAGCATGCCAGCCACCGTCCAGCAGAAACAGAAATGGAGGTGTTCTCTTGGCCTCCAAGTAGTAGAGTTAAGAGTAGTAAATCAATGAGTAGAAATTACAGGAAGCACATTTTGACTGAAAGGAAATATTTTTCCAAAGGACTCCAAACACAGAGTGCTGGCTGTTGAGCTGGCTGTTGAGACAGAGCTGGAAAGTGCTGGCCCCTTGACTCCGAGGAGCCTCGCTGGGGACCTGTAGTGGCCTTGGCAGCTCTCAGATTCAGTGGCTTTTAAAATTGCTCGACCTGCTCAAATGTTTTGTAAAGGTCTCTGAGATTTTCATGTTCAATGGACATGATTACACACACACACACACACACACACACACACACACACACAAAATGAGTATTGGTGGTTAAAGTGGAGTGTTCAAAAGACAATATGTAGGCCCGGCTGGTGTGGCTCAGTTGAGCATCGACCTATGAACCAGGAGGTCACGGTTCGATTCCCAATCAGGCCATATGCCTGGGTTGTGGGCTCAATCCCCAGGAGGCAGCCGATCAATGATTCCTTCTCATCATTGATGTTTCCATCTCTCTCTCCCTCTCCCTTCCTCTTTGAAATAAAAAATATATATATATTTATTTTTTTAAAAAAGACAATATGTATACTTTACAGCAGGGGTGGGAAACCTTTTTTCTGCCAAGGGCCATTTGGATATTTATAACATCATTCATGGCCCATACAAAATTATCAACTTAAAAATTAGCCTGCTGTATTTGGTCAAACATTTAATTAACTCACCCCTAATGTCCTATCAGGGCCAGACCAAATGGTTTCGAGGGCCTTGTATGTCCCACAGGCTGGACAGCCCTCACCCCTGCTTTACACTACAGTTAGGTCCTCACTTAAAGTCCTCAGTAGGTTCTGTGACTTTAAGAGAAATGAAACCAATTTTACCACAGGCTTTTTTGTGAATATAAATAAGAGTTAACTTCCTACGCTATCTCATCAACATTATAACCAAACATTGTTGTACTAAATGATGTTATCGAGGATCTGCTGCTTGAGGGAGACCTTGAAGGCAATTTCAAACACAACCTGCTTTAAGCATCTTGAAGAGAGCAGTCTTAATTTGAATTTGCAGAAATCAGTCACATTCATGCATCTGCTTTTGCTTGCTAATTATCGCTTTATTTAAGCAAAACGAAGAAATGTAAACTGTTTTGACTTAAGTGGGTCTTGTGTTGGTGGAGCCATATCGGTACGCTCAACATGATTCTTGCTATGGGTTGCCCTCCTTCGTCAGTGTCTCCAGATGACGATCACATTGTCAGGGTCCTCCCACATCTTTGCTCAGTACTCAGCCTCCCTCTTCCCAGAAACAATTCCTGGACCAGTCAGCTCTCCTGGCCTTGCTCACCTCATTTCCTCGTAGCCCCGTGTAGAATTTCATCATGTGCGGTTTGCATCGTCTGTTAATCACTCGACAGATCTGCGTTGTTCTCCCTACTACCCTTAGAGCTCCATGAGAACACCGACCATGTTCCAGGCTCTTGTGAGCGTCCCCCTGGGACCACGCAGTACTGCCTCTACAAAGGCCACTCAGGGTGGCCGGTTTGCTCCAGTCTTTACCCAACTCATGTCTTCCAGCAGCTCCTTCGGCAAGTGTTCCTGGTGAGAGCACCTTTGCTGCCGGTCATCTGCATCCACTTAATAACTGAGAATTCCCCCTAGAATCAGACCTTTAGGGACTAGTAAATGTAAAAAACATAATCCGAGAAACCCTTCTTTTGGTATAACTAATAACAATGAATAAACGTTGCAATGAAAAGCTTTCTGATCCTCAGTTACTCGTGAAATAGGTAAATACATTTTCCCTATAAGAGAGTAATTTTAACGGTCTGTTAGGGTCCATGGATTCACAATTTAACCAAATGCAGTCTTCTGCAGCTTAGTCTGCACACGAAGGCTGCCTGGGGAGTATCTGCTCGTTTTCTTCTGTTGCACACACAGGCAGAGCCAAGGTTGGAAGCTCTTTCTGTCTGTCCAAGCTCACCTCTTTGCCAGGTTATCATCTCTGTGTAAGTAGATAGCAGTAATCCTTGCAGTTGGATTTGTACTATTATAAATAGTATTTTCACACTTCTGTATTTCTGATCAAATAAGAACTTATCTGGTCACATTCATTTTATACCCCTGGTTTTAGAGAAAGAAACATGTGTTCTATCTTTCAAAACGAGCTATTGCAGTTGTCAGATGCACATACAAAAATCTAGTTGCCTAAATTGTAGTTCCACTTAAGCGCTGAAATTAAAATATAGCCGATGTTCTTGTAGTCCTGTTTGGATAAAATGTGGAATGAGGTTTTCTGCCTTGAGGGATGATAAGAAGAATAGCACCACTGCAGAGAGCCAGTGTGAGTGTCAGTGATAACACTGTCTGGAGCCATCACCGTGGGTTCAAACCCCGGCTCTGCCATCTGTCAGCATGAAGTACCTCGGTTTCCCCATCTGTAAAGTGGATCCATGAGAGCAGCTTGTCAGGTTGCTATGAAGAGCAAGGGAGTTAAAGTCACATGAAAAGCACTCAGAGCTGCCTGTGGGCCAGAAGGTCTCAGCAAATACTTCTGGATGCCGTTGTCACATACGCATGTGCTTAGTGAGTGCCTGGCTCCTGCGCTCAGTACATGTGGCTGCCAATGTCATTATTACATATTATCACCCCCAAGTATGTTTTCCGATGAACAATCCCGGTAATGAGGCATGTGGAGATTTCCCAGGCAAGTGAGAAGAAGAGGGAAGCATCTGAGAGGCCGTGGCTCGGAGAGGAAGGGACGTGTCAGGGGCTGTGCTACCCAGATGGGATTCTCCAAAGTGCTGCTAACACAGAGCACACCCTGGATCCGGGCCACGGCACCAGCTTGTTAGGAAGGAGCTTCAAAGTCGGATCTTTCTAGTTCCCCTCAGAGGAACATGCGTCCCAGCTTAAGTCCCAAAAGGTACACAAATACTGAGGGAAATGAACTTTTGGGAGGAGACCTTCAAGAAAATTTAAAGATGTAAGTTTGACAGTACCAAAGAGTAGATGCTCTTTCTGAATTTTAGAATTAAGTGGTTGATGTGTATCTAAATTCGGGTTTCAGCAGATGTTCCTGCATTTTGCTTTGTTTCATTATAATAACAGTATTAGAGAAACGAATCCAATCCCAACGCACAAAGGCCAGTTTCTTATTTTTATATTCACACCATGGCTGTGGCACTTATTTCACCAGAGGAAAGAACTGGTGTTAATTTCATCCATGACATTTGGGACAAGATTTTGGGGACGGTGAACTGTCCCAAATATGACTTCACTTTTATAAGGATGATTTGTCTTTAAAGGTAAAAACTCTTTCAAGTGTTTGGATTTCTGAATCCTTCAGAAGGAAGACTATGTCATTTGATATTTAAATGATGACAAAATACAGGAAGTTGTTGAATGCACCTACATGTCAGGTCTCCATGATTTGTCAGTTTTATAATTTTATGACTCCATCAATTCTGCAAGGGCTAGAATTTTTACTGTTTTCTGAAAGCCATTCTTTAGTACCGGCAGGATCGCTCCCTCATAAAGACACGTTCATTCATCCTCACCAGACACTCAGAGAGAGTCTGCTCTGTGCTGACGTGTCCGCCTGGTGGAACCTGACTGTGTGGGTCTGCCTGGGTCTGGAAACTTCACCAGGAACCATCTAGGCACAAACCATCGCCTAATGTGAAGAGTGTTAGAACCTCATGTGGAAAGTAGAAATGAGCATTCTATGCGCTGCATGTTTATTCCCTCATTTAAGATTTGGCCCAGCCACATCCCAATTTATGTCTTTGAAAGATTTCTTTTCAAACGCAGCTTAGAAAGGACTCAATGACCATGTCATCTGTTATCTGTGTCTTAATAGACTTCTCAATGCACGTGACCTGGGTGGGCGTAATCTCTAGAGTTTGTCATGATTGGTCAGTTGTGGTGGAACTTTCTTTTATAAAATTAAGCAGATCAATTAATTATTCCTTTACTCCTAAAAAGAAACTTTGGCTTCTCCAACGATGGTTTCATTCCTGGGTTACAGAGGCCTCAGAATTTTAGAGAATTACAGTGTCTTACGGGTTATCATGATTGCCCAGCTCCCAGAATTTTCTGTCTTTGTTAGAGGGAAGATGTTGTCATTAAAAAATGACAAGAAGTAGCCTGACTGGAAGCCCCCTATTAAAACTGAACAATTTAGTAGTGACTAGCAGTGTGGCTCCCTCAGGAAATGCCATCAAGTAGGGCTGCGAGGCTGTGACCGAGAGCAGTGCCAGGTGAGGGGGGTGGTGCTCGGCACTGAACAGGAGGGGACTTCGCCAGGTGTGTTGCTGCCCTGGACCTCAGGGATTACCAGATTTAGGAAAGACTATTCAGCGCAAGGAGAACAATTCATCCATCTACCCACAGCCAAGCAGGGGTGCCAGGCACCAGGTCCAGCGAAAAACCCAGAAAAGGGATAAAGTGCGGAGAAGTCGAAACAACGCTTGTCCGCGGAGGGAGGCGTGCCTGGCGGGCCGGGGACTCCGCGGTGGGTGCTGGTGTGCGTGCCTGCGCGTGCCGACCTCCTGCAGATTCCCTGAATGCAAGCGCCACGTGTGGTTTTCTGCACACGGTTTTTTGAAAGAGAGAAAACAGATTTGTACCCGAGTCCTCAAGTGTGGCTTCAATGGAGCGTTCAGCAGGCGGCCGCTTCCCTGCCTGCATCAGCCCCAGAAGAATTGAATTTTCAATTACCCAGCATCTTCTTTGGTTGAAGACTGCACTAAGTACCTCCCTGCTCTCCTGCCATGATTAACTTCAGATGCTTTTACTGCCAAAAATCATGCCATTTATTGATATGAAACTTAACAATAGCTCGAGGCCCTATTGTGTAAAATATACTCTTGAGGCGTAAGATACAAGTCAGTCCACTTCTCAAGTGCTCTGGTTCCTTCAGCTTCCCCTAGCCTCGCCCAACCCACCCAGCGAAGGCCAGGGCCATGTGAGGGTGAATTGGATCTCAAGTGTTTTTTGTATTTTTTCACTGGACAGCTATGAGAGGGGTTTAGGGGAGGGCACGCCCACTGGCCGCTGGGAAAATCCCTTAGAGTTTTCAAGATGTTTGCCAAACCCAGTGGCTGCAAACGTACAAGACGAGGAAACTGACAGATTGTGAGTGAGGCTGAGATTCAGAATTGACTTTTGGAAACGGTTGCAATTAGTAACATCTTTAAAACATATTTAGATATTTACGGGGGAACGGGGTTAACCCACATCCACTGGATGGAAAGAACACATTGAATCATAAACTGCGTGAGCACACGTGTGTGTGTGTGTGTGTGTGTGTGTGTGTGTGTGTGTTCTGACTTCCTGGCTGCTCAGGGAATGGTCCCCACATTCCAAATTTTCACAGTTTTCTCTGCACATCTTAACACTTGTGGGGGGAAGGGGAGGGGAGAAAGATCCATGACAGAAATTCTGTGTTTCTGAGGTGCAGACCTCAGAAACGACGCATGACAGATGCTCGCTGCGGTTGGTCATCGGCTGGTGGCGGGCTGCTCCTGTGAGCACGTAGCAGTCGCGTTTCCGCGGGTCTTTCCCTGGGGTCCTGTGTCCTGAACCTGATTGAAGGATCCCTGGTCACGGGAAGAGGACCTGCCACATCAAACACACCATCTGTTTCCTCCTGATTGTGTGTTGGGAGGGGCCTGTGCTTAGAAGCCAGTGTGAAGGGCAGACATGCAAACTCGAGTGCCCGACAGCCCCCGTGGCTCATGCTTTGAATCTCGGTCAGGGTTTTCCTTTGCCTCTGGGTGAAGGAAGTGTTGACTGTGACTGTCCAGGTTCTGTGCACGGTTTTCCTCTCGTGTCGTCTTAAGGAGGCCGCACAGAGAGCTAGCTTCCCTCCGTGAGGTCTCAGGTGGCCCCAGAGGCTGGCTTGCCACACCCACAGGTACCAGCTGGGCATGGGGGGTGGCGGCAGGGGGGTTAGGGTAGCCAGCACCAGCTCCACCTGCCCTGTCTCACTCTCGACACCTTTAGTGCTCAGACGTGCAAATCTCCGTGTCACCAAGGAGCGTGCTGGGCAGAATCACTGTCTGTGGGAAGCTGCCCCGCTTAGGGGCTGAGGAAGCGCACGTCCCCCGGACCAGGACTGTCCCCTCGGCTTCACAGTCTCCAGCGGGAAGGACGCATCCGCCTAGGAACATGCCTGGGAGGAGGGGTGCACCCTGAAAGACTGAAATTCAATAAATGCGCTTATCTTGCTGTCAACCAGAGATGCCTGCCCTAATCACATTAGCTTATACAAGGGCACATGGTGCAGGGGCACAGCCTGGTCCTTCAGACAGACCTAAGTGCTAACCTCCGTCACTCCCTTGTTCTGCAACCTGCAGCATGGAACGAGCACGTTTAAGCCCCTTTGAGCCTAAGCGTTGCATTTTAAATGGCACTGAAGTTTGCTGCCTGTCAGGTTGGAGGCAAGGATCTGCAACACCAGCCTGTGCCCCACGCGATGCTGGCACAGAGCGGGCAGCAAGCAGCTCTGGGGCAAGAGGAGCATCCCCGGCGGTCCCTGGGCGGTCCTGAACCCCACCCCCGCCCCGGGGGAGTTGCCAGGACACCAGGCTCTGGAGCCGCTGGGCTTGGGGCAGGCTCGGCATCTCTCCATGGAAAGTGTCGGCTTGCCAAGCAAAACGGCGTTATCATTTCCTTTTTCCCAAGCTGGACAACAGGCGGGAGCAACAGGCAGCGGAACTTCCAGTTTATTTCAAGAAAGCCTGGGGCTGCTTCCCCTCCCTTCCTCCTGCCTTGTAGTTGTACAGTTGTTTGTTTGAACTTGAGACTTCCTGAACTTGGAAGGTGTTTTTGGCATGGGCCCTCCGAGCAGCTCCGGCACAAGCCCCCTTTCTAAGGAAGGAAACGCCCAGAACTTGCAAATAGAGTGGCTGGGTGCGGCCTCGCCTCCACTCCGCAGGAGTCTTTCTCTGACACCGCAGGCATCTTCTCCCGCTGCCTGTCCTGCAGGGTGTGGCTGGCCGGCTAGCATCCCTGTCTCTGCGGGTGGCAGGAGGCAGGCCTGGGGCGAGGGCAGGTTCTGAGCTGCGCAGAGGGGACTGTCAGTGCAGGCAGTAGTTCCAGAGCGAGGCCTGGACTTGGGGACTCCAGGGGACAGACTTGACTTGACGCTCTGGTCGCTAGAGATTGTGTGCCCGGCCCCGCGTGCAGAGCGGCACCGGGTGCCCTGGCCCCTGGCGTCGGTGCCTGCAGGCCCGTGGAAACCACGTTGCTCTGGCACAGGGGCCGCGTTTGGACCTCCTCTGAGCCTATCCTGAAGATTCAGAGCCTCTGCTGCTGCTGCTGCCGCCTGTCCCTGGTGGAGAGACCAAGTGATGGCCGAGAGGCGAGCGTCACAGGGAGCCCCTGGGGGCCCCCAACGTCGATTCTGGCTGCTGACCCGGAGGCGCCGGGGGACCTCAAGGCGCCCAAAGCCCGGTGAGGCGGGAAGGGGTGGCACCATCCAGGGCACACAGGGACAGGCTCCAAGTGTCCCCTTAGCAGGCAGGCACTTGCCTGTCCATTTCTTTGACTGAAAAATGTGTGCCGTTTGCAATAGTTTTTTTAAAAGGTTAGAAGTGACGTGTTGGGCAATCTCCGCTGAAGCCAGACTTCAGGTCTTGCTTCATTTGCTTTACTTAAAGTGTTCCGGTTCTGAGGAAGCTGGACTCGCCTGTCTCTGCTTTGCTGGGCTGATCATGGGGTAGACACAAGGAAAGCATTTGGTAAGTTGAGCACCGGGGCACGCGAGTCTTACATGCGGTGCCCTTTCTGCCTGGAGAGTGCCCTGCAGGTGGGAGGATGGATGGAGCAGAGCCCTCCCATCCTGCCCCCGCGTCCGAGCTCCCGTCCTCTGCAGCCAGACACCAGAGCCAGCGATCCAGGCTCGGGCAGGCGGTCCCCTGCCAAGGAGCAGGCTGCCTCGGAAGGGCTGCTCTCTCTGAATGGCACTGCTTCTACTAGAAGAAGGCGCGGGAGCTTTGAGCATTTGCTCAGCCAGACGGCACGACTGAAATTCTCACGGGTCTCAAAATAATGTGTTTTTACAAATTGACTTCCAAAGGAGCAGGGATATTCTAATAGACCGAGTTGGAGAAAAGAGCCTTGTCACACATTTCCGGTCCTTCCTCCCAGGAGCACCCCCTCTCTTCTTCCGGAACCTGAAAACCCCTTGCAGCTGTGCCTGGCTCTGTGACCTGGGCCTGCTGTGGGGCACAGATGCCTTGATGTAACATGCAACTCATCAGGAATAGGTCAGAGCCAGCTCCACGCCTTTCTGGGTTGTGGGGGCCCCATGACTCTCTCCCTTTTGGGGAGGGTGTAGGTCCGGCCAGTTAGCACTGGGGAGAGGATGATAGATGCCTGTGCGGAACCAGTGAACCTCTGTGAAACCTTCCCTGACCTTGGTTGTCGGGCCTCGACCAGCAGCACCCCCTGGGCAGGGCTGAGCATGTGGCCCTGGTGTAGCCGGTGGCCACACTGGTGGCCCTGGGGGTAGACTCAGCCATGGGCAGGAGAGCCCCCTCAGTTTCCCTTTGGGTGAGGGGGGCGGCGGGGACTGAAAGCCTGACTGCTTCCACTTCTCGGTGGTGATTCTGAGCTCAGCTGCATCGGAACGAATGATTCAGGGTTAGGCCACTAATTTCTGCCCTCACACCGAGTGCGTGGCGTGGTTACGAGGGTCTTGTGTGGCCCCTGGCCCTGCCCAGCACATACAGGGATGAGGCTTCGTTTCTGTCTCTCCAGTCCTCCCAAGCCCGCTGTTGGGTGTTGGGGTGGGGGGGGTCCCCAAGTTGTTTGACCAGACCCGCCCTGGCCCTGGTGGTTCTGTGCTGTGGCTCTGTTAGGGTGGCATCGAGGACCCCTGGGCTGAATTATCCTGATGCCTGGAGACTTAGAGAGGGAGGGGGGTGGCCTGAGGCTGCCCCCACTCCCCCCGCCAGTCATGTGGCCTGGGCAAGTGGATCTACTGCTCCAGGGGTGTCCCATTGGGGAATGTGGGCCCCCAGGCACCCACTCTCTGAAATGAAGGCCCCCCAGGTGTCCCCTTCCCTGTGAAAGGGGGCCCCCCGGGCATCCCCCTGCTGTGAAAGGAGAGCCCTTGGTGCTGGGGTCATCGCCGAGCCTGTGCAGAGGTCAGGAGCAGGGAGGGTACCCTCTGACTTGAGTGGCTTCTCTTTTCGTCGTAGCACTCGTTAGATAGCTGTATGCTGTGGCTCTGCCTGTCGGTCATCAGGACCCATGTGTAGGACGGGCAGTTAAGTGCTCTGTGACATGAGGCCCGGGTCAGCCTGGCTCCATGCAGCCCTCCTGGCTCAGTGCCCTGCCTCCCTGCACTGCCCTTCCCCTGGCCTCCCCGCACTGCCCAGACTCCCTGCACCAGCGCACCCTGGCACTTCACAGCTAAACCCCCACGACCTGCAGGAGCAGAGACCCAGCTCTCAGACACCCACTGCTTACATTTTCCTTGCTCCCAGAGGAGCAGCCTGGCTGGGCAGTCTTCCTGCCTGGGAATTTGTCCTCGTTCCTTCCTCAAAAACCCATGGGTACACGCATGTCTGGGTCAGGCTGGCCGGGGGGGGGGGGGGGCGGGGGGGAGGGCATGGACAGACCTCCCCAGGCTCCGCAGCTCCTTTCCTTGGGTTGAGCATTGAATGAAGTATCCTCAGGTTGACTCCACAGTCAGACTTCACACTCCAAGTAGAGGGCACGGGGAGAAGGGATAGTGGCGAGATTGTAGTTTTCTTTGATAACCAGAAACAACGTGATACCAATTAATTAAGTGGGAGTTAGAGATAATCTCTTGAATGCACCTCTGATCTGTCCTTTCAGCAATAGAACCATGACCTAGAGTGGGCACTTGAATGCACAGGGAAGGGCATTCCCTCTGTGCTCATCCGTCCTAGGACATTCGTTTCAACAAGCCAGGAAAACCGACAGTTTTACTTAGAACTAAAAGATTCTCTTTTTGGAAACATGCTTCAGGTTGACAGGGACCATTTGAAACAAAACCAGAATTAATTAAAAGAAGCAAATAGATATATTTGAGACAACTGGGTGAGTTGGTCGCTGCAAGAGAGCACAGAATTTCTCTTTGAGCTTCCTGGTGGTTAATGCAAAGAGGGAACATGTTTGGATTCCAGGTCACATGCAAAATAAAAGGTTCTTCTGGAAGGAATTCTGGAGGAAACCAGTAACTCAGCTGTGTACATTGGAAACAGTGGCTCACTCCGTGGGTGACCCCTTTGGAATATCTCCTTTCTTTTGGAAAACCAGGCACCTACAATGTTTCAGTGAGGCCTTTTCCAAAGTAAGCGGAGACAACAGTATGGCTCCGGCATTTGCTTGGGTTCCTCTGCCTGTTTCGGGACAGCTGACTGCTGGAAGGGGGATCTGACCTGTGGCTTACAGTCTCTCTCAGCAAGACGAGCTGCCATCGGTGCCGTGTTGGACCTCATAGCAGAGGCCGCCAGATGTGAGGCTGGCCTTCCCTGTGACCTGGGGAGGCGGAGGCCCATGCCTGTGCTGAGGCCAGCACTGAGGGGAGGATGCCTGGGGAGGAGCCGCGGGTTTCTCGTAAGCAGCTTGAAGTGAGCATAACCATTGGGGGAAACACAGTGTTGATACTTGGCCTCATCTGGATCCGGTGGGTCTCACTCAGAACAGCCTTTATGTTTGCAAACCTGGTGTTCGTCTTTTCAGGAGCCACAGAAAGCAGAGGGGAAGCATGCGTCCTCATTGTTGTTGTTCTCTTTCGCTTTTTGGAACTCCCAGATGAGCGGCTAAGGCCGGAAAAGACAAGAGGAGAGTGTGCTGTGTTATTTAAAGTGTGCATATTCGGAGAAGAAATACTTGTGTTGAGATATTTCCTGAGGGACTCTAGTCAACCTTATTGTAAGAAGTTTCATGGTTTGAAGAAATCTGGTTATTATTATTTTTTATTATAATTTTTTAAAATATCAGGCAACGTGGTGGAAGTCACTGCTTCTGGCCTCCTACCCCCACCACCCAGGCCAAATTGGCTCAGGCCCCAGGAGGACTCAGAGCTGGGGTGGGAGGGTTGATATTTCTGCTCTTTGGGGAGCCCTGGGGCTGCAGGCTCAAACCCTCAGCTCCCCAGGCTCCACTGTCTAAGCTAAGCAGCTTAGACTACAGCGTGTCACGGGGCATATCCCTGGTCACCTGCTGGTTGGGGTCTATGGACTCTGTCTGCGGCCTTGATCCGTGAGCATGGAGTGAGAGGAAATATTTCCCACTGTCCCCGGGAGCCCAGGCCATCTACTGGGCAGGGTAGGGCCAGCTGTGATGGGAATGAGGCGGCTGAACATCTCAGGACTCTACAAGAGGGTGTCCAGGTGGGGGCGCCTGCTCTACACCACAGATTGTTAGAGACACAGACTGAATGGAAAGCTAAGAAGAGAAGAGAGGGGCGTTAGAACACGGTGCCTGTACCTCTGCTTTGCTCATTTGCCTTTAAATAAATATAGGCTCTGCCTCTGCTTGTTCCAGCAAGTGACTAGTGTCCAGAGAACTGAACTTTATCAGATGGAAGAAGGTAGTGACGCGGAGTCGTTCTGGACAGTCTTGTCGGATGTAACATGTCTAGCAAATATGCTTCTCTCCCAGCTGGTGTGGCGCATAGCTGTATCTGACCCGCCCATCGCCTGCTTAAACGCGCAGGGAAGTCACGCCCGCAGAGGTGTCCCCTGTGCCTTGAACGGAGGCCGAGGCACACCCAGAGGTTCCTTTTTCTTTCAGTCACCCCGCACCTGGCCAGCGGGCCGGGAGGCGTGTGCAAATGCGCAGGGAGGAGTGGCAGATGTTGGCCTGCAGGAGATTAATCACCTTTTAATGCTTCATTCTCTCGTTCATGGGTAAAAACGAAAGTAAAAAGCCAGCTGGTCCCTCAGGTACATTTTAGGGAGCAAAGTTCAGTGGGAGACGGCTAATGGGTAACCGCAGGAGGGCTGCAGGATCGCCCGCTGCCCGCATGTGCTTCTCAGCCATGGGAGACAGATATGCTACCCGAATCTCCGTGTCTGAGATGAAGCGCTACTACATGTTTTCTGAGAGGTGCTCCTGGCTGCTCTCTGTGGCTGAGGGTGAGTCCGTGGGTCCCGCAACCCACCGTCCCTTTGGAGTCGCCCGCCCAGGTGTCCTGGGAATGGTCAGGGCTGCTGGCTGCGTGGCCATGGTTTCAGGGCAGTGGTTACTCGCGCTGTGCACTGTGGAGATGGTTCTTGTGGGTTTCTTGTGTTGGTGAGGGACGGTGCCGTCTGTCCTGAGTGACATGCAGTCTGTCCTCTGGGAGCCTGGAATAGCCCAGGGAATGGGGATTATGAGCAAATGAGCCTCCTTTCACCAAAGTTATCATTGGATAACTCTAAGTCATGTCATCAGCTACCCAAAAGCAAAGATCTCCCCTTGCTAGCAAGTGTAAGCTCCACGGCTGGTTGGAATTCGACAGGGGAGAGCTCAGCCAGCAGCAAGCCCATCAGGGCTGCAGCAGACCTCATTCCAGGGGCGCTTGATACATGAGGGCGCACGTGTAAAATGCAAAACAGAACAGAAGCCGGTAGCCCCGAGGTATTGATTATTCCTGGACAGAGTGACACGAGCCTGGTGACTTACTTGCTCGGTGAAGTACAATTCCACGACAAAGCTGTGTCCTTGTCCGCTCTCCAGGAAGCTGCGGATCCCAGCGGATCTCCCCGGCACAGTCCCAGCACAGAGCCCAGGGCCATGCCCAGGCGGAGCAGTCTCCTGTCGGGGAAGGGGTGCCTTCATTCACCCCTGACATTCAGAAGGCCTGGAATGTGGTTGTATATACATGGCTCCCGAGTTGGCTGGCTGAGTTGGACGTCCGAGAACTCAACTCGGACGTCCCCGTGACCGGGATCTGGTCCTTGCTGGGGAAGACACAGCCGCAGGGAAGGCAGGGGGAGCCATTGAATGTTTCCTCCACATTTAATGTGGCCCCTGGTTCTGAGTTCTCATCATCAGACCTGGAGCTTTGCCCTTTACGAAGCTTTGCGTCACCGTCTGATCTCCATGTCATCATTGTACAGACGGGAGGGTCAGGCAGTGGCTTCAGAATTAACATGGCTTGTCTTGGAGGTTGTCAGGAGGGACCACAGCGCTGGGGAAGCGGGCGTGGGTGCTGACAGGTGACTTGCCAGTGCAGCTTGGGTTTGCTGGGTGGACCCGGGAGGGAGCAGGGAAGGTGGTGTGTTGGCCAGGGAATCCACCCGAGGGACCACGCCCCCCCCCCCCCCCCCACGGCTGAGAGGGAGGGTCAGGATGGTGGGGCTGGAGCAGAGAGAAGGCCGCCTGGGGGAAGAGCTTTGAAGGCGGAAGTGAATTTGGCCTCATAGTGTGGGGCTTGGGCTCTGCCCAGGACATCAGTGGCTGCCTCGGTTTATCTTTTTGTAAAACAGGAAAATTGAGGCTCCTATGGAGGCTTCTGAAGTCAGTGACTGGGCTGAATCCACAGTTGGACTAGGTAGCCTTAAGCACTTGAGAGAACACCGTGAAGGAGTGTGAAGTTAATCACGTTGGTCCAGCACTGGCCGGCAGCTAAAGCATAGCCCATTGGAGAGGCCCACTGCACTCCCTCTGTGCCGGAGCCGGGCTGGTCTCCACACCCTGGGTCCCGGCACAGGGAGCACTTGGTGCTGAGACACCTCCCAGAGGAAAAGCCTGAGAATTTGAAAGCTGCGTATAGAACAGAGACCAGATGGCAAGGTCTTCTGGGGGCTGTGAAAATGGTCCATTTCAGTGATCCCCAGGACACGTCCTTGGTCCTAAAGTATTTTGGGAGGAACTGCAGGCGTGGGGACAAGAATTTGGGAAATCAGAGCATAGGTGCTGGCTCCCTCCAGCCCCCCAGGAGGACTGTTAGAGGAGAGGCTGTCTGGGTGCCCGGCCACCGCCCAGTGCCGGCCTCAGTTCTTGGTCATTTCAGCCCCAGGCCCCATGGAGCCCCTTGCTGCCACCCTGGTCCTGCGGAAGCTTCGCCTGCATCAGAAACAAGAGCCGAGCAAATGCCGCACCCCGACCTCGGTCCTGCACCTCCCTCATGTGCCTTCTCGGGTCCTCTCGGCGACGCTGGGGGACCCCAGGAATATTAGAACTCACCACTGGCCAATGTCTGGGTTCAGGTTTTACCAAGAAAATACGCCCCAGGGCTCTTCAGAGGTTCTTCCTTCTCTCGCCCCCTGTCCTCACATCTGAGAACAAGAAAGGCATGTCTGTGTGACTCGGGGCCCAGGCCACCGTGCGCTTCGGCACTGAGGTATCGGAGTCAGGAGCAGGCCCTCGGTGGGGGCAGGGGCGCCCGGGACGCAGGCCAGGGTCCTCCCAAGCCCACAGCACGAAGTTTTTAATGGGCAATAGAGTTTCTGTTTTGATTCTCAGTCTTTTTTCCTCTTTTTTTCACTTAATACCCAAATTCCCCTCCCGGTCCCCCCAGAACTGCTGTTCATGTGATAATGAAATCCAACCGAGACCGGCTGCCACGAGACCAGGAGGCACACGCTGGGTGCCCCGTTCTCTAAAAATACTCGACTGGTACATTAAAATTGAGTCAGAGTGGCAAACAGGGGAAGTGAAACCGGCCTTCGGGAACCTCGAGGACCGAGTCCTGAATCTCAGAAAGCTTAGCTGCTCTGCGCGGACGAGCAGGAGGCCGGGCGAGCTGGGCTGGGGAGCGTCTCCGTGCACAGCAGGTAGGAGCCTCCACGCCTGGGGTCAGAGTGTTGCTCGGACACAAGTGCTTGTTGTTAGAACTGGGTGTTTAATGTGATGCTGCAGAAGTCGTGTTAAGAACACAGATACTGGCGAGTGTGCTGTGGACATGTGACGTCTGACACGGATGTAAGGAGCGCCGACAGGGGCGCCACCAGCAGTGCTGCGTGGTCATCGCCGTCCACAGCCGGTGTCGGAGAGGTGCCCAGGGGAGAGGGTACGCCCAAATGTGAGTCCTTTCTGCGAGCAGTGGGAGCCCGCTGCTGGCCGTGTGATGTGTCCTGAGGAAAGATAAGCAGGGCTGGGCATAGGCGAGTTGCTCTGAATTAAGAATCTGTGTCTAGAAGCAAGTTTCAGGGAAATGGACTGGGGATGGGAGGCTTCCGGTTAGGGAGATGTGCACGGTGCGTCTGCAGGGCCAGTGGGCACTCCGGGGCTGTTTACTGGCACTGCCCAGTGTGTTATGATTCAGAGGAAACGTGAATAACATCTAACGTTATTTGCTATGTGGGTATGGCTGCTTCTGGCTAGGGCACGTGATACTTTTTATGCTCTTTATCTACCACATTTTTTTCTACTATTATATGGCAAGCAAGAAAGGTTGTTTAGTACCTCTGGCGTGCAGCGCTACCCTTATAAAAAAAAAAAAAGCATATGAAAGGACAGGAAAGAAAAGCAGCGGTGAACGCCACATGTTCGCCTCTGCTGTCTCGGAGCGGGCACTGGGACCTTTCCCCTGAGCCTCTAACAGGTATGTGTCAGCCCTCCCTGCTGGGTGGCTCTGCGTGTGGGTGCCCCGCACACGTTGTTGTCAGCTGGCTCCGTGGTGACCCTTAAAGGACATTCTACGTTGAGCAGGAGATAAAGTTCAACGTTTGGGGCCCTTTCTTAACTCATAGACTCTGTGTGAGATGCAAAGGGAATCGTAATTCGATCATATTTTTCTCTTAATGTATCAGTCCTATCATGGTTCTGCTTTGTAGGAAACCCTACCCATCCTGAAAGCAGCATGAACAGCAAAGCCCTTCTTTGTCGCTGTCTTATGTTGAAAGAACACTCGGAATATAAAATGTGTGGGCCACACTACTGTAAAAACCCGTTGTGGCAGTTTTGTTCTATATCCTACGGCATCACAGAAAAGTTGGGGTCAGGGGGATTACGTTTTGTACATCTCTAGAAAAAAAATGGTTTTCAAGAACGGAAAGTAGCCCTAGCTGGTTTGGCTCAGCGGATAGAGCGTCGGACTGTGGACTGAAGGGTCCCAGGTTCGAATCTGATCAAGGACACATGCTCAGGTTGTAGGCTTGACCCCCAGTTGGGGGCGTGCAGGAGGCAGCCGATCAGTGATTCTCTATTATCATTGATGTTTCTATCTCTCTCTCCTTCTCGCTTCATTTCTGAAATCAATAAAAATATATATATTTTTAAAAACACAGAAAGTAAAGAGTGTGTTAAATAGATCCAGCACAAACACACATCATGCAGAGGGAGCCTTGAGCAATATAAAAGAACACACCCCCAGACTAGACGGGGCGGGAAGCATTGGGTTTGATAATTGCCCGTTTGCAATTTTAATCGACATCTGTGTGAAATATGTCCACTCTTGTGAGTAAACGTTTATTTTCTAAGATTGCCCGAATGAGTGATCAGAGTACCCTCCATGACTCCTATAGAACAAACTTTCAGGAAAATAAACTTTTCTGCACTAAGCGAAGAACAAATGAATTAACAAAAGTGTCAAAGACCCAAGAAATGCTTTTCTTCATTCATCCCTTCATTCATTCATTGAGAAGCAGGGACTGGGTGCTACCGTGTGCCAAGCCCAGGCTCATTGCTGGGGAGAAAGCTGTACTATCACCCTATGTGCTTTATGAGCAGTTGGGATAGATGACAATCGGGCAGGAGAACCCACCAGGGATATTAATCAATTTCGGGAGGGAGAGATCAATGGGAAGAGCTGCCTGAGCTGGAACAGGGCTCTTGAAACCTGCTTCTTCCTGCCCTGAGAAGCTACCCTTGGCACCCCCTGCCAGCAGACAAGGTCTGGCACCTAGGTCCACTTCACCTGGTGGTGGGGGCCCAGCGAGGAGAGTGCTGCTTCTAGAAGTTCAGGGCCCTGAGGTGAAGGTGTGCTCACTCCAAAAAGCACAGTCTGAACTAAACTTAGATAGAAGTGAGCCCAGGCATTCACCTAGAACGTCCTTAAAAGTGTCTCTAAGAAAGTTGGCCAGCCTGCCTTCCTCTTCAGTGTATTTTGTCCCATGTGTTGTGTAACCTAATTCCCCTATTACGGTGGGTATTTTCCTGAATGACACAAACTCGTTTCCAACACATTTTCTAGTTGCTTGACTCATTCCGTGGAGTAAAGCAGATGTTCTTAAAGCATGATTTCATTAGCATGTTGGAAATTTTATCAGAAGCATTCCAAAAATCCCTCAGATTTTGTAAATGTGTTAGGTGAAAACTCATGTTAAATGGGACCGCTTAGAAGGCAACTGAAATTTGCATTTTAGAACATTCCTCAGATGTTCGCTTTTTATGCCCCGTCTTTCAGCTGGGTGAGACCAGGACGGACGTGCAGCTGGCTGCCCTCCGTGGCCTGTGAAGGATGCTGTGAATTCCAGAGTCAGGAGACCTCCTCATGCCTTACGTTACCAGAAATAACTCATTTTCGGTCAGGATTTGGATTGTTCTGGTCTCGACCACATGCCCACTCGTCAGTGCTCAGTCTTGCGTGTGGGATTCCAGGCCAGAGGACCATTTCTTGTTAAAAGTTCCTTTTTTGTACATTCCTTAGTAATCTTCTCATTGTATTTAAAATAATTCCTGAAACAAAACAAAAAAAGTATTCCTTTTTATTAATAGAAACCACTGTGTGCTCAGGAATATGCCTGACCTGAGTGTTGTGTGCTGCAGGCCAAGTGTGAGCGCACCCCCAGTTGTCTGTCCGAGGATGGCAGACACACAGGCCGCCGGTTCCTGTCTGATGGAGCCGCCAAGGCCTTGGACGCACTCCAGCGGCTCGTTCTTGGCCTCTGTAGATGGTGGAGTCTTTGTCCCTTGAGAGTAGATTTTGGGAATCGGCACAACTCGCAAGAAGGCGAGTGCTGAACGGGTTGGCTGAGCCAGCTGCGTAGTGATGTGGTAGACAACTTCTCGCCAGATCGCCTTCTTCATGAACCTGATAGAGAATGTTCTGGTTTGGATTTTTTTTTGAAAGGGGAGGGGGGAAGAGGCAGGGCGAGGGTACATGGCACTTACTTGATTGACCCCTCTTCCTAACATTTCACAGCCACTCTCTTCGTCAGTTATTTTTAAGTTGCATCAGGACTGCTGTAGTCATTGTAGATCAGCGTAACCTCGAAAACACCAAGAAGTTCGCTTACATTCTGATTTTTAAAAACAGCGACTTCTAAATTATATTTGAGCTCTGAGCGAGATAAAAGAAAACGCTTTCTGTCAACGCCTGGTGTTTACCGCACAGTGTCTGCACAGGGTTCAGGCTCCAGGCAAAGCCAAAAAAACGCTCCCGCGGCCGCCTTGGCTCCGTCATCACCCCCGTGTGCCTCGCGAGCATCCTGCTCCAGCTCAGGTCCTACAAGATGAGGGTCAGGGCGGCTCCTGGTCCTGGAGAGGCTTGTGGTCTGTGGTGGGAAAGGCGGCCCAGAGACCATGGGAGGGGGCATCCCAGGTCAAGAAACATGTGTGCTGATTACAAACACGGAACGGTTCCGGGAGGCAGGGGCCGTAGCCAGACAGGCAGGTGGGGATTTCTGTCTAGGAACTTGACTTTTAACCCGAGGCCCCAGGCTTTAAGCAGTGATGTACAATGAAACTTCTGTTTCAGGAAGGCAATGTGGATTCGATGGGGAAGCAGTCACCAAGAACCTCTGGGGCAGCCCAGCTCACAGACAGTGAGGTTCTGCACCGCTGTGGTAGCAGAGAGAGGGGCGGGTGGGGAGCAGCTGGAGAGACGCAGGGGGCGAACAGACAGAACTGGGGATGTTTTCCAGGGAGAGTCGTCAGGATGGTTCTGAGGCCTCTGGCTTGGGATTTGGGGGGTCGGTGGTGGCGCCGTTGATGGAGACAGATGCCAGGGAAGGAGATGGGGTGATGGAGCCCATTTTAGAACTGGCAATGTCTGTGAGAGCTGGCATGTAGGTCCGAAAGGGTAAAAGATCCGACTCATGGATGACATTGCAAATACACGGGAAATTGCTTTAATTCAAAAGATGTGTTTGTTCGACTGAGCATTGGCCTTCCTTGACGGAAGGTGAGTAAGGACGGGGAGAATGCTGCAAAGACCAACAGCTTGCTTGATTAATCATTCTCCCTTTGACATAAAAATATACATAAAATATGACCACGAAATAAACACCACTTCACTTAAAAGAAAAAGGAGGTGGTGGGGGTGGAGAGATGAGGTGCTGGCCATCAAAGGGCATGTTTGTGTCTTGATGCCTCCCTGGAGCTTCATGGGAGTTTTGCAGGATGTCACCATTGGAGAAGTTAGGTTTCAGGATTTCTCTCCATCATTTTCCACAACCATGTGCGAGTCCACAATTACCTCTCAGCAAAAGCTTGATTTTAAGACAACAGACGGATGGTCCCGGAGCTCCTGCTCTGTGGCCTGTTTTCAACCTGTCGATCACCTGCTGCAGGAACCGTGGGGACCTCGGTTGATGACCAGCCCCGCCCTGAGCTGCCTCTCTACCTGCACGTCTGGCAGGTCTGTGTCTCAAATTGATCTGAAAGCGAAAGTTGAGCCTTAGAAAATGTCTGGAGTGAAAGAAGACCTTTCCAAAATGATTGACCAACTTGGAAAAGCCTTTCCTAGATGTTCTAGATATGAAGGTTCCTCAAAACTCCTTCAGTTCTGGATGTAGGGCCACTTCTCAGCCAGGGTCCTGTGGGCCCACCCACTGATGGCACGTAATCCTGGAGTCGGGTGTGGTGAGATTCCCAGTAAGTATACTTACGTGTCACCATAGTCCTTGTGATTATTTCCCTGCCGTGTTCAGTGACCACTGATGGAGGAAGTAAGCTTCAACTCCCCAGGAAAGATAAGCTGGCCTGGCTACCACAACAGTCTGGGCAGAGAACACGAGGATGGTCTTTAAAGGGTTGAGTCTGGACTATGAAGACATATAGGTTGTCCGAAGGAGTGCAACACAGACAGAGAAAGAGGAAATAGCAACTTGGGGATGGGGATGGGGTTAGGGCAGAACAAGAACCCTGACCCAGAATGGAATGAATTGCAGGGACTCGAGAGAGTCTAGAGGAGAACACTTTGAAATTCGGGATCTGTCCGGGTCCCAGGGCGGCCTGCAATGGGGTGCAGGAGAGAAGCCTGTTCCCAGGCCGGGCTTCGAGACACGTCCTCAGAACTCTGCACCTTGCTCCTGGGCACTCCCAGATCTACACCAACTCCTCTTCCCTGGTAAATGAAGAAGCACACGAGCGCGCTGGGTGTGGACACTGAGAACCGAGCGCGTGTCTGAGTTGGAGGGGTTCGTGGGGCAGGAGCAGGGTGGCACAGCCCTGAGGAGGCCCCGGGACTTGCCCTGGAGGCCCGAGGGGGGGTTCTCGGTGTGAGTCTGGAAACTGTACTTTTAAGACATTGCATTGGCCTTCGGTGATCCTTCTTGACTCATCCCACTGGTCAGGGACCTGGGTAAAGGCCCCGCTCAATAACCAATGGGCCCCACAGCCCTGCTTGTCAAGTCCTGCGGTGAGACCCACTGTCACGCCCGTCATCTCAGGAGAAAGTCATGCTGTAAACACAAATGTTCCCTGTTCTCTGAGGTGCCCCTCCTCTTCTTGAGATCACCTCTACCCGGGGCCTGAAGTCTGATACCTCCTGCATGTAGCCCAGGGAGGCTGCAGGTGGCCAGGCAGGCACCATGCAACCCAGCTCAGCTGCTGTGGATTCAGGTGTGCCGTGGAGGTTGCTCTGGAGCCATCCGGCTGGGTACAGATCCTGGTTCAGCCCCTTCCTCTCTGTGAGCTGAGACAAGAGGCTCAGTCTTATCATCTGTAAAATGGGAATGCTGACACCTTCCTCATAGGGCTGCTGGGACCCCCAGGTGTTTGCCCAGGGTCATTTTTCAGGGATGACACCCCCCCCCCCCCCCCCGCACACACACACACATTCCACTCTCAGTCGCCTTTCCTGGTCTCATCTTTTCTGAGGTATATGGAGCTCATCTGTGTGTCTGCTCCTCCCATCCTTACCAGGACATTGCTTCATTCGGCGGCTTGCATGAATCTCCAGCATTGCACCCATGTCCAGGCTTATATTGTCCTTGTAACAATCCTGTGAGTGGCTGCCATCACCCCACTTTGCGGCCAAGCTCGCTGAGCACTAGATGGGCACAGAGCTGGGTCTCAACCAGGCACTCTGCTCAGTCTGTGCTATAAACGCCACTGCCTGTGGAGGGCGCCCTTGAAGGAGTGAAGGAAAATGCCGCGGGACGCTCAGGGGCAGAGCCCTCTGCAGCCGGGGCTCGGGAACCGCCAGCATTGCAAGCGTTGCTGTTGTCCAATTTCCGGGCCCGACACCAGTTTGGTCTTCCTTAGACGTCGATCCAATGAGCCTTTGGGTGCAGGCTCCCAATGCTGAGATCTGGCGCCTGCCCTCTTAGCTCTCTCGAGCGCTGACACCTGTAGCACCCACCTACCTGCAAGCACAGGGCTGCTTGTGTTTCCGCATGTGGCTCGTATGGGCGAGCCTCCTGCCTGGCATCTGAGCAGCCCCTCCCTCTCCCCCCCCCCTCCCCCATGAAACTCCTGCTCAGACCTTCAGACACACCTGGCACCCCAGATCCGGCTGGTCTCCACCTCCACATCCCAGGTGTGGGCCGGGGTCCCTGCAGGGGTCCAGCCCCAGGGCTGCCTGCCTCTGTGCCTGTGGCCGGGGTCCTACCCTGGCACGGATGGAGCAGTCATTGTGAGCCCTGGAGTGTGAGGCCACCTTGTCCCACTACTGTCCAGGGAGGACACCGAGACCCAGCCCAGTGGTCGGATTTAGAATCCGGAATTCCCATCGAGAGCCTTCGTGGGTCCTGAGACCGAGGTCACCACCGTCCAACCCAGAACAGCACGTGTCCCCTCTCCACACCCTCCTAAACCCGGCTACGGTGGCATTTTATTTAACCTAAGGCTCCAGCTGTGTTTGCTCTCTGCACTGTGTGTCTATCCCACAGCACCCACCTGGAATGGCTGGGTTTGTGACATGAGCTGTTGATCTAGGAGGAGGAGAATGCTGCCTCCTGCCCAGGCCCTTTCCTCCCAGGTCACAGCCCGTGTGGAAAAATAGAGCAGTTGTTCCCGCTTCCTGGGCGGCAGGGATGGGTGGATCTGAGAAGTACTTGGGTGCCGGCCCCGCCCGGAGGAGGGAGAAGCTCACTGTTGAGAGCCGGTGTCTGGGGCTCCGGTGTCTGTTTTTCCAGTGAGACAAAGAGCGTCTTCCTGTTTGGCTCATGGAGACTAGGCAGGGGGTGGTGCCCGGGCCCTGCTCACTGCCCCTGCGGGTGGCACTTCTGCTCTGGGACCCGCAGGAGGGGTCCTGGGCCCCTCGTGTAGAGTTGCACCCAAGTTGTCGGGCATCCACTGGCTTCTGCTGGGCCTCCCCGAGGTGCTCTGGGTCTTTCAGGCTCGGGTTCCTGTACCTCCCTAAGTAAAACCTTCGTGCGCACCCACACTGGGACTTCCGTGCACATGTATTGTGTGCAGTATCCAACACCAGCAAAAGGAAACCTGAGGACCCCACAGAGAGTCAGTGGAGCTATGATCCCACTCTGGGCAATCCCAAAGCATTCGTGTCTGCTGCACTGGGGGAGGGAACGCGCATAAAATAACTGGGAAACAGACTCAAAGGTACAATGAAACGGAAAACTGAGGAGTTTGGGAAATGGGGCAGCTTGGAGCAGGGGCAAAGGCTGAGGAGACTGGATGGGTCCAGGGAGGAGGCCTGACTGGGAGGGTGATGGCGACTTTTTTTAATATATGGTTTTATTGATTATTAGAGAGAGGAAGGGAGAGGGGTAGAGAGATAGTAACATCAATGAGAGGGAAACAGTGATCGGCTGCCTCCTGCACGCCCCCTACTGGTGATTGAGCCCCAAACCTGGGCATTGTGCCCTGACCTGCAATCAAACGGTGACCTCCTGGTTCCTGGATCGACACTCATCCACTGATCCAAACTGGCTGGGCTATGGTGACTTTTACATACATACATACATATATATATATATACACATGTATATACACACATATATATATGTGTGTATATATATATATTATTGATTTCAGAGAGGAAGGGAGAGGGAGAGAGATAGAAACATCCATGATGAGAGAGAATCGTGGATCAGCTGCCTCCTACACGCCCCCACTGAGGGTGGAACCTGAAACCCCTGACCAGGAATCTAACCGTGACCTCCTGGTTCATAGGTTAACATTCAACCACTGAGCCACACCAGCCAGGCTATGGTGACATATTAACCAAGCTGATCAGGCTGCCAGAATCGATTTGAAATTAGATAGAAGGGAAGCCTGGGAGAAAGCAGAGGGGGTCGGGGGTGTTCTCTGTGGCCCAGACTCGGTGGCCCAGCGTGGGCTCCGTCCTGGTCCTGGCATCGTGACCGAGACTTTCCACACTCTGTGGCTAGTGCAGGGAGGGTGGGTGGATACGTCCTTGCTTCTGGATAATTTGACTGGGACACCTGATTCAAGTGTCCTTGTCTCGGGCTGCCCATAATGCCGGGTGATGTGGAAACCGGACAGAAGCCAGCCCCTCCAGAATAGGCGGTCAGACCTGCCCAGCACCTTTGGCCACTTGAATTCCACAGACTAAGGTCCAGCGGGGCTCCATGCACAGTCTGTGACCCCAATGTCACAGGAAGCCCACGGCTCCCAGGTGCGTGTGCACAGAGCGAGCCGGCCCTGCTTGGTCTGGACATTCTGGCAGAAGGGACAACACACAGGCAACCCCAGGAGGAAAGGAGATGGCAACTGGCCGTGCTTGCTATGAACTGGGGCCATTAGAGTGTAGGCTGTCTGGGGCGCGAGGAGGAGGAAGAGCCGTGCTGCCTTTGGTGTGAGACCCTCTGTGAGTCACAAGCCCATTAGCAGGTGCTGAGGACCAGCCTGTGAGGGGCCGTGGGAGCAGGCCACCCCACCTGCCTTTACAGAAGACGGCAGCCCAGGCTTCGGACCTAAAATAAAACCAACAGAAAACCTCAGGAGGCAGACAAAGAAATCCGAAGAGAGCTGCGTGGGGCCAAGGGGCCAGGCCAGACCCCTGAGCCAGGAGGTGGGACCTGGGGCCAGCGAGGGTGGTGAGAGACGGGGACCGTGTCTGTGCAAAGCAGGGGGAACGACACTCAGCGCCACAAAGGCCTTCGGTAGTTTGAACTGGCTTCTGTTCCCAAATCCTCTTCAAGGAAAGGAATCAAGGCATGAGGGCCCCTTGGGAAGGCGGGCTGGTCCAGGCCCAGCCTCGGGGTCGGGAACCACTGTCGTGCCCTAACGGTGGGCTGGCCCTAACCAGGCCCAGGGCACGGAGAGGCGAGGCAGGCGTGAGAGAGCAGGAGCACGCGTGGTGGCCTCTCAACCCGGGCCTGTGCTTCTCCCTGTGTCCACCCCGCCCAGGTGTGACGACTTACAAATGACACGCAAGGACTGCTCTGCTAACCATGACATGCACTTGATCCTTGAACGACCCCGGGTTGGGAGTGCCAACCTCCCAGGCAGTCAAGAAATCCGCATCTAACTTTTGACTCCCCCAGAACTTAACTACTATTAGCCTACTGTTGATCAGAAGCCTTACACATGACAAAAAGTTAATGCATATTGTGTATGTTATATAGTATACACTGTGTCCTTATAATAAAGCAAACTAGAGAAAAGAAAATGTTATTAAGAAAATCATAATTGCAATATTGCATGTAATTACTGGGGGGAAAAACACATATAAGTGGACCCTTGCAGTTCAAATCCATGTTGTTCGTGGTCAGCTATACACACAAAGATCCAAGATGTCTCAATGAGGAGAGGTTAGATATTAATGCTTTTTAATTTTATTAATAGTATGGAAAAACATTACTGCTCTTACTACAAAAACATGTCTTAAGTAAGAGTCATATGACTCAATAGGTTCCTAGTGTTCCCACACCTGACATAATGAATCAAAGCAGATCCCACACCAGCCTCTTTCAGTTCTAATGAAGTTGTTTTCATAGCCATCGCTGCGAGATGGGAGCGTGGGCAGTAGGCTGGGTTCTCTATCTTGATCCTTGGTTTCCTTCAGCAATTATGCAGATGGTGTTGAAATTCAGTTGATGGGTCTCCCTTTTCCTTAATGTCAAGGAAATGTCTCTTTCTTAATGCTAATCTGTTGTTCTTACAAACTAAGTAGGAGGTGTTAAATTTTTATTTTTTAATGGGTGTATGGTTACTGGGTTCAAAACCCACATAACTATTCAATTAGATTATTTTGTTGAGAAAGTTGCCCTTTGTGCATGGGAGCTTTTATAAATGGCACACCTAAGACTACCGATTTGGGAAGATGCTCTCAGCCTAGTGGAAAATGGGGTTGCTGTCTCACTTACGATTAAACACACTGACCTGGAGAGTTTTCATTGTTTGGGGCCCTGTCTTCCCAGATCTCACTGGGCCACCCGTCATCTTGGTTCACCTGTGCTTGGGTATTAGTCCGACTTGTCTTCTCTTAGGCCACTTGGTTCTTTGCTGAGCATTAGTTTAAACTGGACGATATAGTCTGCAGATTCACTTCATCAGGTGCATGGAACTGAGGTGCTCATGTGCGAAGACACACTGAGGGACCCGCTGCCCGCACCCCCCCCCCCAAGCCTCCCTGCAGGTCCCTCATGCCATGTGGCATGTGGCCCCAGGATGGAGAGGCACCTGCACACCTCGCTTGGGGTCACTGCCGTGCTTCACGGCTGGAGCTCGCTGTGGAAGTGAGGAGTCGGGGTGGGTGACCACGGCCAGCGGGAGGACAGCCACCCGGTCAGCTCCCGCAGGCCTGCATGGCACCCCAAGAAGCCTGCTTTGCATCCAATAGCAGTGGGTTGACTTTGGGGGCAGGGACGGTTCATTTGGCTCAGGAGAGCTGAGTGGACGGGGCCTGCAGGACGTGAGAACTGAGGACAGAACCGCTAAGGGTAAGCAGCCAGGGGGTAGGAAGGACTAGGGCCGCGATGATTTCGGAGTCAAAGAAGCTCAGTAAGAACACTGAGGGAGGGGCCATGGGAGTGGACATGGGAGGAGGGTGCTGGGGAGGAATCAGGAGGGCACAGGAGGAGGATGGGGAGCAGGAAGCAGGAGAAGGATGGGGAGGGCACGGGAGGAGGACATGGGAGGAGGACAGTAGCCAGCTGGGCCGTGGGCATGGGGAGGACTCAGTGACCGCTGTGTCCAGCTCTCCCTTCTTTCCGAGGCTTTGCCGAGCTGACTGCTGAGCAGTGACACCTGCCTCACCTGGTAGCCATGACAACGAAACAAGGCCAGGTGGTGAGGAAAGGCCTCAGCAAATAAGGGCGCTGCCTGTAATCCAGGATGGCTCCTCCCAGTTAGTCACTGAGCAGAAAATGACCTGAGCGCACGCAGCACTTCGGTTCTGCTCTGCATAATTCAGGGTCCAGAGCCTCTCGTAAAGTTACACAAAGAGTTTTCTCAGGTTCGAGGGGACACCGCTTTGCCCATGAGGAGACTGTTCGATGCCCTGGTTGGCTTTTCTTGCATCTCTGGACGAGGAAGGATTAATGCCAGGCTTTTGTAAACATTGGAGCTCAGCTGGGCAGGAATTGGGGCTGCAGCCAGGCCCGGAGGAGCCCGCACACTTCAGGCTGCAGGTTTCTGGGCTGGGCCGACTGGGAAGGCAGTCCTGTACGCGTCATGTGTTTAAAGTATGATGCTGCCCGTAGTGTGTGCTACATATTGCAGGTTTTGACCAGTAATGCTGAATTTTCTCAAATAAATAAACAAGCCACATTTATAGTAAAGTACAGCATCTATCATTTCTTTCCAGCTCAGGAAGCCCTTGCGTTGGGAGGGTCAACCGCAGCCAGGAGCTCCCCGAGGGAGCTGTTCTAGAATGGGTGAATGGGTGAGAGAAAGGACAGACGGGCGGTGGGGCCGAGCCTCGAGCCTGGGCTTTCCCAGGCATGCGGCTCCCCTCGCTGGCCCAGCCCGATGCACTCTTGGGATTGTCCACCAGAGCAGCTCATCCAGAGCACCAGGTCGGACATCGGCAGCCCCTCCCAGACTAAGGGTGCAGCGGAGCTTTCCTCCCAGAGGAGCAGCGTGGTGGCCCAAGATCAGCTGGCCTCCCCTCCATGGGTGCAGGCACCTCTGGTCTAAACAGCAGTGAGCAGTGTGGCCGCCATTGCCTTCCTGATAACACATCCTGCTGCCTAGTGTCACTCGGGCATCTGCCCCACGTGGGCCGGGAGACATGAGGCCGAGACTATGCTGGGACAGAGTGGGGAGTGTGGGGAATAAGTTGGGTGTGTGGTTAGGTGGATGTCATCGTAGCCCCTCCTCTGCTATGCGGCACCTCCATCCTCCTGTTTAAAAACGTCACTTCTCGTGAATAGAGCCTCAGGTCTGACAGCATCTTTCTCAGGAGAGTCCTCTTCCCTGGCTGTCCATTACCCACTCGAAGTGCATCTGCCACGGTGCTAAAAGCCCAGGTGTCTTTTGGCACCAGGAGTTCTGCCCAGTGCAGTGGGGCAAGGGGCTCGCCAGGGGCTCCGGGCAGGAGGGTAGAGCTGGACGTGGGCCGTCGTGGCCTCTGCAGGAGGTCAGGCCTCAGCCGCCCCCAAGCAGGCTTCAGGAGCAGGTTGTGCTCAGCGTGGCAGGGCGATGCTGTGAGCCGGGGGACTCGGGGGGGCAGGTAATGTGAGTGAAGTCTGGCCACAGGAGGAGCTGGGCTGTAAAGGGCCTTGCCCGCCACCCTAGGCGCTTGTGCCCTGATCTACTTGAATGTCTCGAGGTTCCCAGTCCCTGGGAACACGTTGTAAGGGTTGTGCTCACAGAACACGCCTGCAGTGTCAGGTTGAGGAGGAGCCATGAGAAAGAAAAGGATGGGAATTACCCAGCAAGCCCAGGTTCAGAACCAGACCATGTGACAGGAACAAAGAGGGGAGGGGTGGATCGGGGTCGATGTCAGCTGCTTGCTGCAGTGACAGATGCCCCCAACAGCATGAGCCTGCAGGACTTGGTGGCCTCCACTTGGGTTCTCTGCCAGTGCCCAGGCAGGGGGCAGTGTGTCAGCAACATTATATGCCAATGGCAGGTGTAGGAACAAAGGCTGCAAAGGCTGTGGCCACCTGCTCAGTGCTGGCCCTGAGGCGTGAGCTTACAGGACTGTCCTCTCCAGGTGTGTGGGCTCCAGCACTGGATTCAAGTGCCCAGTCCCCTTCCCCCCGGGGGTTCATCCTGCTTACAAGCTTGTCTGCAGACTAGCTACCTCCCGTCACCGTCACCGGGGAGCTCGTTAGAATCTCAGTGCCACCCTCCCCCATGGAAGCCTGCACTTTAACGAGCTCCCCAGGGATCCCCGTCTATGGAGCATCCCCTTTATTCCATCTTCCGCGTTCTCAGCCCCTGGGGGGCGCTCTGCACTCAGCCGCTGAGGACCCTCTGGCGCACGGAACTATGCGGCATGCACACAGCTTTCAAAGGAGCTCGGATGGACAGACACCGAAGAGCAGCATCACGCAGCCGCCTGAGTGTGCGGCTCTGCAGCCTGTCTCCATCCTGGGGAGGTGTCCCGGGGCCAGAAGGTCCAGACCCGGCCCCTGGGTGGCAGCCCCACAGGTCTTAGAGGACTGACAGCGGCTGAGCGCGGGGCTCCTGCAGGGAGGGTCCGGACGGGCGACACAAAGGGCCGCAGCTGCTGCTGCTGCGGGAGCCTCCGTGCCGCTGGAGTCTCAACAGTTAACTGTCCGCAGGCAGAATTAGTGGCCACCGCCGAGGGCTCCTGCTTCGGGGACAGCCAACCCGAGGCCCTGGGGGAGCCGGCGGGCAGGCAGCCCTGCAGAGCACCAGCGGTCCGTGTCCCTGCGGCGGCCGGCGGCGGGCGGCCGGCCCAAAGATGGAGCCTCGCAGCCTTTCTTTGTGCGCCCAGGACGGGCGTTCCTGGAGGCAGGTCGCCGCCTCCTGACGCCGGCGCGCTGGCGGGCGACAGCATGACCTTAAGTCTCATCTCCTTGCTGTCCCAGGACATCTCCGGGCTGTGGCTGCTCCTGAAGACCAGCACAGGTGCGTCCAGCCTGCGCTTTGGCCCTGGCTGTGAATGGAGGGTGTGCAGGGAGAGAGGGGCGGGGGACCTTCTGGGGATGGCTTAGCCCGTCACCCACATAGGCCAGCTACAGAGAGGAGCCAGGCTCTGCCCGGCCTCCCTCGTAAGAGAGATCCAGGCTGGGGTAGAAAGGGCAGTCCTGCTCCAAGGGGTGGGGACGTCTGGCATCGCCAGCTGGTTTGGGGCTGTGGCCACCTGGCCCCCCTCCCTGCCCGGGTTTCTCCGCCCTTGGAGTAAAGGTGCACATCGCCACACTCACCCTGGGAGCTGGAATGGACTGTGGTGGGCTCCTTTGTTCCAGCTTTCCTACGGATGTGCTGGTGGGGCCCAGGAAGGGAGCCCAGAGCCTGTGGGTGCGAGGACTGGTCCCTGGCAGTGACGCCGGGACAGAGCGGTCCCGGGCTCCCGTGCACAGTGCACTCCGATCAAGGGCTCTCCAGGTGGCAGGAATCGGGACTGGACTGGTCAGGCCTGTGGACAGTGAGGGGCCCGTCCTGGGGTGGCCTGTGTGGGCTTCATTTGCCATCCCTGCTCCCAGCTCTGTTAGAGGGTAGGCACTTCCCTCCAGACACAGGCCCCCTGCAGACCGAGAACAAAGACCCTGGAGAGGGGATGGGGTGGGTTCCCTGGTTGTGTTTCTAAGGATGGAACAGTGCTCGTTTTGAAGCGATTTGTCATCGCAGATGCTTCTGCCAAGGATCGATGAATAGTTCCTAAAATAAGTATTTTGTAAATTGTAATGAATTGGTTCAACCTCAGCCATCAGTGGCAACAGTAAAGATCTGAAGCGTCCGGTTTTACGATGAAGAGACTGGGTGTGTAAATAATGACTGAGTGCATGGACCTCCCCAACAGATAAGATTCAGAGCATCACGCTCACATAGGTGGCCGCATTGGAAAGCTCAGTCACTGCTTCTTAAACCCAAGGCATAGACAGTTGGTGCGTTTAATGAAAAGTGGTTGTTTTCGTATTTGAAGTCAGTATCACAGCGACAGTGCTGGAAGGATCCCTGAAAAGAATGCTTTCTCATTATAGCTATTGTCTGGAATTTTAGAAATTTCACAAACCAGATGCCTTGCCATCCCATAACCACAGGTAACTTGATTGTGGGGAGTCCTCCCTTGTGGCTATAGGTCATCATTTTAGATGTTCATTTGTTTTCCTAGCTAAATACTAGTTTTAAGTCTTACAACTTTGCATTATAAATTCTTAGTGGTTCTTCTAACACGTCCTTTATTTTTTTTAAGATAAACGTGCTTTCGAATAAGTGTCCTGAGGGAGCTTGGTGTAATTAAGGGTTGGAGGGCTTTCTCCCCAACTCTAGAAATCATTTGCTGTTTTCTTACAAAAAACACACACACAAACATTTGCTAGATTTATGAAGAAACAGACGTGTTGGTGCATGTGACAGTAAATCTTCCTTTCAATGGTACTGCCAGGGGTGTTCGCTCTGCGGAGGGTTGTGTAACTGGCTACTGCTTTTCATGAGCGCCTGCTATTTACAAACAAGGTCACGTGCCTCTTCAGTCACTTCTGTTTGGGCTGGATGGGGAGGGAGCCAGATGGGAAGTTTGGCACCTGGCTGGTCAGGACCTGGGCCCAGAGCACACACATGATTTTAGATGAAAGCTAACGTGGGGGAGACCGCAGACTTATTCACTGTGTCCGAGGCCATTGAGAACCCGAGCTGAGTAGGATGGCAAGTTTGAACCACCATCTCTTTCCAGGCTCAGGTGTCTCCTGTCTTGTCACTCATGAAATTAATGAGATTGACAGATGTGCATGACCTGCCACCACCAAACCCTAAGCCGCCAGCTCACTCTCCATTACACCTCTCCTCCAACCCTCTCCTCTCTGTCTCATCTTTCTCTTTCTCACTCTTTCTCTCTCTCTCTCTCTCTCTCTCTCTCTCTCTCTCTCTCTCTCTCTCTGCCACTCAAATGCTGCAAGTCTCTCCCTGTCCCCTGTGTGTGCCTGAGCGGGGTAGGGGCTCCAAGGCTCCCAGCAGGACAGTGTCCATGACATCCCTATGCCCCCGCTGTGCTCTGTGCCACCCCGTCATGGGGGCCACCTGGGTGAGGCTTAGGATGAGATGAGCGTGCCCTCCCATGGTCCCCACACCGTGTGTCATTGCTTTTGTCGGATGGGGATGTTTTGAGGAAGGTTTATGCAACCTCTTGTTTGTTTTTTTAGATTTATAGAATTCTTGGTACTTAGAAAGCGGGACTAAGTATGCACACGTATACTTCAAGGGAGAATTTTGGAGACCTTCTGGAGTGTCCGGAAGGAGCGTGGTGGGGTGTTGGTGACAGGAACCTCGGTCTTCCCCTGTGTGCTGTGTTCTGTGAGCAGCTTTCTGAGAGCAGCTCTGGATGGAAGGACACGTGAGCACCTGCCCCAGCGTGCCTCCTGCCCCTTGGAGCCAGGAAGGAATGACGTCTATAGAAATTGTTTGCATTGATTTCCCTGATCTTAGAGTTATTGTGGGTGTTTTTTTTTATGTTGACACGTGATTGTTTTAGAATGAGTAAGAAAAGAAAAAAAGCCATCAGAAAAACCTCCTTTATTTCTATCCAGCAGTGGGCTCCTGTGGGGGGGGTGCATGGTGTTTTTGTCTATGTGTGTGATGTGTCTGTGTAGGTGGTAAGTGCTGTGGGGGGGGGGTGTATGGTGTTTTTTTCTGTGTGATGTGTCTGTGTAGGTTGTATGTGCAGTGTTTATATGTAGTGTGTGCATGTGTAGCATGTGTGTGAGGTCCATAAACCATAGCTGCTACTTCCAAGGAAGCAAAGACGCTGACAGCTCAGAACATAAAACTGTGGGACTCTGGGGGGCCCAGGTGCTTAGGGACTTGGGCCAGGCTCCTGAAGGGCCCAGCAGGTGGCTGGTACAACATGCTGTTGGGAGCCCAGCATGGCCGGAAGCTCAGCCCAGAGCCAGAGTGAGGGTGGCGTCATGTCACATACACTGCGCAGGGCAGACATCATTTGCTCCCATGGAAACCGAGAAGTCGGAGCTTTGGGAGAGGAAACGAGACATTGGATTCACTGTGAAGGGTGAGCTGGTGGTTGCCGCACTTAGGATGGTGCTGGTGTTCTTCCCTGCTTGCTCCTCCCTCCTGTCCTCCCACCTCTCCGTGGCCGTTGGTCTTCAGGGTGGCTGCTTAGGGCTCCCTCTTTGTGAAGACGTCAGGCCAGCGTGAGCCTCAAGGAGCCCTGGGACCGGCCACAGTGGGCAGCCCTGTTCCCTGTCATCTCTGGGAGCCTGGAATCGCTTGGTGGCTTTCTTACCCTGACCCTGTCCTGACCCCTGCTGGCTGCACTGCAGGCACCGAGGTGTGCAGGAAGGCTCTGCCCGGTGCGGTGCGGATTAAACACAAACAAACAGCCCAGTCGGCACTGGGTGCCGAGGGGAGGTGCTCAGAGGAGGAGCCATACTGCCCATAGCACGGCTCTTTTCTTCAGGGACTTGAGTCCGAGGGCGAGCGTATTTAAGCCGCAGCTTCACTGATTAGCCAGATTCACTCAGGCGAGGAGGAGGATTTGGAATCAAGACTTATTTCCTTATGTCAGTGGTCGGCAAACTGCGGCTCACAAACCATATGTGGCTCTTTGGCCCCTTGAGTGTGGCTCTTCCACAAAATACCATGTGCAGGCGCGCATGTACAGTGCAACTGAAACTTCGTGGCCCATGCACAGAAGTCGGTATTTTGTGGAAGAGCCACACTCAAGGGGCCAAAGAGCCGCATGTGGCTCACGAGCCGCAGTTTGCCGACCACTGCCTTAGATCACCTGTGAGTGGTTAGCCCGTTAAATGAACAGTGTGAGAAATGCCACCTGGGGCCTGGGCGAGGAGGAGGCGTCCCACTGTGTGGCATTCCAAGGCTGGTTCATGCACCAGCAACCTCTCCCACAGGTCACTTCCCAGCTCTGTTTTCAGGAGCTCGCCAGGTTCCCTTGGGGGGTGGGGGTGGACAGGAGGGGCAGGTAGGAGGGGTGTGGAGAATGCTGGGTCTGCAATGGGGTGGGCTGAGCCAGCCCTCTGCCCCTGCAGAATGGAACCTCAGCCAGAAATGTGTGATGATGTCACAACTGTGGGCTTGTCAGGGCCACGTGAGCTGATTTCCGTGAAATATCAAGCCCAGTCCTGGGACTGGGCAGCAAGTTCATGAAGAGAAATGTTATCAGTAGTGAAAGGTCCACAGGCATCTCTTGCTGAGCCTCCTAGGAGAGACCCTCCAATCAATGCACGAGCTTGCAGAGGGCCTTCCGTCAGCACCAGCTGGGTGTGCGCCCTCCGGCATTCATGAGGGTTCTCCCTCCACATGACCTGGGCTCCTGTCCGCTGGCTTCCTGCTGGCTTGGCAGACACCTGGCAGATCTCCACGAGTCACCCTCACCCATCCCAGCCTGTCTGGACACTGAAAATGGACCACAAATAGTAGCATAGAATAAGTTCAAACCCCGATGTGCCATGAAGCCTCCATGCCCGGGCCCTCCACGCCCTAGCACGCCCCACCCTCACCTGGTTCTGCAGGTCTCGTCACGGGCCGCTTCTGCAGAGAGGCCTCTCAGGGGGAGCCCGGTGAGGCCCTGCGTCTGCTATAGAGTCACAGGCATGACCGCCAGGCGGTGCGGGCAGGGACCAGCCCCTACCTCGCTGCCAGGTGTGCAGCCTCAGAGCTCGATTTAGCTGGGACTTTGATGTGACGCTTTGGGACACGATTGGTGAGATGCCTCTAAAAGCAAACAATGCACTTAGTTTTATGATCAACTCCATCTCCCCCGATATTTGCACACGAAAGTAGGTCTGGTGTTCGTCATGCCGCTGTCCGATTTCTGATCCACTGCTACCAAAAAGAGTCTGAGGCCCTAACCTGTTTGGCTCAGTGACTAGACAGCGTAGGCCTGTGAACTGAAGGGTCCCAGGTTCGATTCCGGCCAAGGGCACATACCTAGGTTGTGGGCACATCCCCAGTAGGGGGCGTGCAGGAGGCAGCCGATCAATGATTCTCTCTCATCATTGATGTTTCTATCTCTCCCTCCCTCTTCCTCTCTGAAATCAATAAAAAAGAAATATTTTTTAAAAAAGTCTGAAGATGTGTTTTCCTGTAGCGTGATCAGGAGCCGCCTTTTAACCCTTTCTTCCAAGGCTCCCTGGCACCTGCTTCTCACGTCGGCACAGGGTGGCCATTCAGGCTCCCCGGTCTCCCAGCTCGCTTCCGTTTGGCCACGCCTGTGGCGTTTGTGGGGAGCAGCTCCCACCTGCGGATGAGGACACCCTCCTGCCCTGCTCCCCAGCCGCTCGGAGAACAAACCTTTAAACGTTCTCGGGCCCATCCCTTTGGTTGCCAAACCCACGCAGGTGCACACTGTTCCCCAGAGCCGTGGGAGCGAGGTGGTCACCTGCCGGGTTAAACAGAAATGAGGCTCTTGGCCTGGGAATTTCAGACTGAGACGTTCCCATGAAGTGCCCTGCTGCCTTCCTTCTTGGCTCACCCATCGTCTACCTGGGAATGGGAGAGGCCTGTGGCTGGGACAAGCAAGGGCTGCAACGAGGTCTCAGAGCAGTGAGGGGTGGCTGGAAACCAAGTGGGCCGGCCACCGCAGGTTTCCGAAAGGACGGGGGTGTGGAGCAGCCCATCAGGGACACCACATCAGGAGTGGGTGCAAAGAAAGCCCTCATCTATGGCTAGAAGTTTCCTTCTCAGTTCTCTGCAGGGCCCAAGGTCCCTTGGTCTGAGTGAACTCCCTCAGCCCAGCCACAGTGCCTGCCCTGAGCCCGGGGGTGGGCCTGGCCATTGAGCACACAGCCCAGGGCCCCCACTCTGTGAACCCAGGGGGGCACGGCATCGAAGAACTGAGGAGTGAAGAACTGAGCAAGTGAAGTGGCATCTTGGAGGGCCGGCTGCCATGGGTGCTTTCTCCCCTCTGCACCGCAGCTCAGGCCCCTCCCCTCTGTGGCTCAGGAGCCCCTGGGATGAGATGCTGCAGCCCTGAGCCGGCCGGCGCAGCTCGGAGAGGCTGTGGCCAGGGCGTGGCAGGACCACGATCATAGATGCACTTGCCGCAGGGCTGGCCTGGCGTCCACATGCTGCAGCTGCTCTGCGGCCATCTGCACGGTGCCGCTGCCAAGTGCAAGACAGACCTGTATTTCACATCGCCGCGTGGGTCCTTGTCTGCGCCCATTTCTCCGATCGCCTTTGTGGGCCTTTAAAACAAAACAGAAACTGTGAACTCAGGAAGGACTGGCCCAGCTGAAGGCCACATTCACGAAGGCCACGCAGGGAAGAGTTTAATAAATGGGTGGTTTAGAGGAAACAACAGGCCGCACAGCTCTCTCGCCATCTTTCCTGCTGGACACGGCAGCTCCTGCACCACGAGAAGCCTCGCTCACCCTGCCGTATCCGACCTTCCTCCCCAGCCTGCCCGGCCCTGACTGCTGGGGACACCCACCCGCCTGGACGCCCAGCAGATTACTTCCAGCACCTCCATGAGAAGCCTCGGTTGCCCAGCTGGCAAGGGTCGAGTCCTGTGCTCCCAGCTCCATGGCCTGAGCTGCTGTTTAGGGTGCCTGACCTCACCCTTCCTCCTTGCTGAAAACTCACCCTTCGGGGTCCTTAGCCTGTGGAGTGAGCTCCGGGGAGTGCTTCCGGCAGCTGCATGGAGGCGCTCCTCCATGGCTGGTCCAGGGGCTGAGGGAGGGGCCTTGCCAACCAGGACGCAGGAACGAAGCTGCTGAGGAGAGACAGGAGCAAAGGGTCACGAGAACATGGCCACGCTCGTCCTGTATCCAACCTCAGTTCCGTCCCAGCGTGTGACAGCTGTGTCTCTGAATCAGATTCTTTGCAGGTGCCAGCTCCCTCCGCTCCGAATGCAGAGCTTTGCTCTCGAACAGCCCCCTTAGCATGTTCCTGAGCAGAGAGGCAGAGCTGAAACCACACTGAACACAGGAGACGGAGCACCTACTGGGAGAGTGGCCTCAGGACACCCTCATCCACTGCCCAGAACAGGTGGGAGGGAGCGGGGACCCCTCATCGGCTCGGCCCCAATCCCCAGTCAGCCCCCAGTCCTTCATGACCCGGCCACGCTGAGAACATGGCCGCATGAAACCCTGTTGTATTTGGGTCTCTTCCTGCCCCTCCCACCAGACAGGTCTCTGGACCTCTGCCCATCGGATAGCCAGCTATTCTGGGATGTGGCAACTGATGTGTCCCTGACCAGCAGGGCAGGTGCCCGGTTAATGTGAGCCCACTCAGTGGCCATCAAACCGACACTCAGAGGCTGAGGTCCGAGAGCTAGAGTGCCCAGGGGAGGAGGGAGAGACAGAGACAGAGAGAGGCTTGCACATCTGCCCGGGACTGGCCTCTCCTCCTCGAACCCAGGGATGCAAGACCCTGTGGGTCTGTCCTGTGTGGGAATGCTCCCTGCAGGGCGCCGGGCTGGATCTAGCCCACGTGTCTGCTCAGAGACCCCGGAGCAGTGAGCGCCTGTGCAGCTAGCTGTGCACAGCACCCTGCCGGCACCCATGGCCCAGAAGGTGCAGCCTGGTGCCCACTGCCTTAAACATGTTCAGGTCCCGAAGTCCCCATGTTGGATGACCCCTCCGTGGGCATCCCAGCCCTGTGGTGGTGTGGCGAGAGCTGAGTCCCCAAGGGAGCTGTGAGCAGAGGCAGCAGAACCCAGAGCCAGCGTGCTTTCACCCTGCATGAGAGAGAAACCTGGAGCTGAAAGAGGAGAGGGACAGCTGAGGTCTCCAAACTCTGGAAGGACCTGCCTCCTTAGGCGGGTCCTCCTGTGAGGAGCCCACCCAGCCCCATGCTGCCTCCAGATGTGGTTCTTGGGCATTTGGGCCTCGGCCCCTTTCCACTGTGAATGCTCTGCTCAGGATTGTAGAAAGCTTTGTGTTAGGTCATATACCGTATTAGAAATTGAAACACATTTTAAAACATCAAATTAAATAAAAATAACAATGATAAATCCAATATGGTAGCACAAATAACATGTTAAATGAAAAAATAACTCTAACAGTGGTTCTCAACCTTCCTAACGCCGCGGCCCTTTAATACAGTTCCTCATATTGTGGTGACCCCCAACCATAAAATTATTTTCGTTGCTACTTCAAAACTGTAATTTTGCTACTGTTATGACTCGTAATGTAAATATCTGACATGCAGGATGTATTTTCATTGTTCGCGACCCACAGGTTGAGAACCGCTGATCCAGAACAAAATAAAAAGTGTGAAAGCGGTGGCATTGTTTTGAATTTTGCACATGTCCCTGATCTCTGACAAGATGGGGTTGGTGACTGCTTTCCTGTAGCTGGTTGGTACCATGGTATGAGATTGCTAGAAAGACCCACACTCTGGTAGGGACGAGGGGAAGGGCAAAACTCTTAGTAGTATTATGACGTGGCATCTCCTTGTGGAGCCCTGAAGGAGACATTGACTGAAATGGCTTTTTGTTTTCCGTTCTTTTTAAATTATTTTTTTAAGGCTTTTATTTATTTATTAACAGCCTGGCGCACAAAATTCGTGCACAGGTATGGTCCCTAGGCCTGGCCTGTAATCAGGGCCATCTTCCCCGGCTGCCCACAGCCCGCCCTACCCCCCATCACCACCTACCCTCAGTTCTCCATTCACCATCGAGCGATTGGGGCCTGCAGGCTGGGGGCAGGTCCTGCATTGAGCATCTGCCCCCTGGTGGTCAGTATACATCATAGCGACCAGTCGTTTCACTGTTCGGTCGATTTGCATTATTACCCTTTTATTATATAGGACTAGAGGCCCAGTGCATGAAATTCATGCACGGGCAGGGTACCTACCAGCTGCCAACTGCTGGCCGGGGCCTTCCTTTGTCCTGCACCACCCCCTGGTGGTCAGCACATGTCATAGTAAGCGATCGAACTCCCGATCGGTCAAACTCCAGAGGGGACACTTTGCATATTAGGCTTTTATATCTATAGATTTTTTTGTTAATCCTCACCTGAGGATATTTTTCCATTGATTTTTAGAGACAGTGGAAGGGAGGGGGAGAGACAGAGAGAGAGAACCATTGATATGAGAGAAACACATCGATTGGTTGTCTCTCGCACACTCCCTGACCAGGGCTGGAGATTGAGCCTGCAACCAAGGTACATGCCCTTAACCAGGAATTGAACCTGGGACCCTTTAGCCAAGGGTCAATGCTCTATCCACTGAGCCAAACTAGCTAGGGCTGAAATGGCTTTTTCTTAAAAACCAAACCAAAGTCAAACTGCAGGGGTGACATATGCTGGCCAGGGCACAGCGCAGACTGTCCATGCCCAGGTGTTAGTAACAATTAATACCCAGACGCCATGCTGGAGGTGTTCACTGAGTATACAAGCCACCCTGGGAGCTGGATGCCATGATCACCCCAATTTTACAGCTGAAGAGCAGCTCAGAGAGGTTAAGTAACATGCCCTAGGTCACACAGCCCCAACTGCCTTCAGAGCTGTGGCCCACTCCCTGGGAAACCAAGGATCCCTGTGTATAAGAGGTGATTTCAGCCAAGCAAAATTCAGCCTCTGGGCTCCAGTCCCTCACTGAAGCAACTCAGAAGATTGCACAGAGGCGATAGCCGTTCTGTAGACAGCTTGCCTCTGTGACCCTTGGGGACAATGTGCAGTCAGTGTTCAGGTTTAAAGACACTTACAGTTAACGCTCTGGGGGCCCCGGCCTGAGCTGCAGCAGCAGTGGCAGAGGCAGTCCCCATCACTGACAGCATTCTCCTCTCTGCCCGCAGCAGGGAGAGCCGGCTTAAAATCTTGAATGGCAATAAATACATATCTACCAACAACTGAATTTAAAAAACAAAACAAACGAATAAGTAGAACAGAAGCAGACCCGTGGACACAGAGAACATGTTGCCAGTTGCCAGATGGGAGGGGTTTGGGGGGATGGGTGAAAAAGGTGAAGGGATTAAGAAGAACAGAGTGGTTGTTACAGAATAGTCATGGGGATGTAAAGTACAGCATAGGGAACATAGTCAGTAATCCTATATAATAGAAGCCGAATATGCTAAGTGTCTGGTTGTCCGGTTGTCCGTTCAACCAATCAAAGCGTAATGTGCTAATGATATGCTAAGGCTGCTCAACATCTCACTATGGCGTGCACTGACCACCAGGGGGCAGATACTCCAACTGGTAGGTTATCTTGCTGCTGGGGTCTAGCTGATCAGGACTGAGCGAGAAGGGCAGACATGCCCTGGAGCCCTCCCGTGGTCCCTCCCCGGCTGGCCAGCCTCTTTCGACCCTCCCCAACCCCAGTCGTGCACCGGTGGGGTCCCTCGGCCTGGCCTGTGCCCTCTTGCAATCCAGAACCCCTCAGGGGATGTCGAAGAGCTGGTTTCGGCCCAATCCCGCAGGCCAGGCCGAGGGACCCCACTGGTGCATGAATTCGTGCACTGGGCCTCTAGTATTATAGTAACTATCTATGGTGTCAGACCTATCCAGATGATCACCTAGTAAGTTATGTAATGTCTAATCACTGGGGTGTACACCTGAAACTAATACAATAATGTAGGTCAACTATAATTGAAAAAATTTTTAATGATTTTTTTAAAAAGAAATCTACTTGGACTCTAAAAAAGAATTGATACAAAATTATGATGAGATTATTTGAAATGCCTCTGCTAGTTGCTAAATATTTCTTTAACCATTGATGCAAGGGTAAGGGACTCAGGAAATCAAATATCACAGTGAGGACCTTACGACCCACTCTAGTCACGTGAGGGAGGCACCAGACTCTCAGCTCATTTCTGTTACTTTGAGCTTTCTCCATGGCTGTCTGTCACACCAAGCCTCCCCCCGCCCCACATTAGAAACGCCCCCTCTTAGCATCTCTATTTCCGAAACCCCATTTCCTAAGAGACACCCACCGTGATGCTGCCTCAGACTGGCTGACACCCTTGCCCCTCCCTTCGTTAAGCTGCTGCATCTAGAACCACCTCCCCCGACCCGGCTCCCATCACTGCTGTGTGGTTTCAGGCAAGTCTCTCAACCTCTCTGTGCCTTAGTTTGCTCATCCAAAAAAATGGTATAATACTCTCCCATTTCTTGGTTTGTTGTGGCAATTAAATGCATTAATACGTAAAAGGTATTTTACTCATCGTTGTACTCGACTGCTATTTCTGTTACGATTGAAGATTTTCTGTGTGAACCAATTAAAATGTAATTTAGTTGCTCCAGACAGCCTGTAAGTGTAAGAAGCTCTTACATTTCTCCTGTACTCCCCATTATGCCAGCTGGTCATAGTGCAGCCCAAGACATACTTGCTTCCTTATTGATTTAAGACCTTGGTGGGGGTGGGGGGTTTGTTTTTGTTTTTATTTTCATCTGTGCTGTTGGCTCAGTGAGTGCTTGTGTTTGAATTTCATTGAAGACTTTTTCTTTGTTTTACTGGTAATAAGCTACCTGGAGTAGCACTTCCCCAAGCACTTTTTTTCCACATTAATTCTGCAGTGGTTAGGAGTTGTTCTCCACTCCCCCCAAATCTGCGACCAGTTAAGTTTCTTGGAGCTTCCACAAAGGAAGGTTTGTCTGCGGTGCTTCCCACGTGTGTTTGACTACGGAGCCCTTCTCTCCTGACGTGGAAGAGGGCTCCCCGGAACATGCAGACAAACCATCTTCTGGGAGTTTGACCCCGGAAGCCCCAGGAGTGGGAGCTGGGGCCCCTGGGAAAACGCTCCATGCAGGTTAGGGTAGCCCGGCTGATTGTGGGCACTGCCTACACACGGACATAGGTCAGGCAGCTCACTGGCCATGGCCTGCGTGGCAGCTTCGTGTGCTTAGGCAGGCTGCCCAGAGCCTGCCTGTGTGAGGGAGGATGCTGGGCTTGCTGGAGCCAGCATGGGGTGGGATGGATAGAAAACACAATACATTCAAGAGCGACATACTGTCAGTTCTGCGTGTGTGCTTAATGAGGCTGCCAGGTGATTCCTGCGCAGGCGTGAGCTACAGACATGTTGGGCGCGTGGGCACGCAGCCTGGGAAGAGGCAGTTCTGGAGACTACACTGTGAGGAGTTTCACAGGGCCTCCAGGGTGTACAGCTTTCTCTGCACAAGTAGTGCACACTGGGGTCCTGTCCAGCCACTTCTGCATGGTGTTCGGACCCCCAGGCCCCTCACAGGAGAGGGGGATGGCTCCAGCTTGAGTGAGTCTGGCTTCCTGATATCCTCCACCTGGATGCATATGAACCAACACGGCTTGTTGGTGGGAGGTGCTTTTTCTTGATGACAATTTCAGGAAAGCACCTTTTCTTATGGGGTCTTTTATTTTAAACTAGAGGCCTGGTGCATGAAATTTGTGCACTGGGGTGGGGGTGGGGGGTCCCTCAGCCCGGCCTGTGCCCTCTTGCAGTCCGGGACCCCTGGAGATCAGGCCTAAGCCAGTAGGCAGACATCCCTCTCACAGTCCAGGGCTCTCGCCGTCTGGGACCCCTCGTTCCTTACCGCCCTCCTGCAGTGGAGGCAGGAGAGGCTCCCACCACCGCTGCTGCATTCACCAGCCGTGAGCCCGGCTTCTGGCTGAGCAGTGCTCCCCACCGTCGGAGCACACTGACCACCAGGAGGCAGCTCCTGCATTGAACATCTGCCCCCTGGTGGTCAGTGCGTGTCATATCAACTGGTTGTTCCGCCATTTGGTCGATTTGCATATTAGGGTTTTATTACATAGGATTTTGTAAGGACTTGCTCTCTGAGATTAGGAAACCAGGGAGAACGTTTGGTGCACTGAGTGAGTTAACGATGCTTTGCACATGATGTGAAATATGTATGCCTAATTCAATAATAGCTCAGGATGTGCTGTGAATGAGCGTTCAGCTGCCCAAATAGTATAGACCTCAAACATCTCGAGTGGCTAGATCACAGAACCCTCCACATAGATTATAAATAGAATTGGAGACGCCGCTCCTGTCCAGACCACAAGGACTCAACAGCTGGCGGAGGAGGCATCCATCCCACCCTGGACCAGGGCTCCAAATGGGGCGTGGTTGGAGCCAGCGGCCTCCCTTGTTCTGTCCGCACTTTGCTCTCGGCTTGGAGATTCCTGGCGTGGGCTTGGTGAAAGGAATCCCACCCATGGGAGTTGGGGGAATAGCCGCACTTGACTCTCCACCCTGGACTTTGAAAAGAGATCACTATTTTATTTTGATTAAAAATAAGCAAAAGCCAGATACAAATAAGAGAATTAGCACATAAGAGACTTGGTGGCCCAGGGCCTCTCACCAGCTGCTGGCCCCTTTGCAGGAGCCTTTCTTGGGTTCCTGTGTCCCCTGTGAGCAAGGTCCAAGGTCAGCAGGAAACAGCAGGGACCAGCCTTTGAACTGGAATTCAGGGCTCCTGTCAGCACTGGGGCTCACTGAACCTGGGACATGTGCCACCTGTTCAGGGCCCTGCGAGTTCTGCATCTGCTCCGGCCCGTCACTGCGTGCTCCCTCTCCACCTCCGGAGGCCACTGGTGAGCGGAGCAGAGGCTCGTGCCCCCTTGGAGTGGCCGGGAATGGGTGAGGTGCTGCCCACCTCCGTTACAGAATTGTCCTACAGTGAAGCAAATCCCTGAGTCAATTTGCAAGAGGAAGGACGTTTGCCGCCGCAGTCTAGTTGTGTTCGGACGAAGGGATCCAAGGGTGAAAGTATCATGCCACCCCGGGACTCTAAGGTTGCTGCCCAACCCAGGCAGGATTCAGGTAACAGTTTTGTGGGAATACAGTTCAGCAGCTGAGGTGTCTCCCTCTTTGTCCTCATCTAGAGCTGAGCTGGGTCCCAGGCCAGGTAAGACCTCGTGAGTCAGGGACATTCCCACTGAAGGGCTAAGCGGGCTGTTCGCCCCCCGCCATGCCCCAGACAGGGCAGCCTTCCCAGACGGGCTCCCAGCCCCAGCCCCCCTGTCCTCACCACCCTGTCGGGGGTCGGAAAAGAAGCACCGTCTTCTCCCACCCTGTACCCCTCCGACTCAAGGCCCTTCTTAACCCTCCTCCTCAAAAGTGACTCTGTGAAGGGCTAATTGGCTGGGAGTCTCCACTTACGTCTGGGCCGAGACAGGAATGCTGGAAGCGGGGAGCTATCTGTAAGGCACTGTGCTCTCACAGAGATGTTCTGTAAAGGAGCTGGGCCCTGCCTGACCCTTCCATTGAACTGGCGGGCGGGGTGACCCCACTTCCCGTCCCAGGCGTCTGACATTGGAGCAGCCAAGCACACACAGTGAAGGAGGCACGCGGGGGAGAGGACTCAGTTTTGTCACCTTCAAGCACCTCCGTGTCCGTCTGAACCAGTGGCCGCAGCAGAACTCTTCCACAAAATTAAACACGTTGGACAGGGACCTTGAAAAAACACTGTCAGCACCAAGTGCAAAACTGCCCTGCCCTTGAGAATGACGCTGCGGGAAGGGTGAACCGTGACACATTGTCCAGAGCCCATTGCCCCAGAGGCACCATGTGAGGAACTCCAGGTCCTGGGCCTTAATCCCAGGTGGGAAACATTTTTCATTATCTTCAGCTTTCTGCGGAGCGGCCAGTGACCATTTACATGGGGATGCTTTGGAGATCATCCCTTTGTTTGCGCAGACCTCTGTGCAGTTTCCACAGAGCAGCCCCATTTTTCAAGCCTAAAAATGGGGCACTTGATCTGAGGTGCAATAGTAGAGTCAGTTCTGCCCCAGAAAGTTCACAAATGTTGGGTGCCACCACCCGGTTGCAGGGTCACGCCTCGCAGCAGTCAGCAGTCTGGGTCTCTGTACCCCACGCGGCCTGCCACCCATCAGACATTCTGGAAACAGCCTATGTGCAAGCCAGAAAGGACTTTGCCGGATTAGATTCCAAATGATGCTCTGGGAAGCCATTCTCTCCTTCTCCTCTTGCTACATTTGTTCAACACGTTGTTCTTTGAGCTCCTTCCATGGGAGCCGATGAGCTGGGCCCTGGAAGTAGGGCATCTGTGAGTTGTGGGCATAGTGGGTGCTGATAGGATGCTGTGAGGCCCCGTCCAGGCCAGGAACCTCCCTGAAGAGTGACATCTTGGCCTGCAGTTGAGTGAGATTAGACAGGCGAACAGAGGTGAAAAAAGCATCACAGAGGGGACAGCTTGTGCAAAGGCCCTGAGGCTGGAGGGGCCTTGGTTCATTTCAGAAAATCTAAGAATATGAGGGTGGGCATCACCTGAAGAGGAAGAAGGTAGGTGAGTAGGCCCCCTAGATGTCCCTCCCTGGAACCAAATTCACAGGAACAGTGCTCTAGCCACTGCGACTGACACTGTCACAGAAAGTACAGGAGGGCCCGTGATACCAGCTCTGTCTCCAGTGCCGGGGAAAGCCATCGGCCATCAGGGTGAGCTGGGCAGAGAACAGACAGCCCGGGGTGTCCGTAGGGAGCTTCGGACGGTGAGCGTTTGCTGGCGAGAGGAAGTGCTACCGCGCAGCCTCGGCCATTCAGAATCAAGCTAAGAGTTACTGTGGACATGTCCACCATCAGAGGCCTCGACACGCACAGCTTTTTCTCTTCGTGAGTTGGTGACGTCTGGAAGCTGAGTGCCGGCGGGAGATTTCAGGATCCAGGGCAAGGTCACTCTGATGCTTGTCCCTGATGCTGGGTTCCCAGTTGGTAAAGGACTGGCCGGCTCAGTGTCTGCACTATTTCCCGCGGCCCCCGGGACGTCTCCAGGCTTCAGGGAGACCCTGAGTTCCCAGTGGCATGCTCCTCCCAGGGCTGCAGAGGCGGGATGGGAGGAAAAGGAGCACACGTTTCGTGTGGTTATTCCTTCCTGTTGAGAGAAGAAAACAGCAATGCAAAACCTAGACTTCTGGGCTGCCGCATGAGCCGCACCTAACTCGTGCCAAGTGAGGCGTAGACAGTCTTAAGTCACCTCATCTGGAATTAAAGATAGATGCTCCAAGCTCTCTTGGAGCGATTGTTTTCAACCCTGTTTTTCTCCCTCAAAAGAAAGCCATTGCTGAGACATCGAAGTGCACACTGGGAAATGCCATCGGTGCCACCGAGCCATCCAGGGGAGGCCCAGCGCAGTTCCCGACGTTTTGGGTTTACTGTTGTTCCTTTCCTCACCCCGAGTGCCTCCCGCCACCGCCCGCTCCATGGGGCCCTGGCAGGCCCAGTCGCCCTCGCCCAAGTCACTTCCTCCTCCACCCGGGCAGTCGAGGGGCAGCCCGTGGTGGCGGTTGGCAGTTCCACAAATGACACAGCCAGGATCTTCGGGGCCCGCCTCTGCTTTCGCGTGTCGCCTGTTTCCACTTGCTTGTTTGCAAGACCAGAAGAACAGGATTTAAGGCTGATCTGTGCAGATAGCATTTTGCTTCCTCCCCTGGAATTTTCAGGGTAAAAGATCTCCATGAGCCATCTTTCCAGGCTGTTCGTGGCCCGGGTCTCAAACTGGGTGCAGAAGGATTGACCTCTTAGGCCATTGGCAAGGCATCGCCGTGAGTCCCGAGTCTCTTTAGACAAAATGATGTGTTAATGCTCAAGACTGCAGGCTTGACTGTACAGCTGGGGTCTGTGACGTGAGACATTGGCTATAAACACATGCTAGCTGGCCTGGCATTGGCTGGGAAACGCAGAGGACACGGAGCACACCCAACACTGGAGTCCACCTGCGACTCACACCCCAGCATCACACGCCAGGCAGTGACCTTACATCTTCAGTCAGGGCCTAGGTTTTCCCCTAGAGTCTTGCAAAACCGTTGATGGCACCAGGGCGTGGCTGGCGGTGCTGCCAGTTCACTCCCAAACCCCTGATCTAGAACTTGCAGCCTGCAGCCTGCTGAGCTGTTTTTCCTCTCAGCACCAGGCTGGGGGACTTGGCTCAACACCCTCCTCAGTGTCATTGTCAGGGTGGTGAGGCCCCACGCGTGTGTGTGTTTGCAGGCTGCGGACCCACGACAGGGGCCAGGTTTCCTCTCTGATTAGCAAGTCCTTGCATAGGCAACAGGTAAGGGCCCCAGGGGTTGCCTGGATCGCTTCCAGAACATGGGTGGAGATTCCCAGAACAAAGCGTGTCTGTTTGCAGTGCTGCTCATTGACTACTGGCCGTAGGAGTCAGCCCTCCAGCTCCCAGCCCTTCCCCTTTCCTGGTGTCTCCCCTTCTGCCTGCATGTCCCTCTCCGTCCCCCTCTCCCCGCCCTCCCTCCTCTCTCTCTGCCTTTCTCTGTGCCTCTGACACACACCACAGTTTAAATATTGATGAATCCCTCAGCACATCGCTTTTTGTGCTCTGAGAAACAAAGGTTTCTGCGTATTGGAAACTGACTTTTTTTTTCCAAGCACGTGACGGCCAGCCCCTTGGTTGTCCGCTGATGTGCGAGGCCGTGTGGGGGCTGGCCCAGACTCGTAGCTCGTGAGGCAGTGTTTCCACCGAGTGACAGGTGTGTCCGTCTGTCTGCTCTCCCCGCAGATGAAATCATGCACCAGGACATCACCCCGCTCTGTGCTGCCGACATCCAGGACCAGCTGAAGAAGCGCTTTGCTTACCTGTCTGGTGAGTGCCGGCTGCCGGAGAGCGTGGGGGCCGGTGTCTGCGTGGCGGGTGGTTGGCCGCCCCTGGGTTCTGGTTCTCCATGACCTAGTTGGTCCTAGTCCACGTGGTGGGAACTGGGGACAGACCACTGGATGCAGCCTGCTTGCAGCATAACCGAGGGCCCGGGCGAGGCTGTAGCGATGCCTGTGAAGAGGGTAGCAGCCAGGGGAAGAGCCGGCCGCGGGTCAGCTGGGTCCTGAGAGGGACACAGCCCCAAGCGCTGCTGGCTGAAGTCGCCTGGAATCCAGAACTTTCCTGCAGCAGGTAAAGTAGGCAGTAGGAGGGTCATTAGGACCCAGCCTGATTGGAATGTTGTGCAGCATTTACAATAACAGTCACATCATTTATAAAGCCCAGAAAACTGTCGTTCACAGTGTTAGGAAAGAAGCAGGACGCCAGCTCTATATTCAACACAGTCTCAATTGTGTAGAAAAATGCACCAAAAAAGGTTTGGAATTAAATGTGCCGCATGCTATGGTGGCTGCCCATAGCGGCAAGATATTAGCTGATTGTTTTAATTCAGCTCACTTTTTTGTATATTCCAAATATTTTCCTTCAATATGCATGAATTTATTTCATAATAAAAAATATTATGTTGACCCTGACTGGGTGGTTCAGTGTGCTGGAGCATCTCATCTTCCTGTACACCAAAAGGTTGTGGGGTTCAATTCCCAATTGGGGCATGTAGGGGAGGCAACTGATCTGTTTCCCTCATGTTGATGTTTCTCTTTCTCTCTTCCTCCCTTCCCCTCTCTCTAAAAATTAGTAAAAGCATATCCTTGGGTAAGGAATATATATATGATATTGAAGAACATGCTCTCAATTTTTTAAATATATTTTTATTGATTTGAGAGGAAGAGAGATAGAAACATCAATGAGAGAGAATCATTGATTGGCTGCCTCCTGCTCGCCCCACACTGGAGATGGAGCCTGCATCCTGGGCATCTGCCCTGACTGGGAATCAAATCCTGACCTCCTGGTTTCTAGGTGTACGCTGAGCCACTGAGCCACGCCGGCCGGGCGATGCTCTCAATCTTAAATGGAATATTCCGTGCCTGTGAAAGGTCAGCCATGTTCTCCTGATGATGTGGCACCGATGTCCAGTTAAGTGCTGCCTTTGCTGTCTCCCCAGGTGGGCGGGGGCAGGACGGCAGCCCCGTCATCACCTTCCCGGACTACCCGGCCTTCAGCGAAGTGCCCGACAAGGAGTTCCAGAATGTCATGACCTATCTCACCAGCATCCCCAGGTGCGTGTCACTACCCCCTCCCCGCGCCCCCGCCGGGGCCTTTGTCAGACAAGGAAACTATGGCGGAGGGGTGTTCAGGAGCCTGCCCAAAGTTACCCATCGGCAGACAACCAAGGGGCTGAGCCGTGAGAGATGCCGGATCAGAATCCAGCTGTTCCGGCTCCCGGGCTGGCATCCTTCCCCTCACCTGTGGGAGGCTTGGGCCGCAGCCTGCACCTCCTGGGGTCCGGCCGCGCCCAGGAACCTTTCCTCCCTCAAATCAGTGTCCAGTCGTTTCATTAGACGAGCAAGACCATGCTGGGGATGGTCTTCCTCTGGGGAGGGGGCTGCGTGGCACTGATGAGGTGGCTGTGAGACCCAGGCTGGGACCTGGCCCCAGAGGAGGTGGGAGGTCACGGGCGCTCTGACACAGGAGCCCTGCCTCCGTTCAGGATGCAGCGAACGGCCTTGCACGAGACCTTTCTTCCTCCTGTTACACACGTGCGGGGAGGGGTAGGTAGCGTGGGGGGACCCTGTGCGTATGGAAGCTCAGCGTCGCAGGCGCCGGGGTGCTCTCCTCATGCCTCACCGTCCGCAAGGACACATTCCCGAATCTGGGTGATGTGAGCTCCGTGACGGAGTCTAGTCCAGAAAACAGACCAAAGCAGCGAGTCTGGTCAACTGATGCGTGACCTGCAAACACCACCCACCAGTAGCGACCGATCACTGCCAGCCAGTGCTGGGGCGGTGGGCGATGCGTAGAGTATTCCAGCAACCTGGCCGGTGGTGGAGGAAGGGAGGCCGGGTACATTGGGGGAGGTTCCTGACAGATGTGGATGGTGAGTGACCCGTGACAGGAAAGAAGCGGGCAGTGCGCCCCCTGGCTCAGCAGGGTGGGGCCTGCAGTCACCATCTCTGTTGTCCTTCCCTTGTCATACCTGCCTCAGTGTGCCAGGCTCCAGGTGGCCGAGCTGAGGCAGGAGGGATGGCTGGCACCCTGGGAGGCCCTCTGGCCAGCTGTTCCCCCTCCAGGGGTTTGAAGGTGTGACTACTATACCACAAAGCAGCTCCATCTATTGTCTCCCTTGACCCTCAGAACTACAGAGGCAAGAAGGCCGTTGTCTTGCCCATTCTATACATGAGGCCGCTGGACCTCAGCGAATGCGGTCCCTAAAGTAAGATCACGCCTGGAGGATTCAGACGCCCCGTGTGCTGTGAGGCAGGGGTGCCCTTGGGGTGGGGACCCGGGACGATGCTCCCGCGCTCTGCGGATGCTAAAACGCCGCATGACCCGCTGGCCGTGGGGACTCGCCGGGACTGACCCCCAAGAGGAAAGGGGCGGCAATTTGAGCCTGAAACGATGAGCCCAGCAGTGGCTTCCGGGAAGAACACGTTCTAATGATTTGGAAGGAAAGGGGGACGGCTGTGGGGGGCAGTCTCGCCGGTCTTCCGGGGCGGGGGCTTCTGCCCCAGCTGCTGGAGCCTCCCCTGCAGGGACAGTCTCCCAGGGGTGGCGGGGAGCTGTACGTCCAGGGGAGGCTGCGGTCTCATCCCTCCCTCCCCGATGGCCCCTCGGCCCCAGGCCTCTCTCTAGAGCCCGGCAGGGGTGGGAGCTCGTCAGAGCTGATGGACACTGAATGCTAAATTTATGACGTCACTTCTCAGATGGCAAAGCTGTTCCTGGTCCTTACGCCTTGGAGCTATACGCTGGGCATCTCCTCCCCTCTATCGAACCTCCGTCTGCTCATTTCCAGTTTAGAAAACCATAGAGTGAGTTGTTCAGATGCCCGCTGCACCTTTGCTGGCTTGTAACTGGATAGAACCTGAGGAATTCCCAGGCTCCGTTCCCAGGAGATGGTGTGCAGTGGGCCTTTGTGTGGGCTATGTTTTATTCACATTTCTCCCCTGTCGAGGTTGATAAAAATTCCAAGTGCTGGAGTGATGGATCTGAGCCTGTCACACCCGATGCGCCCTTTTCATCCAGAAATAAAACTCCTAAACAGAAAGACGATGCAGCATCCTAGCAGGAAGGACCGACAGGGACAAGAAATCAGGTGTCACATGTGTAGCAGGCTGCACGGGACTCATGAAGGTCAGGTGGGCGCCCGCACCGTGTGTACTGAGTCCATCAGCCCCCAGGGTGCTATGGCAGGCACGGCACCTCGAGGGGATGCGATTGAAGATATCCTCTCTGGTTTAGGCATGAGCTCACAGGGACATCCCCACAGCGTGGTCACCCCGTTGGCTGGACGCCAGCTGATACAGACGCTTTGTGGTATGGAAGAGGGAATAGTTTTCGGTGAAGCGCTACAGAACACGAAAGAGCAGTCTCCCACAGTTCACACAGCAGCTGCGTTCCTAGGGAATGTGTGTCCATTAAAAATGTGTGTCTATAGGTATGCAAGAGTCCCAGCTTCCCTGTCTTCAGGATGAGGGGCCAGCTTAGTGCCAGGAAAGATAGTGACAACTGAGAGACTTGTCCAGAGGCATCTGAAGTGGCCCCAGGATGCACCCCATTGAGCACCCCTGTGTGGGGCAATCCCTTCCTTCTCCTGTGAGAATTTGGGGGAAATCATCTCCCCACAGTAGCCTCCCCGGTTACAGAAGGAAGGGCGTGCTGCCACCTGATGGACACAGCCAGCATTGCAGTCAGTCCCCTGGCGTGTCCATCCTAAACCCATTGGAATGAGGAGCTGGGCAGGTGTTTCTAGAAAAGAAGGAAAAACTCCTCACACAGGCAAGTCATTGGCACGGGAGTTACTCCAAACTGCTGCTGAGCCAGCACAGCCTCTAAGTCAGTGGTTCTCAGCCTTGGCTGCACATTAGAATCACCTCGGAATCTTTTTAAAATCCTGATTTCTGGGCCTCACCCTCCGGAAATTCTGTTTCTTTGTTATGAGGTGGGGCCACAACATTAGTAACAAAGAAACAGAATTTCCGGAGGATGGGGCCCAGAAATCAGGATTTTAAAAAGATTCCGAGGTGATTCTAATGTGCAGCCAAGGCTGAGAACCACTGGTCTAAGTGGAAAGAGCGCAATTGAGAGCCAGGTGTGCGCTTTCAAATGCCAGTGCTCATTAAAGGGACCAAGCCCATGCAGACTGCTGTAAGTCTAAGAGACACCACCTCCTACCGTTGTTCACCAAGCATTAATCGTATCCTTCCAGGAAATACGTGATGTGCTGACTTTAGCTCTTCTTCTGTCATTAGTGCAAACGACAGGAGCCCCCGTTTTAGCCATTCCCTTTGACGAATAGTTATTGATCATTGTGAACTGTGACACTGAAACAGGCGGGCTTCCTCCAGCTCTGTCAGATGTACGTGAAGATGAGGCAAGTTATTGTCCTTTGGAGCACGACTCAGTAAAGGGGATGTGGGAGGACTTTATGATTTACTGGCAAGTGTGTCAGCTGACGTCCAGCCAACGGGGTGACCACGCTGTGGGGATGTCCCTGTGAGCTCATGCCTTGGCTAGAGGGCTGCGTTTCACCTCTCAGAGGCCTACCACCCTTGCAAATCCTAATGGGGTTTGTTTGCCCTCATCTGCCAGGCCTGGGTGGGGCATCCCCAGGGACCCGAGAGGACAGGTGACAGTGAACCACATGCCCAACCCCGGAGAGCGGGCCTGTGACCTCCCTACAGACAGTCGCACGACAGAGAAAGGCACAGGGGGTGCTCTGACTGGTTCCCCCATACCTGTCTGTTGTGTGCTGGGCAACGTGGACCTAACAGTGAACCAAATAGACAAACTCCTGCTGCTCACATTCTCAATAAATTAACCAAAATGTGTGCAGGGAGTAGCGTATAAAAAGGAAGAATGAGAGAGAAAGGAGGCGAGGACCCAGGAGGGGCAGTGAGAAGGGAGCCCCCATGAAAGGGTGACTTAGAGGACTCATGGGGGTACAGTCCTCATAAGGGACCCCAGGAGGGGGGCAGAGGGGAGAGAGGAATTCGAGATGGCCTAACGGACGGCTTGGGGGCAGCAGTTGCCCAAGAACAGAAGAAGCATGTGGGAGGGCAGTGTGGGTGGAGATCACGTGCATATCCAGGGGCCTCTCGGGTTGAGGGCTGGTTCCTCTGGGTGCCGTGAGGTGAGTCTGGAACTCTGGGGCGAGGTCCCAGCTGGGTGTGGGTTTGGCAGTTGTGGGCATTTGGGTGGCGAGGGCCCCAGAACTGGGGTGGTGGGCAGAGGGGGAGCCCCAGGTATTCCAGCTGGGGTAGGAGGTCAGAGGGAAGGAGGAAACACAGTGGGGGAGAGGGGTCAGCCCCAGCTGGGGTCTCAAGCAGGGAAGGCCCACCCCGATCCTGTAGGGCTGTGGGGGCTCGACGCAGGTGGAAAGGGTGCTCGATCGGCGGTCACGCTGCGCCTGCAGCTGCTTAAGGCCCCCTTCCCTCTCAAGCATCCCACTGTGACTGTCCATTACTGATGGGTGAAAGGGGATGAGAACGAGGGGTCAGTGCGCGTCTCACAGCACGCAGGCCCCTGGGAGCCCTGAGGGTGTCCAGGAACAGCTTTGGTGAAGGGTTTGGAGTAAAACGCTTATTAGAGTAAATTCAACAAAAATGGGAGACAAGGATCCGAGCCAGTGGGTACAGACACGCCTTTCAGGGTTTTGCTGCCCAGGGAGCAGAGAAATGGGTCGGCGAGCTGGTGAGGGAACGAGAGGCATGTGTATGCTGATGGAGGTCACCCAACAGCAAAACAGAAAGAGTGGCGCCCTCCGGCCTCCTGCACACTCGGCATGTGTCCTCTGTGCACGTCTGAGTCCAGCAGTAAGCAAACCGCAGGGGGGTCACAGAGCCTCGCAGGGGGCCTGGATGCCGCTCAGTCCCCCGCTCCTGCAGTTCTAGAACCAGGATCTCCCCACCTCCAAGTACCCTGCCCCCCAGGCCACCTCCTTACCCTTCACTGTGGCAAGTCACCTTTCAAACTCAGTCTGATCCTGTCCCTCCCTGTGAATGGGTCATTCCTGGTTTCTCACTCAGGTGCTGTGTATACACACACACACACACACACACACACACACAGACAGACAGACATACACACCCACATGCACACACACTGCACTCATGCACACACGTGCGTGCACACAGTGCATGCATGCATGCACAGACATACACATGCATGTTACTCACACATGCATAGGGTGGCCAACACTGAGTAGATTTTTGGCTTTTCTTTGAAAAACAGGTGCAGCAGCCCTGGACTTGCATGTCTCCTTGGCAGCCCTGCAGGAGCCCCTGGGAGTGCCGCGGGGGCTCAGTCACCCACTGTCCCCGGGTTTGGGAGGTGATATCAAGAGGATCACCTCCCTCCGCTGCTGCAGTCTCTCCTCAGCCCAATTAAAACGCAAGTCAGGGGCTCTTACAGTTAATTGGAGCTGACAGTGACGTTGACTTTCCATGGGCCTGGTTCAATCACCCAGCTGCTCAGGAGCCAGAGATCCCATCTCCCAGCTGGCTCTCAGTGATGGGCCCTGTTCATCTGATAAGAGGCGCCCACACGTAGGCGTGTATGCGCCACACACGAGCACGTCCACACCACGCACACTTACACGGGCACAGACGCACCCACAGGCCCAGTTCGCGTGGAAGAGAAAGACAGATGCTTATGGAATGAAACAGGAAGGTAAATGTGGTCCCGACGCCCCGTCAAGGGTTCCAACCCCCTAGTGTGTGAGTCTAGGGCTAACCCAGGACCGCGCAGACTCCTCTCCAGATTGCTGGCTGCGCCGGCTGTCCGTTCCCAGAGGAGCATGCCCTCGGGCTAGCGAAGCCCCAGACCAGGGGTCCCCAGCCCTCAGAAGTACCTTACTTCTCGCTGCCACTATGATTTCCGGTTGGATTTTCAGTTCATTTTAAAATATCAAGATAGAAAAGTGTGTGCGTGAGTGCATCCTAAACAATTAAAAATGTACGCGTGACACAGGGAGCGTCTCCCCTCGCCACCTGCTCCTCCCCCCGCAGGGTTGAGTTTGGGTGAAATCGTCACAGCACTCCTCTTCTTGGTCCACAGCGTATCCGGGCAGCCCTCTGCGCACACCTGTCACGTCGTCCTTCCAGGGGCCACGGTGCTCCCTGGCATAGATGGACCAGCACATGAGTCTGCCCTGTCGGCAGGGATTCCCTTGGCTCACACACCCCCTCCCCTGCCCCCTGGCTCCCTCCGGAGTCCTGCTGAGCTGAACAGCCTTGTTCCCCCCTGGCTGGTTATATCCGGCACCTTGAGAGGGATCCCATCTGTAATAATTCTCAGTCGCTCTGGCCCCATGATCCTCCCCCTCCAGCCATGGAATCAGCTAGGAAAGGGCCAGTCTCGCCACTTGCGCAAGCGACTCTGCTCAGCCCGTGGTCCCACAGGGCCTGCAGCTCTGGGGGCTCGGTGACCCTGCCCACCGCTGCACTCCGATGGGTCCTATCTCTGCGCCTCGTTCTCCCGGGGGAGCCAGAGGCCGCTCCTCTCCTCGGGGCATCTCCCTTGGTTGCAGTTATCTTGCTCTGGTGCTGCCGGCCGGCCGGTGTGACAGCCCCTAGCCATGCCTGGCTATCTATTTAAAAATTAGAATTAATTCCTGTGCAAGTGCAGAGCCTGGCTCAGGCCAGCCATGTTGCAACTCCCTTGCGGCCGGTGGCTGCCGTACTGAGCATCTCAGCCGTGGAGCGTTTCCCTCTGCTGGAGCCGGCGGGCGGGATGGGTGGGATCCCATTATGGAGAAGAGGCCAGGAGATGACTGCCTGGTTCCCTGCCCAGTAGGAGAAACCACAGCCTTTGCCTGACTGCAAAATAATGACATTTTGCTGTGAGGGGAAGATATTCGTAACGTACAGCATCCCGCCTTAACCATTTCTAAGTGTACAGGGAAGCAACTTGTGGGAGTGTGGGCGGGGGTCCCTTCCCTTAACGCCCAGGCTGCACCTGCCAGCTCATCCACCCCGTGGGGCTGGGGTGGTGCAGACGGGGAGGCACGGGGCACCTGGAAGCCTGCGCAGCTAGAGTTTCAGCTCCAGGCAGGGAGGAGACACTGGAGGCAGATCCAGGCAGAGGAAGACGCCAGATAAGCTCTGAGCTGCCAGGTGAGCAGCGGAGAGTCCGGACAGAGGAGGTGGAGGAGGAGGAGGCGCCGGGTCCAGGACCTGCGCTCGGACACAGGAGCGGGAAAGGCGGACGGTTGGGCTGCAGGACAAACCTAACGCAGGTAATGAGCAGATTCCAGAAGGTCGTCAGCCTGGGTCTGACTTCCCGCGGCTGTGCCTGTATGCCCCCACAGGGAGAAGGTCACTCCACTCTTACAAAGCACTGGCCAGATGTGCACCCTTTCATTTCTTTGTTTGTTAATCCTCCCCTGAGGATATTTTTTCCATTGATTTTTAGAGAGCGAGGGAGGGAATAAGGGGAAGAGAGAGACAGAGAAAGAGAGAGGTGAGAGAGAGACATCGATTGGGGCCGGGGATCGAACCTGCAACCCAGGTGTGTGCCCTTGACCCGGAATCGAACCCTTTGATGTGTGGGCCATTGCTCTACCACAGATCCACACTGACCAGGGCTAATTTTTGAAATGTATTTAAAGATATATGTGGTCCTTAGTTTTTTATAGCATTTTTTAAAATCTGGTAGGATATTCAACTTAACTGCTTCTAAGTAGATATTTAGTAAAGTATATTCATATTGTTGTGTGACAGATCTCCAGACGTTTTCATCTTCCCAAACTGAAACTGTCCCCGTTAAACACAAACTCCTCACCTCCCTGCCCCGCCCGCACCCACCGCCCTGCTCTGTCTCGATGAAGTTGATGACTCCAGGGACCTCGTAGGAGTGTAATCACAGAGTGTTTGTCTTTTTGTGTCTGTCTTAGTTCACTGAGCATGTCTTCCAGGTTCATCCATGTTGTAGCATGTGTCAGAATTTCCTTCCATTTAAGGCAAATAACGTTCCATTGTATGGATGTGCCACATTTTGTTTGCTCTGTTCATCTCTTGATGGCTATGTTTTTGAGCTAGATAGAAATCTGTCTTTGAAAAATAGTGGTTCACACACATTCCAGATACATTCACGGTGATTCCCTTGGTATCCTAGTTTGGGTTTTCTTTGTTCATTTTTGTCCAAAAATTTATATTTATTGACATGAAAAAAACCACTTTAATATAAAGAACATAAAAATGCAAGTTTTCTTGCTCTTTAGAGAAATAACAGTGTGGTTTTCCAGGGGTGGGGAACGTTTATTTTTTTTATTTTTTGCCAAAGGCCATTTGGCTATTAATAACATCATTCGCGGGCCATACAAAATTATCAACCTAAAACTTAGCCTGTTATTATTTGGTCAAACATTTAATGAACTCACCCCTAATGCCTCGGCAGGGCCAGACCAAATGATTTTGCAGGCCTTCTATGGCCCGTGGGCCGGCGTTCCCCACCCCGGTAAGTGGACTGTTCCTTCTGGGGTGTGAAGAAGAGAGGCAGTGCCCCTGCTCTGCGGCCCGGGCTCTGTGGCTGGTACCTGCTCGCCTGCGGGCCATCCTCTGTGTGCAGCTGACTCGCCGGCCCGCACTGGGACTGCGTGTCGACTTTGAGAACAAGCACATTACCGTGTGGGGGAGAGAGTTTTAAAAGCGTTTGATGTTTTCCTTGTTGTTTTGCTTTCTGGGATAAAAAGCTGACCAGTATTAAAATAAACGCGGTGCACAATGGTCTTATAACAGGTTAAGCTGCTGAACTGTAAGAAGAGAGAAGGGACAGCCAGCAAAGAAAGGCTCCATATTGAATGCCTAGGGAACACACTCAAGGTCACGGGGTGTGAACTTGGGCAGGTAAACCACAGGGGCAGAGAGAAAGGTGGCCATCGCCTCTGGCTTACAAAAGAAAAACAAGGAAATGAGACTTTTTAGCATTTGCTAACTGGTCTAACTTTTGTAGACCAGTGTCAAAATATGGGATGAAAGAAAGAGAAGTAAACAGATAGAGTCAGGGGCCAGGAAGGGGAGAGCGGGCCCTGCCTAAAGCCAGGACCCGTGTGTCCTGCACGTACGGCTGTGTGTGCCCCTCCCCCCGGCTGTCCCTCCTGGCTCCACCTCCATCCAACCACCTGCCTGGCCTGCCCATCCCCCGTCCCCTCCGGGCTGGCCCAGCCTCAGGACCCTCCTGCTTAGGCAGGGCCCTGACATCCTGGCAGGCCTCGGGGAAGCTGGCCCTTCTTTCCCGTGGGACCGTGGGGCCCAACCATGGATGAATGAGCTCCACCTGACTCCCATGCCAACACCTGCCAGGGACGGTCTGGGACGATGCCAGCCTGTGACCGCCTCCTGCAAGAGCATGCCCTGGCCTGATGCCGCCCCATCACTGGCCTTGTTTCCGCCGGTCCCGGCGCCAGGCAGAGCGGGTCTTGTTAGCAGTGGCTCTAAGAACACTCCTTCAGTGTCGCCGTGGTCCTTTGACACGGGGAAGGGCTGCTCCTCCGTCCTCCAGCTTCGAGCTGTGAGCCCTGGGTGGGCATAGGTTGGAACAAGGCCCAGCTGGAGCCATGGATGCGCTCAGAAATGCCCTTGGCCTGGCTCTGCCTCTCTTTAAACCCGACACCGTCTCCCTTCCCACAGCATCAGCCTGTGTTGACGCCAACCTGGCTTGCTATGACCTGTTGATGTTTACATCCCAGGAAATATTGTTGCAGGACAGGGACCTGGCTCAGCGTTGGGGTCCCGCCCTAGCAAGCAGCTTCCACACCCCAGCAGACCCCCTGGTGCGGGGGCGGTCAGGGGAGGGCATTGGGCTTTCTCTGGTTGGTCCTGAGCTGGAAGCAGGAGCAGAGGTGGCGAACCGGCCGTCACTGAAGCGTGCAGACCCTCAGGGCCAGTTGCCCCCGTGGTTGTTTGGTTTCTGGGATTGCAGCAACAATCTGCAGACAGCAGCCAACTTCCTGCAAGCGTGACTTCTGGAGTCAGGCTGGCTGCTGGGCTGGGCGCTGAGACCGAGGGCTAGTTTTCTGGGCTGGTTGCTGCAGGGTGTGGGTCAGAGTTATGTTTTTATAGGTTGGCCTGGCCGTTGTTCGTCCGTACACTCAGTCTCTCAGTGGCAATAATAAGTGTAACTTCTTTAAAAGACAGTTAAACACGATTAAGGAGGTTGTTTTGCTGCTGATTGGAAAGCCAGCCGACTGGCAGGATTTTGGATGCTACTTGGGCGGTGGGATCGAGGGAATGCACCCAGGCACGGGACTGGCTGACATCAGCAGAGGAGGCCCAGACTCCAGGGTGCTCAGCACTGAACCCAGGACCCAGGACAGCACCTCGAGGAGCAGGGTGGGGGGAATCTGGAATGGGAGCTGTGCCCTGGTAGCATGCTCCTTCTCAGAGCTGGGCGGAGACGAAGCCAGAGGGGCCTGTAGCTCTGGACACACTGGAGAGGAGGGCTGACGCTTTCTCTCTGTCCCATGTTCGTTCATTCATTTGGGCAAGTGAGTGTGTGTCTGGGCCAGGTACAGCGGGAGACGGACAGGGTGTGGCCCCAGTGGGTTTGTGGTCAGGGTCAGCACATGCAGCTCTAAGAGCAGACCTGGAAGTGGTGCTGGCCCCTGGGAAGGTCAGGGTTTCTGCAGCAACACATCTGGTCTCGGCTACCAGAGATCTGATGGCACCAGCAGCCCTTCCTGACCCTCAGGAAGCAGAGGCAGCTTGGCATAATGAGGGTCTTTGCCGGTAGACCCCAAGCCAGCTACAGAACCCAGGGCAAGGCCCTCCCTGGGGGGTGGATAGTCATGTCTAAGGTCTGTCCAGCACTGGGATCACAAATTCCTAATTCTGAGAGAAAGGTGAGCCCCTGGTCTCTGTAACGGGGTGAGGACGGCCTCTTTTCCTGAGCAGCCTCTCCTCCGCCCAGGAGGAGTGCAGTGGCTTGGAAGCCCACGGAGCCCATCTCAGCTAACTCAAAACAACCTGGGTGCACCGCTCTCTACGCTCTCTACGCAGCCTCCAGCCTCGGCAGTGGTGGGATGGGGATGGGGATGGGGATGGGGATGGGGATGGGATGGGGATAGGGATGGGGTGGGGGTGGGGATGGGAATAGGGATGGGGTGGGGGTGGGGATGGGAATGGGGGTGGGGATGGGGATGGGGATGGGGATGGGGATGGGGATAGGGATGGGGTGGGGGTGGGGATGGGGATAGGGATGGGGTGGGGGTGGGGATGGGAATGGGGGTGGGGATGGGGATGGGGATGGGATGGGGATGGGATGGGGATGGGATGGGGATGGGGATGGGGATGGGGATGGGGATGGGATGGGGATGGGAATGGGGATGGGGATGGGTGGGGAGCTCTCACAGAGAGACTCAGGAAGCACACAGGGCACAGCCACGGGTTCCAGTAACTATTTTGCGAGGCCCTCAGCCTATTGCGCCCTCTCAAGTGATAGTTAAATGTCCAGACCCAGCAGGTATCAGCCACACGCTCGAGTGAAGATGAATGCCCAGCATTAAGGGGTTTGTCCCAAAGCAGGGCTGCCTTAAGACCGTCCTGTCAGCCTGGCTTTCAGGAGACCAGAAAGGCACACTTGAGCACTAGATTAGTTGCGAGTTAGATCTTCAGCTCTGAGCCGTTCAGACGACTTGGGACACCTGGGCCAGGTGGGTCTCCCACACACGCATGCTGGCAGGTGGCTGGGACACTGCAGCAGTGTCCAGGGGCCAGGGAGCGTGATGGGCTCCCCAGAAGTCACGGTAACCACATTCTAGCTGGTTAAAGTTGGCCTGCCCCCCCCCCCCCCACACACACACACTCCCGCCTGGGGCACCCAGCATTCGCTTGCGTCACATGTGGAACTCACTTCCAACCACAAGAGGGCGCCATTGGTCAGAACACATTTTAACATTCTGCCGCCCAAGTTCCTCCTCAGGCTTTTACCTGTTTCCGCGCTTGGCTGGTGCTTTGGTTTATTCCTGTAACTAGGACACAGAATGTTGGAAACTGTGCATATGGCCAGGCTGGGAATGCAAGCTGCTCCCAGGTGACGGCCGTCCTGGCTTGTCTCCTGAAAGCCCTGCCTCCTGCGAAGGGGAGAGAACAGGCGTGGGAACTGACCGGGCAAGCACACAGGGCACCGCCGCGGGTTCCACCGACTGTTTTGCGAGGCCTTCAGCCTATTGCACCCTCTCGAGTGATGGTTAAACGTCCAGACCCAGCAGGTATCGGCCACGTGCTCCCGAGAAGATGAATGCCCGGCCCTGCTGTTCTGGGAAGGCGTGTCCCCTCCCCCTCCCCCGCCCGGTTATCTCGGCCTGGAGAGGGCAGTGACCTCCCAGTCCCTTGGGATTTCTTCCCCATTGCCCCTTCTCCAAAAACATCACTGGGCCTGTCACCAAGGGCCACACCTCCCCGCTCCCACGGACGCCCTGACGGCTCACTCCCCGCCCTCCAGAATGACACGATGCCCCCAAACCTCTGCATTGCCCTCTGTTCATCCTCGGGGCCCCCACTTCACTCCACCTGAATATCTCCTTGTGGTGTTGGGGGTTGCCCCCTCCATCCTACCCTCCTTTCCAAGTTCGAGGGGTTTGGCAGCCACCCCCAGTGTCCCAGCCTTCCCTCGGGCTGCTCAGACACCACACCTCCCCACGCAGGAAGTCCTCGGGGCTTGTCGTGGGACTTGTGGGACTCGCGATCCTGGTGGGGTCTTTGGACTGGCAGCATCAGCCACGTGGGGGGCTTGTTAGATATGCACGAAGAGGGCCCCACTTTGGCCTCCTGAGTCTGAATCGGCATTTTAACGGACTCTGGGAGTCATGGGTGCACGTTGTAGCTGGAGAAGCAGGCCCGTGTCATCATGCCCCACCCCACCCCCCTCCACCCCTCGACTCTCCCCACCACGGCCATCCTCTCTGCGAATGCCTTTCCTCCTCGGTCACCCTGGTTTCTCTTTGTGTCCCCCGCCCATCCCTGCTCTGTGATAAATTGGGTTTAAACCAGAGGAGGGGGAGGGAGCAAGTCCCACACGCTCCCAGCCGGCCTGGGGACCAAGATGCAGCTCAGCCAAGAACTAGACAGATGTGATGCCGGGTGACGGCAGACCTCGCTCCCCGGCGGGAACGGCCCAGCCCTTGCTTCTGGACTGTTCCCATGCAGCTCCCTGCTCCCGCCCAGCGAAGGGAGGTCGGACCCACAGCTGCCGGGCCTGTGTGCCCCGGCCGCCGAGGGCCACCCAAGCAGAGTTAGCAGGCGCATGGGCACCCAGGCCCATGAGCCCCAAGGTGTTAGAGGAGACACCAGTGAGTGGTGAACCCCAGAAACAGTTTACTCCAGCTCTGTGCCTTTTTTGATGATTTAGGTCAAAAGTGAGCTCATCGGCCTCACTCAGCTGCTGGGCAGCTGGCCAGGGCGGCCCTCTGATCCAAGTGTTTCAAGGTTGGAGGCCAACATCTGTGTGCTGCGGACCACGTGTGCCCAGGGTCCTGAGACACTGCGTGTGGCTGCCAGATTCTGAACGCTTGCCCCCTGTTTGCTCCCCTGCCGCCACCTTCAGCCGTCAGCCCACGGCCCGGCACGCCAGGGTCCCCCTTGGAGGCAGCTTCTGCAAGCATGAAGCGCCCCATCTCCTGGGCATATGAGGTCACACATTTGGGAGCGGAGAGGGGGTGTAGCAGGGCTCCCTGAGCTCCAGGTCCTTCACGCATGTGGGCAGATCCAGACCCTCCTTAGCCAGCTGGTGGGTGGAAGGATGGACCCTGAGGGCTGCTGAGCCTCGGCTCCTGGGGGTGGGCATCTCACACGGCCTTGCTCTGCGGCTGCAGCCATGTGGGCACACGGGAGGCTTGGAGGGTCTACATCTTACATAAGATGCCTTATGTTTGTTAAGTCTAGGCACCTCTGAGTCACTGCTCCCAAAATATGGTGAGAGGCGAGATGAGGGGGGCACGGAAGAGAGTTTTCCTGGCTCCGAGCTGGGCTCTGGTGTTTGGGCATCTTTGCTGTCTGCTTCTGAGGTCAGGCCCCTCATCATGTCCCCCGACATCTGTGAGTGGTGCAGGGACACCCTGGAGAGGAGGCCCCGCCTGGCCTGGCATTAGGGGGAAGCCCAGGGGTGGGAGGGGCGGGAGGAGTGTGCTTGGCCCGGGAGGCAGCATGCAGGCAGCTGAGAGCCCTGACTCCCAGCCAGACCATGGGGTTCACTCCGTCTGTGCTCACTGGCTGTGTGATTTTGGGCAACTTAACCCCTCCGTGTCCGTGTCTGTGTCTGCTCTCTCAGCTGCCTCGTAGGGTTGTTATGAGGATTAGAGAAAGAATATCCTGACAAGCTTTTAGTGCGGTGGCTGGCCAGTAGCAACCCCGAAGAACAAAAGGAGGGTCCGGGCACAGAACTAGGGTCTCTGTTCCATCTCAATGTCCTACCTTAGCAGCCCAGCCCGAATCAGGCAAGTCGCCCGGCCATCTGTGTTGAGCCCTTGCTGTTGGGGTACAGTGGGGAGCAAGACCGCTGTGAATCTAGGTTCCTGGCACTGAGACTTGAGTGATACACAAACAAAACAACAACAAAACCTTGCTTCCGTAAGAACTGAGCCAGCTCAGGAGTTCTGCGTGGAGCGCCCTGTACAGTGTGAAACACAATCACTGCCTTCTCGCTGTGCGCGCGCGTGAGCCCTGATAGCAGAAGCGGACAGGCTATTCTGAATGAAAGCGGGTGAGGACTTGCACACTCACCAAGGCCTCAGCTGTTGTTGACCCAGATTCCTATACCCGGAGCCCTTCGTCCTCCAGTGGGGATAAGAGCCCAGAATCCACAGCCCACGCCCACCCAGGTGTGCATTCTGTGTCACTGTCGCCGTCATTCCATCCGAGGGCCGGGGAGGATTTGGGATAGGACAGCTCTGGCTTTATTCCGTGGCGTTTACAGCAGGCTTTCACACACTGCAGAACTTCTGTTTGTTGCATGTCATTCTGACTTGCATTTCAAACCACGAGTGGCTCCCTTCGGTTCAGAGGCTTGGAAGTTAGCGCTTCCACTCGGTGCCCCGGCCTGCCCTCCTCTCGCTCCCGCGTGGATTGGCTGGCAGTGGCCGCTGCTGGCATTGCACCATTGGCTCGGCTGTGGGATGCACCGGCGGAGGAGGCCTCCTGGTTTCTACACTGTGACTCAGGCTCCTGTGCTGGGCTAAGTCAGGACGGAGGTTGTCACTCCACAGCGGCTCAGTGTTATCTCTGCCACAGATGTTGCTGTTGCAAGGAGCCCTGTCTCCTCTCCCGTTTCCACCAGATGCTCCTGAGCCTTCGGGTGCCTGGGGGCTTCTCTCCCGTGGTTGCAGCAGTGCCACCAAGAGCAATTCTCTAACGTGGGCGAGCACGAGGACCTCAGCTGCCAGGACTCGTGTAACATGTGGATCTTACAATGTGTCCTGGAGGATTTAGCCAGCTGGTCAACCCAGCAAAGAAAATGACTCGGCGCTTACTGTGGAACAAAAACTGAATAAGCTCCAGGAAGGATAGGTTCTGCCTGGATCTTTGCCTTGCGAGATGGTTGTTGTGAGGTTGGGAAATAAACGAAACACAGAAAATATTGGTGCGTCTTTAGATAAGAGCAAGTCCTGGAAATTGCCCGGACGAGACTCATGGAAATGCTGCAGTCTGCTCAGACGCCTACTTGGCACGCGTTTTACCTTGCAGCGCGGACGTGGCATAAGGATCCTGGGAGGAATCGTTTTATCATTAGATTTTCTTAGAGATTACGCGAAAGCCCGTCTCCCTGCTGCACACGTTAATTGCAGATATTTCTCTCCCCCTCGTTTCAGCTTGCAAGATGCTGGCATCGGATTCATCCTGGTCATAGACCGAAGGCAGGACAAATGGACCTCCGTGAAGGCGTCAGTCCTGCGAATAGCAGTAAGTGTCAGCGCCCCAGCTCTGTGACGTCCCACCTGCTCTTCTCCTGGGCTTGGGGACAGCAGCGTTTCTCTCCTGGTGACCCTTCTGCCTGGGTGGCAGTGTGGGTTCTAGCTGTCACTGTGGTGCAGCACCGAGGCGTACAGCCAGCTCAGAGCACCGCCCGGGTGGCCTGAGGCCTGGAGCCCCACCTCCTTGACTTCAACAATTGCTAAGGCGTGTGTGTGTGTGTGCATGTGTGTGTATGCACACGTGTGTGTGTGTGTGTGTGTGTGTGTGTGTTCTCAAATGGGTTAACTCTTAGGGGGCCTGTTTTAATTAGAAAACAATTCCACCAGCTGGCTTATTTCTGACCATTGAGTATGTGAGCTGCCCAGGATTGACTGTGTAATCATTCTTTAATAGAGCACAGAGTCCTGAGTAACAGGGCACTGCGTGTGTCTTCAGGCCAGAAGTTTTAACTATATCGAATAGCTTCTTCTAAGTGACTTCTCCTTTCCAGTGGACTGTGTATTCCATAGTTTTACGACTGACTCAGATGCCTGTGTCTTTCTTGGGAACCCCATCCTGCACTTGGTAACCCTCGCTGCCAAGGAATTTATCTTTACATCCATGGAGCTGTTTTGCAGCCTGTGTGCCGCCCTCCAGGACAGAGCAGCTGGTCTGTGTCTGTGGCTGTGTTTAGCTTGCCGTGATTATTTAGGAGGGAAGAGTTAAGTCAGCAGGGAGCCCTGAATCTTAATCTTGCCAGTAGCTTCCACCCCCGCTCACGATCTCCACTGTGGAGCACTGCTCACCACACTGGGTTCCACCCACGCTCGCCTCCCAGCCGCCAAAGGACCGAAAAGCGATTGTTGGCAAGCAGGGTGACCCAGAGCGACTTGGCCGGGTCTCCCTGGGCGGTGATGGCTCCACTGCTCCCAAGCGTTTCTTAAAAACCTAATGCCCGGCAGAGTGAAATTCTCCTCCCATCTTGTTCTGGGCCTTGCGTTCAGCCATCTTTGGTTCTTGGCCTCAGAGAGGCTGCTGTGGTGGGCTTCTGGGTAGAGTGGAAGAATCGACTCCTTCCTTACATTCTGCCTCATTATTTCATCTTAACGATGATTAAAGGTTCGGAGTCTGCTCCGGCTCCTACAGTTCACATCGTTTTGGGGCAAGCCTGCTCTTTACTACTGGATCCCACCTGTGTCTTTGGGATAAAGCGTCTCCCTGCACCGCCCCAGGTGTCCCCTGCCCAGGCCCCCCCTAGCACACACTTCCCATGACCTCATTTATCTGAAACAGATCAAAACACTTCAGAGCACTTCCAAAGACGTCAGTGTGTTGTATCAGCAATTTCCAAACTTTCTCATCGCATGGATCACATGAACTGCAGCACACCAAAAAATATATATTGTTTGCCGATCTGAAAAAAAATAGTTATAATTTTGATTCATTCACACCTATGCCTATTGTTGTGTTGGCTATTGTCAGTTTTTTATTTGATAATCTAAGGGAAAAGAGGTCAGCCCCCCTGACTAAATAGATATCATATGTTTTAAAAATTCTTGCAGCACACCGGTTGAAAAAAAAATCACTGTTATATAATCAGATTTCCTTTATTTCAAAATCCTCATAAACTTAGAGTACTCTTTTAAAAAAAGAAAAAGGATATTTTTATTGAATTCAGAGAGTAAGAGAGAAGGAGAGATAGAAACATCAATGATGAGGGAGAATCTTTGATCGGCTACCTGCTGCACGCCCCACACTAGGGATCGAGCCTGAAACCCAAGCATGTGCCCCGACCAGGAATCGAACCGTGACCTCCTGGTTCATAAGTAGATGCTCAACTACTGAGCCACACTGGCCGGGCACAAAGTACTTTTGAAATGCCAACGTGGTCACGGGCGTGCCCTGTGGGTCCAGGCCTCTCGTCCTTGCTGGATAGTGCTTCTCTGCGCCTCTGCACACGGGCATCTCCCTGGAACACCCTCACCCCGAGCACCACGTGGCTTCGCATCCTTCCACACCCCCTCGCCCAGCCCCCAGCAGAGCAGCACTGCCCTGGGAGTCTCCTGCCTTTTCTCTACTTGATGGAAGTTCACAGTCATTCTGTGTTTGCACATCACGGCTTCCTTGAGGTCAAGGCCAAGCCCCGTCCATCCCCCATGGCTGGGCACCCAGCCCAAGCCCCATGTGAGGCAGGTTCGCCATAAATATCTCTCAAGTTAATCGGTTGTTCCTGGTTAGAAGCAAGGAGCATCCTAAATGCAGGGTTGCTTTTAAAAACAAAACAGATAAATTGGGGGATGGGGTGAGTAATCCTTCAGATCACCCTACAATTCAGCAGTGTGGTCTGGGCCAGCTGCCGGAGCTGTCACAGCCAAGCTCATACCAAGTTTTATTCATCATCCAGCTTATAATCAGATTGATTGCTGAAACAAGCTGGCTCATCTTTAAAACTTTGTTTTGTGAAAAATCACAGCTAAAAAGTTGGTGATTGAGATTTTAGGTTTGCACTGATTCTTACACAGTAAAAATATACATGTGGCTTTTTTTTCTATCCTTTTTCCTGTAAGTCACAGAGTTCCCCAGTACTGGTTTGGAAATCCCAGAAATCAGCATTTTTCTAGCAGAGTTGTCAAAGATTCTCTTTGCACTCTGATGCTTCTTGTTATAAAAAAATTACTGATATCAATGCGAAAAATTCTATTAATGTATTGAACACATTTGTGAAAACCCTGTTCTGTGCCTGGAACGTGGTGTTGGGGATATAAGGGGAGAATGAGCAAGAAATATACACCCAAGCAGGGTGCAGACAGCTGACAGACATTGTGGTCAGAGTTATGCCTAGAGCAGCGATGGCGAACCTATGACACGCGTGTCAGAGGTGACACGCGAACTCATTGTTTTTGGTTGATTTTTCTTTGTTAAATGGCATTTAAATATATAAAATAAATATCAAAAATATAAATCTTTGTTTTACTATGGTTGCAAAGATCAAAAAATTTCTATAGGTGACACAGCACCAGAGTTAAGTTAGGGTTTTTCAAAATGCTGACACGCCGAGCTCAAGAGGTTCGCCATCACTGGCCTAGAGACACCAGAAAAATATATAGGGGTGCCTGAGACAGCACAGGCCACAGGGGTGGGCAGGACGCTACGAGCCAAGCCCTGCTGCCTTCCTTGAGCATGCGTCCACCTCTGAGCCAGGGTGTCGATCTGATCTCTTCCATGGCTCTGTGGTGGGACCAGGAGGTGGGAGACAGAACTGGCGCCAGAGCTGGTACTCAAGCTGCCACCTTTAGCCAGCCTATACTACTAACCAAGGGGGCTCTGGGAAAACAACCACCCAGCACCCGCTAGGCCAGCGCCCTCGGGAGGAATCGGCACATGGGCGGCTCCAGGGTACACAATTCCACCAGGGCACCTGGCCAGCTGCAGGTGCCACAGAAGCAAGTCGGTGGCAGCGGCTCTACTCATCTCCAAGTGTGTCTGGACCCCCGGTTGAGGCTCAGCCCTTACATAGCACCACGTAGTTCAGGGCTCTTTTTTGCCACCATGTGTACTGTCTCCTGAGCTGAGCTTTCCTTAATTTGGGGTGTTCGTTTTCCTTTCTTGGATGCCTTCAGCTTGGCTTGGAAGAGAAGAATAAGGCATTGGAGGAGCCAACGTCTAATGTTCCTAAAATCAGACTTGCTGTGCCTCCATCCAAAACAGAGCCTTCATCGGCTCTCATGGGCATTGGGGGCAATGGGTGCTCTGACCTGGCACAGGTCATGATCTCTACCGGTGGACACAAGCAGAAACAAGACTCGAAGCTGAGAATTCAAGCATCACTCTTTGTTTGTCTAACAGTTGGTTCAAAGTTTGGACTGTCTTGGGATAAATGCCTCTCTGATAAAAATACCAGGGTGTGTCTTCTAGGATTCCACTCCAAGTTTGAACCCACTGTTACTACATCTGCGTGCGAAGAGTGAGTGTGTGTGTGTGTGTGTGTGTGTGTGTGTGGTGTTAGCATGGGGGAGGGTTGTAATGGAGTGTACATATTTAAGTTTAGAGCTAGCCTAATTCGGCTCAATCTATGTCCTAGAGCAGTGATGGCGAACCTATGACACGCGTGTCAGAGGTGACACGCGAACTCATTTTTTTGGTTGATTTTTCTTTGTTAAATGGCATTTAAATATATAAAACAAATGTCAAAAATATGTCTTTGTTTTACTATGGCTGCAAATATCAAAAAAATTCTATATGTGACACAGCACCAGAGTTAAGTTAGGGTTTTTCAACATGCTGACACGCTGAGCTCAAAAGGTTCGCCATCACTGTCCTAGAGCATGCCACTGAAGGAAATTGCAGTTCAGGTCGTTGCAGTCCGCGTGGGGAGAACTCGGGGTTTTGCCTGTAAAGCCGATGCCATCTGTGTGTGCACAAAGTGTCTGAGGGACCCAGGAATTTCAGGGCATTCAGTAAATACGCTGTATGTGGTAAAATAATATTATGTTAAACAGTGTTACTGAATGCCTACTGCGTGCCAGTTCCCGGAGGTCTAAGCACAGGTGGTGATGCCAGGGGAGGGCAGGGTGTGGGCAGAGGCGCTGCTGGTCCCAGGAGAGCGGGCAGCCCAGGCGTCCCGATGTTGAGAGTATTTGGTGGAACAACTGTCCTTCCTTCAGAGATTGCCCCCCTCCTACTCATTTTTCATTAAAATGTCCTTTCCTTAATGGTGTTTATGACCGTCTCAGCCGTACTCACCGGGGGCTGGTCTTAGATGCCCCATCCGGTAGGCTCGCACCTAGACCTCCCCAGCAGCAGCCCCTGCGGCCGGAGGTCTCTGCTCACAAATAGCTTTTCTGATTCAGTCTCTGGGTTTTTCATCTCCTCACACTGAGATCCAAGCTTCCAGCTTCATGTTTATCACACAAACTTGTGTTCCTTGTTTGGCTACTAGGAGACAAATGTCATTGGTCAGGCTTCAGCTGCTCCACTTGAAATTAAACATCTCGCGTCAGGCTGGATAGCTGTGGCTTTGGGCACAAGCTAGGGCAGTGACTTGAACTTGGGGAGGATTTCAGACAGCGTTCCCCCAAGCACCAGGGTTCCGCGGAACTTCTTCATCCATTGGCTCCAGTTGCGTTTGCCTCTTCGTTTAGTAAGTACCTAAGAATATGAATTCAGAAGCCAGTTGAGTCCTCTTCATCTATCCCCAAATTGCACATGTAGAGTCATCACATCCTATGTGTTCCTAAGTCAGTCAAGGTCAGCCCCTGAAAACAAACAATATTGCTTTCATATGACACAGGGACCTTATTGTAATCATTTTCTGATTGCTTGATTCATGAGTGAGTTGCAACAAGATGTTATATTATAGCCTCCATCCCAAATCCTCCATCTAGTTACCTTTATGTTTTTAAAATAAAGTTTGATTTTCTCCCAGATGGCTTTTAGTACATATGGTTGGCTCCAACCCAGAGAAAATTTAATTTACTGTTGTTTGTATTCAAATATTGTTTGTGTATGTCACTAAGCCTTCTCACTTGGCTAGGATCTTACAACTACTCTCTTTAATATAAAGATTCAACAGCTTAAAGAAATGGAAACACTAAAGCAAGAAAAGGGGGAGAATGAACCGGTTTTCACGTAGACAGTCACCTCCAGCCACAGGCTCAGCAAGCCCAGTGTCTCCTCCCAGGACGGGCGAGCGAGGCCCACTGCCGGTGGCTTTCCTCGCCGCCTGAGCTGAGTTCATCTACGGGAAATCGCTGGAGGACCAGGGCACAGCTTTATCCGATGCATTCAAACCTGTACTTACGGAGCACATCTGCCCTGAGGTGTGAATTAGGGCGGCAAAAGCAACATTGAAATTTAGAGAAGCGTGACTCGCTGTCGCCTCTAGAAAGAGACTGTGGTCAGGATGTCTTCCTTAAAGAGTGGTGGCCAGTTTCACAAATGATGGTGACAGGTTTGCACGTCCTCCTGTTGCTAAATGGCCCGGAATCTGCCCTCGGGCTGCCCACTCTCCACGTGGTTCTCTGAGTTGTCTTTTCCGCTCGAAGGAGTCGAACTCAGTGAGCATTGGCGGGGTCAGCAGGGCAGCACAGTGGAGAGGTCACGGCTCGCTGGGGTGCTTATTCACAGGCCCCTCCTGAGCTGCGGGTCCCGTGGTGAATGTGGGTGGCTGTGCCAGGCACCTCCAGCGGCTGGGCAGATGGCACCTTGTGACAGCTCCCCTGCTGGCCCACAGGGCTGCAAACACATAGCGAGCGCCTGCTAAGGTGCTGGCGACCGAGGACACATGGTCCCCGTCACCCGGGCTATGGCGGTGGTACGAAGACTCGCTGGGGAACCTGTGGGGAGGGTGTGTCTCAGGGCTGCAGGCAGGAAGGGTATGTGCTCCACACCCAACCCAGAGGCCGCCATCACTGGAGTCTTAGCGCTGCCCTCAAGGTTCCCAGATGGCAGTGGAGGTGCCCGGCAGGCACTGAAGGCCTTCAGGTGGGGCTCAAGGAGTGGCCGGGTCGCAGGCACAGCGTGGATGTCACCAGTAGGTGGGTGGCAGTGTTAACCCTGGATGGTGTAACCCGGGAATATCCGTAGGTGCCGTGGGTTCTGGTGTGCCGATGGGCCGCCCCGCAGGTCCCTGGCTTAGGGTCTTCTGCCAGCCCTGCTTAGATGAGCATGGATGTTAGAGGTGGGCCAGGATGACCTTTGAGCCAAGGTATCTGTTTCAGGCCTTGGGGCTGTGTCATTCTGTTCGTGTATTACAGTGATGGCGAACCTATGACACCTATGACAAAGAAAAATCAACCAAAAAAATGAGTTCGCGTGTCACCTCTGACACGCGAACTCATTTTTTTGGTTGATTTTTCTTTGTTAAATGGCAATGAAATATATAAAACAAATATCGAAAATATAAGTCTTTGTTTTACTATGGTTGCAAATATCAAGAAATTTCTATATGTGACACGGCACCAGAGTTAAGTTAGGGTTTTTCAAAATGCTAGCACGCCGAGCTCAAAAGGTTCGCCATCACTGGTGTATTGTATTTTAGGTGCCTGTAGCCTGGTTATCCAGAAATTGAACTCACTTGCTTCAGAATTTCTTGTTTTAGTAATGGGATCTCCCTGGATTTCAGCGTCTGGAAGTCATCTGGCGTCTAGAATAGCCTTTTACTATGTGTCTGTCATCGCCACGATTTTGAGCGCTTCGTGTGAGCACTGTGCTAAACTCTGCGTGTGCATTAAGTCACTTAACCCTCAGGAGTGCAGTGAGGAAGGCACTCTGTTACCTCTGCTTCAAAATGGGGAAACTGAGGCACGGGGAGGCTAAGTAACTTGCCCAAGGCCAGGTACCTGGTAAGCAAAGCTGGTAGCTGAACACATTCACATAATTGTATCTAAGAGTGTGGTGCACACGCTTATTTTTATCTTCCCTTCAGCTGTGTGTGTGTGTGTGTGTGTGTGTGTGCGCACGCACGTATGGCTTCATTTCTGTTTGACAAGTATAGTTCCCTGGGGCTGTCAAAACAAAGTTCCGGGACTGGATGGTTTAAACAACAGAACTTTATTACCTCACAGTCTGGAGGCCGGAAGTTCAAGGTCAAGGCAGGGCTGGTTCCCTTTGTGGCCGCGGGGAGAACGTATTCCACCCTCTCCCCCAGCTTCTGGGGTAGCTGGTGATCTTTGGTGACCCCTGGCCCGTAGACCCATCCCCCATCTCTGCCTTCATCTTCACATGGCATTCTCCCGGTGGGTTTTGTGTCCAAATTTCCCATTTTCACGAGTCATTGTGTTGGAGGCCCATGCTGATATCTTATTTTAGCTTAACTGCCTCTGTAAAGACCCCATCGCCAAATATGATCACATTATAAGGCATTGGGGGTTTGGTCTTCAACATCTGAACTTCAGAGGACACAATTCAGTCTGTAACAAGCTTTTGACTTTCTCGTTTGTAAGTAACATCAAGCAGTGTGACTTTTCCCCTTTTCTCTTAAGAGGTGGTGATGCCTCTGATGGAGTCCAGTGTCTATAACCTTTGTTGTGTTGGAAACACCTGGACCAGGTCTTCCCCGTCCGGCCTGTGCAGTTAGCCGCAGGTGTGTGGGACCCCTCCGTCAGCTACAGGGGTCCACCAGCGATCCACGCCCTCTGTTCCCTGCAGGCATCCTTCCCGGCAAACCTCCAGCTCGTCCTTGTCCTGCGACCAACAGGATTTTTCCAAAGGACTCTCTCTGACCTCGCTTTCAAATTCAACAGAGATGACTTTAAGATGAAGGTTCCAGTAAGTACACCCGGCTTTAGCTCCGTAGGCAGAACTAAACGTAATTGCATTCTTGGCCCATCTATGATAATCGAAATTCTCAAGGTGCTAACCTCAGTGCTGTGAGCATAACTAAAGCCCCAAACGACTCAGGCGGAAATTGTACTTCCTCTTATGCAACCAGGAGCAGTATGATCCTTCATTCCCACCTGCCACTCTGCACCCCTGGGGTGACTGTGCAAAGCATGGCCTTGGATGGGCCACCTTCAAAGGACTGGCATTTCATCAGAGCCATGAGTCTAGAATGTTCTTATAGCAAGTCAAGCTGAAGAACAAGGGAGCCCAGGGGACAAGAGAGGGCCCAGGGAAGTGGGTGCAAGCATCCCTCATGCCTGCAGAGGGTGGGGGCTGTAGGCCTTGGCCCTGCAGGCAAATCCTTTCCTCATCTCTTCACTCCAGCTCACATCAGCCAAATTAGTGAGTTGGCAAAATCAGATTTCACAAAGAGAAAATGGAGTCATCTCTGCTGAGAACTGTTTTCTACTTTAAGTGGACATTTTAGCTTACTTTATAAAATGAAGATCATGCGCCCTAGCCGGTTTGGCTCAGTGGATAGAGCGTACACCTGCAGACTGAAGGGTCCCGGGTTCGATTCCAGTCAAAGGCATGTACCTCAGTTGCAGGCTCATCACGTGAGGGAGGCGATCAATAGATGTGTTTCTCTCACATCAGTGTTTCTCTCTCCCTGTCTCTCCCCCTCCCTTCCACTCTGTCTAAAATTCAATGGGAAAATTATCCTTGGGTGAAGATTAAAATTTAAAAAAAGGTCATGCTTCAATCAAAAGACCTCCACATTGGCACTGTTGACGTTTGGGCAGGATTGTTCTCTGTGGTGGGGCTGACCTATGCATGATTTTACCCCTACCCTCCGCCCACCAAATGCCAGCACCACCCTCCCTACCCCCCAAACGTTGTGACAATCAAAAATGTCTCCAGACATTGTCAAGTGTCCCCTGAGGGACAGAATCGCGGGGGGAGGGGGGGTGCGAGGACCGCTGCTTTAAACTAATACAGCATTTAATAATACATGAGGTGGTTTCAAATCACATTTGGGCTAAACCTCTCCAGACCTGTTTTGTCGTATCTGTGTGACAGCTTACAAAGCAAAGGCTATATTTTCATCCAGAACTCATGGGCAGAATGACCTCAGAAAGGACAAAAAAACACATTAAAGCAATAAAACAAGTGTCCCGTGTGGAAGAGCTTGCTTGGTCACCACAACCGTGTGGTCCCCCGTCAAGGCCATCGTGCAGGTAAAGGGCACTGAACTGGGTCTGAACCTGCAGTGACCTCACAGCCTGTCAGCAGAAACGAAGACCAAATGGTTTTCTTTAGAGTCCGAGCTACGTCCAGTTACCATGCTGAGCTCACCTGGCCGGAGGAGCATCTGCGCTTTCCATGTGCCTGATGTCCATGCCAAGCCCAGCTAGGTCAAGGGTTTGCCACCCTTCAGTGGCTGTCATCTGGTGCGATTAGTCATCCTGTACCCATTTCATGAATGGGGAAGCTGAGACACAGGGAAAATAAGCGACTTGCCTCCAGTTAACCAGCCGGTTAGTGGTAGAGCTGGGATTGAAAGCCAGGCCCAAAGCCAGTGACTTCGGTCAACAGGGCCACCAGCAAGAAAACGTTTCCTGACCGTCTGCTGGGCGTTCTGTGTCTGGAGGCGGTTTCCTTTCTCCTCCAGGTCATAATGCTGAGCTCAGTACCAGAATTACACGGTTACATCGACAAGTCCCAGTTGACCGAGGACCTGGGCGGGACCCTGGATTACTGCCACACCAGGTGGTTGTGTCACCGCACGGTGAGTCTTTCCGGCACTCTCCCGTGGATGTGGGCTGCGGGCTGTGGCTCGCAATAATCCCCGGTGAAACCCTTAGAATTGCTTTTGCCTTTCGATGCTGCCTTTTCCAAAGACATGTTCCTGTGAAAACCCAAGTTTTCTCCCCAAGAATGAGGAGATGGTCTCAGTGGACCTTAGTCATCCAAAGAAATAACATGAGTAATAAGTTCGGGCGTGGCTTTCTCTGGGCTCAGAGACTGAAAAGAAAGAGAGAAAAGCCCCAGATTGTTGTGGATTGCGGCACTCACACCTCTCTCAACAAGGAGAGAGACCCTGAGCCTAGAATGACTCTCGCTGATGAAAGCCTATGTAAGGCGTGTCTGGTATGTGTCTGAAGAGGCCGTGAGGCTAAGAACCAGCGGGAAGGTATTTACTCTACGCAGACCAGGCTTGCCGTGGCCCCGTCCCCATGAAGATGTCCCGGCCGGTCCTCGGGGGCGCTTTGCAGGCAGCAGGAGGGTGCGGTGCGTGCAAAGCTTTGTGATGGTGTTCTCCCTCTTCCCAAGGCCATCGAAAGTTTCGCCCTCATGGTTAAGCAGACGGCCCAGATGCTGCAGTCCTTCGGGACCGAGCTGGCCGAAACGGAGCTGCCCAACGACGTCCAATCGACGAGCTCGGTGCTCTGTGCACACACGGAGAAGAAAGACAAAGCAAAGGTATGTGCGGTTTCGGGGGCGGCGGGGGGAGGGTAATGAGGGGCTTTCTGTCGGAGTGTGAGATGGTGGAGTAGAAGGAGCCGATGCCGGCATTAGGTAAGACAGAATCAAAGGGTTTTCTAAGATGCCTTTTGCTGCTCATGAGCCGGGTAACCTCTGTGATGGGAACTGAAATGTGCTCCTTTTTAAAAGCAGCATAAACCAGTGCTGTAGGTGGAGGCACCTGGGGGTTGGCCTGTGAACTCTGACTGAAGCAAGGCATGGGAGGTGGCTTCTCGCTGACCCAGCTCCTGAGCTGCCTTGCAGCTGGGCCCTCCATCGAGGTGTTGCTGTTGCTTTTTAGTAAACCAAGACAGGAATTCTGTCCCCAGGGGCCCATAGGCAGCCGGTGGAGGAGATGTGGGCTGACTCAGAGAGGCTGACATTCCTCAAGCAGCCACTGTACTCACATACTTACTGTCACTTCCTGGGTAAATGCTCTGAGGGAGAGGTGCTCCCTGAGTCTGCCGCGTCCTGCCCGACCTGCACATTGCAGGCTGTGCATCAGCGGTGCCCATGACCTGCTGGTGGTGCCCTCCGGGGTATCCCCGCCCACGCCAAGAGAACCCCTCGCTCCCTTTCACCCCTGGCAGCGGGGATGGCTGCAGAAGCAGCACCTAGAGGTACAGTGTCCTGTTACTCCCCTACTTTATCCTGCTGCCCCTGAGTGACCCGTAACCCTAGCTCTGCCCTGGTTGCAGCAGGAGGAGTCTCCCCGACACCCGCCTGCTTCCCCCGTGAGTGAGCGGTCAGCACAGAGGGTAGGAAGACTTCGCTGTGGCTGGTGCTGTGCCCACCGTGCTCACTCCCCTCACGGGGGCGATGCCCCACAAAGCCCACCGCTGTCTCCAGCCTGGTCAGAGTCCCGGGGAGTGGGTGGGCCTGGGGTGCGAGGTGCCGTGCTCTTCCCGCAGGAGGACATGAGGCTGGCGCTGGACGAGGGGCAGAGCATCCTGGAGAGCATCAGGGAGCCTCTGTCCAAGAGCCCGGAGCAGAGCCTGAACCAGGACCAGCTGGACAACCAGACCACCGTGCAGAGGTGAGGCCTCGGGCTGCGGGCCTTTCAGGTGCACGGCCGCTGTGACAGCGAGAGGCTGCAGGCTGAGGACAGAGGGACAGACAGGCAGGAGCAGAGGCCCCATCTGTGCTGCCTCGTCGTCTCTCAGAGCCTGGTTTCCTCGTCCCAAGGGGAAGCAAGGGCACCTCAGAATCCTTCCTGCTGAAATGCCTTTCTCCCAAATCCCAAAGAAAACAGCTTTCCTGGGAGGAGATTTCTTAGTGCAGTCGCCCTTTTTCATAGGCGTGGAGGGTCCTTTAAGGGACAACAGTGGGGACAGAGCTGTCAGGCTTGGCGATCTGCTCTCAGTCGCTTTCCTGTCCTGTTTCGCACCTGAGGCTCCGCTTGCTCCCAGGTAGGAAAGCAGCCTCAGGCCTCTCAGCTCCTCTTTCAGGGAAAGGGGGTGATTGTCCTTGTCCCCGTTGGTGTCCAGCTGCGAGACAAAACACAAGGTAGAGTGTCTAGCTAACATCGTGCGCTGCTCTGCCATGTCCACACACCACGCGCCTCCTCCCAGTCTGTGCTCTTGGCCCCGAAAGCCAGGCCAGCAATGAGGCCCCATCGCCTTGTTCAGGGACAGGCTGGGGACAGGTGCAGAGCAGCTGGACAAACCCAGGCCTGGACCCTGGCCGATGTTTTCAACTCTTAACCTGGGTTCCCTCCTCGTGGCCGAAGTGCACACACCGAGCAGGTGTTCTGTGCCGGGGACACAGAGTGGGCCCTGGGACACGAGGGAAGCCTGTGTAGATGTCCTCAATGTCATGAACGGAGGAGGTTGGAGCACACTGCTAATTCCCCCAGACTCGGTTTCCTCATCTATACAATGAGGCCAGCCTGAGCACCTGACGGGTGGGTGTGGGATCAAATTGGTGCACACTTGTCCAGCACAGTGTCTGGAGCACAGGGGTTCTCAGAGTTGGGAGTCATGACAGTAAGTGGCAGCAGCACTTCTTCACCCACACGTGCAGCTTACTGTTTTCTTAACCCCAGAATCAAAGTGGTAAATAATGACCCCAGACCTTTACCATCTCGACCTTGTAAAAATCAACAAACTCCGCTCAGCCAGCTGCCCTCCCTCTCAAGTCAGTGGGCCCTGCAGAAAGCCCTCCCTCCTAAACCTGTGCTTTAGTGCACAGCTAAGAGGAGGTGAGCGTGTTAAGAAGGCTGCTGGGAGGCTGAGCCCTCCACCCCTGCTTCACGTTGCGGGGGGCAATTCTTCCTTCCTCCACGGGTCACTCCAGCCAGCACAAGTGCCTTCCTCTTTCCTAGGCTCCTGGCCCAGCTGAATGAAACTGAGGCTGCCTTTGATGAGTTTTGGGCAAAGCATCAGCAAAAACTCGAACAGTGTCTGCAGCTCCGGCATTTCGAGCAGGATTTCCGAGAGGTGAGTGGCCCAGAGCCTGGAGAGAACCTGTAGGTGGGCTCCTGGTGTTCTGGCTGCAGGAAGCCAGGAAGTGGCCTGGATCCCCTGGATGCCCAGAGCTGGGTACCCAGTTGACTATGGTTCAATGCGGAATAGTCTCTGTTAGCCACATGGAGCCCCAAGATCAAGTTGAAGTCAACCTTAGAGTATGTGATTGATGAGTAAATCATTATATGCAAAGGTTGTGCAAAATATGTTCATTGGCATGTTCTTCTGCATTATTTGTTCATTAGTCAAGCAAACTTCATTCTCCCTTTATGGTCATTTGTATGTTCTTTTCTCCAACATGTGCCTACTGTGTGCCTGGCAGGGCCCTGTGCATACACCTTGGATTCAGTGTGACAGGGCTATAATAGAAGTGATGTGCCATCATTGTGTTAGATCGTTAGAGATGGCCACCTCATTGGAAGCCTGTTAATCATTTATTTGTGCAGAATACGTATACAGTTCCCTGTGGTCTGGTCCTGAAGCAACGAAGGAATATAAAACGGTAAAGCCATAGCAACAATGTAGACCCAGGGCAGCATCCTTCCTGTCCTCAGGAAACCTCTGGTCAAGGAGGGATCATAAATATACAGGAAATAGGTAGCCACGTCAAGTTCAGTGACCAAGCTGTTGTGAGGCCGTGTCTACATGCAGATGAGGAGGACCAGTGACGGTTCTATGGGGACCGTCCTCCCATTGTAGTCCTCCCCAAGGAGTCATGAGCATCACTTTCCAGAAGAGGTGCGACCTAGTCCAGCAATCTTCACTGAGCACTGTTCAGGTGGGCAGTGCTCGAACTCGGGACAGCAAGGTGAGGCAGTGTCACTGACTCAGACCGGAGATGTCACACTGGCCAGTGGGAACAGCACCCCTGGAGAAGATCATTCCTTCCTTGTTTCTTTGGGAACTGAGGAAGGCTCTCAGACAACCACACCTTTTATTTGAAGACTAGAGGCCCGGTGCACGAAAAATTGTGCACTCGGAATGGGGGGGGGCGGTGTCCCTCAGCCTGGCCTGTGCCCTCTTGCAGACCAGGAGCCCTCGGGGGATGTCCAGGGAGCAGGCCTAACCCGCAGTCTGGCCTCCCTCTGCAGGAGGCGACCCACAGCACCCACCTTGGCTGGCCTGGTGCCGCCTGCTCACCAGCCCTGCCCCCTGTTTGGTAGATTTGCATATTAGGCTTTTATTATTTAGGATAATTGTAGCTTCAAGTGCTGTTGTCAGAAATAAAATCAAAGAGATGCCATGTACCCTTCACCCAATTTTCCTAACTGGTGACATCTTCCCAAACTAAAACGCAGGATCACAGCCAGGATACTGACCCTGACACAGTCTACACACAGGTCATTCCATCCCCACAAGGATGCCCATGTTGCCCTTTCATAGACACACACCCCCCTCCTCCTTCTACCCCCTCCTGAACCCCTGGCAACCACTCATCTCCATGTCCCTTGTTGTCATGAAAAATGTTCTATAAATGGGATTGTACCGCACGTAACCTTTGGGACTGGCTGTTTCCACACAGCATGATTCTCTGGAGATGCATCCAGGCTGTTCTGTGTAATAACAGTTTGTTTTTTGCTGTACGTTCATGTGCAGATCTTTGAGTGACCGTAAGTTGTCACATCTCTGAGATAAGTGTTCAGGAGTGCAATTGCTGGGTCATATGAGAGTTGCATGTTTAGTTTTTTGAGAAAATGCCAAATTGTTCCCAGGTGGCTGTACCATTTTACATTCCCATCAGCAGTGTCTGAGTGATCCAGTTTCTCCACATCCTCACCAGCAGTAGGGGTGGTATTATTTTTAATTATCTGTACATATTTTGATAGCTGTGTAGTGATATCTCAGTGTGGTTCTAGTTCGCAGTTTCCTAATGGCCGATGACCTTGAACATCTTCTGGTGTGCTTATGTCATCAGTATATCCTCTCCGGTGAAATGTCTCTATTTCTACTTCCCATTTTGTGTTTACTGTTGCGTTTTGAGAGTTCTGTACATACTTTAGATACTAGTCCTTTGTCAGACATGCGGTATGAAATTATTTTCTTCCAACTCATCACTTATTTTTGTATCCTCTTAGCAGAACTTTTCACAGAGCAAAGTTTTTTATTTTGATGAAGTCCAATTTATCAATTTTTCCTGTGAAGGACTGTACTTTTGGTGTCAATCCTAGATCCCAAATATATTCCCCTAAACTATTTTTCCTAAAAGATTATAATCTTACATGTAGGTCCATGACCCATTTCAAGTTGCTTTTTGTATGAGGTATGAGAATTAGGTCAAGGTTCATTTTTAAATCTCTGGATGTCCAGTTGCTCCCATAACATTGTTGAAAAGGTTGTCTTTTCTCCTTTCTCCATTGGATTGTTTTTCCACTTTTGTCAAAAATTAGTTGAGCATACTTGCTTGGGTCTATTTCTGGGTCTGTATTCTGCCCCTCCGTCAGTACATAGTCTTGATTACTGTACTATTATAATAACTCTAGAAGTTAGGTGGGTGAATATGCCCATGTTATTCTTCTTTTCCAAAGTGTTTAGCTATTTTCGTTCCTTTGCTTTTCCATGTAAATTTAAAATAATCTTGTCTTTATCTATAAAAAATGTCCTAGGGTTTTGATAGGAATTGTGTTAAACTTCCATTTGAGGGAGAATCAACATCTTAAATATGTTGAGTCTTTCAATCAATGAACATAATATGCCTCACCATTTTTTTTAGATTTTCTTAGACTTTTTTTTTTTTTATCAATGTTGTGTACCTTTCAGCATACCTGTGCAGTACATGTTTTGTTTGATTTATAGTTACAGCGTTTATTTTTTAAAGCCATTACAAATGTATTGTGTTTTTAGTTATGGAGTCTGTGTATTCATTGCTATATAGAGAAATACAATTGATTTGTGTATGTTTATCTTGTCTTCTGAAACTTTGCCAAACACACTCATTCTAGGCGTTGTTTTGTCCTCGCTGGGATTTTTACATACGTGATCAGGTCGCGTGCAAACAGGGACAGCTTGATCTCTCCCTTTCCCGTCTGTATGCCTTTTGTTTGTTTGTTTATATTTTTTAACTTTTCTTGCCTTATTGCACTGGCTAGAGCTGCCACCACTTCAAACAGCTGTGAGAATGGACATCTTTGCCTTGTTCCCAATCTTAGGGGGAAAGCATTGTTTTCACCAACATTATGGACATAATGTTGCCGGTAGAATCTTTGTAGATGCTTTTTATGAAATTGAGGAAGTTCCCCTCTAGTTCTGTTTTCCTTGGGGGAGATCTTGGTTTTCCCTCTCCTCCCCTCATTCCTGGTTTCGGTCATGTCTTCATGTCCTCTCCCTTCAGCTGTGGCTGTTCTGACTTGGGCCTGGGTCTCTCGCCCCTTCTCTGTTTCAGGTCAAGGCCGCCTTAGACGTGTTGGCTCAGAAGATAGCGACCTTCACGGACGTGGGCAACAGCCTGGCACACGTGGAGCACCTCCTGAAGGATCTTGCCAGCTTCGAGGAGAAGTCCAGCGTAAGGGACTGGGACGTGGGTGGGGGACAGGCTGGTGAAGCGCTTCTCACGGTGTCACCAGAGCTGCTTAGAAAGGCACAGGAAATGGCGATGTCGGCAGGTGGAGGGAAACTGCCTGGCCCACCCACCCCCAACCCCCAACCCCACATCCTACCTCCACCCCACCATCACCCCTACCCCCTCAATCCCTCAGAGAAAACAGCACCCTGCTTGCTTATAATGAACATAACCTGAGCTGTGTTTCTGGGACGGTTCTCTGCAGGCGGCCGTGGAGCGGGCTCGCGCCCTGTCCCTGGACGGGGAGCAGCTCATCGACAACAAGCACTACGCCGTGGACTCCATCCGCCCCAAGTGCCACGAGCTCCAGCACCTCTGCGACCAGCTTGCCGCCGAGGTCGTGCAGAGGAGGGGTCTGCTCAACAAGTCCCTGGAGCTGCACGGCCTCCTGGAGGCGGTAGGACCCTAACCCCACACCCTTGGTGGCGAACCTGCTCTTGGTCCCACGTGGGCAGCTCCCTCCACGTAGGATGCACCACAGTCTTGATTAGAAGCTGGCCCATGCCCTCCTGTCTGGATGTCTTTCTGGTGGTCATGTCCTGACACAGTTGTCTGTTCCCTAGAATTTACTTGCAACAACTAACGGTTTCTTTAAAAAGCCCAGAAACTTACCATCTAGCTAACTCACTGCACTTTGCCCCCCCCCGCCCCCCCGCCCCCCCCCCCCCCCCCCCCGTCTCTCTGTAAATGAGTCCCGTCCCGGGTGATTTGCTCAACGTTTTAGAGTGCTGCATTCCCTCCAGGGAGTCCTTTGGACATCGCAGCAGAGCTGGGATGGTGTAGTGCTGCAGATATTCCCAAAAACATAGTGGTCAGCGGACAGGCCCCAGCAAAGAGAGCCCAGACACAGCTGCTAACACAGCCTCTCTCTCCCTCTGCAACGCTTCCCGTGTCCAGTCCATGAAATGGTGCGATGAGGGGATTTACTTGCTGGCCTCGCAGCCTGTGGACAAGTGCCAATCCCAGGATGGTGCGGAGGCAGCCCTCCAAGAAATTGAGAAGTTTTTGGAGACCGGTGCAGAAAATAAGATCCAGGAGCTCAATAAAATTTACCAGGACTACGAACCCATCCTCACCCAAGACCTGATGGTATGCCAGTTCGGGCTTTTCTCCTGCGGCTCCCCTGTCCTGAATGGTGGGGAGTTACTCTATGTTCGAAAGACTCGTTTAATGAATTATTAGAGACGGTAGGCATTTGAGAGAGATGTCGAGTTGGGGGGAGGGGTCACCTGGCTCAACTATCCTTATGCAGGAATGATTGCACGCCTCCCTCAAGAGGTGATGATCCTTCCTCCTGTGGGGTCTCCCCTGCAAGAGGCATGTTCTTGATGACGTAGCCATTTCCCTGGGCCCTGCTTCCTGCATGCTCCTCTCAATATTGCACTGAAATAGGACTCCTCCTCTCTTGCAGCCAGCTGTACTCAGCCCACCCCTGGGGCAACCCACAAGTCTACTGCCCTTCCGTAGGCAGCCTTCATATGCCTGGAGGGGGATGCCGGTCCCTCACTCCACGGTGGGGTTGCCACCCTCCCAGGCCACAGCCAACAGGGCCAGTGCAGGATTGCTGGGTTGGCAATGGGCTCTGCGTCACGAGCGTTTAAACCAGAGGTCATGCTGAGGCCGAGTCTACACATGGTTGTTCTGTTTGTAAACTGCAGACACCGACGCTTTAGAGCATCCTGCTAACTAGTCTGTCCTACCCTGTCAGGAACACGTGCAGAAGGTCTTCCAGAAGCAAGAGAGTATGGAAGAGATGTTTCACCGGAGGCAGGCGAGCCTGAAGAAGCTGGCGGCCAAGCAGACGAGGCCCGTGCAGCCCGTGGCCCCCCGGCCAGAGGCGCTCACGAAGTCGCCCTGCCCCTCCCCAGGTAGATGCCGGCATGCCTCGTTCCTTCTGGGAATGCTTTCCTTCTGTCCCATGACTTATTTTATAAATAAAGTTTTATTGGCACTTGGCCCACTTCTTTGTGCTGCCTCCTTGCTCAGCACCGCAGAGCTGGTTGGTTGTGGTAAAGAGCATGCGGCCCTGAGTACTGGACTATCGACTGTCACAGGACTTTCCTGGGCCTATTTCCCCAGACTCTAGCCTCTCCCCACCCCCCCTGTCCTCAGTGCTGTTGCTAAAATAGTTTCCCCCGCATGGCTCCCACCTCAGCCCCAGAGCCTCCCTGTGCTGTCGATGCCTCAGCCGCATCAGCCGCCCCCGGCACCCGCAGCAGTGCCATGTCCTGAAGACTCCTTCCCATCCCTTCCTGGCCCCCAGAAACGCTCTTCCCCAGCAGCTGGGAGCTCCTGCTGGTTCCTTCAGGCCTTTGGCAAGTGTCCTAAGTTGGCGAGAGCCCTGGAGAGCTGGCTCCAGCCCCCAGGGTGTGGGCTCCAGAGGACGCCATTCTCTGGCCCGTTCGGAGGCCTCCTGGACAGAAGTGTCCTGGCCGAGAAGTTCTTCCCCTGTCGCCTGGTCCCCTGGGAGCCCCTCTAGGGATGTGAGCTAACCAGTGGGCCGACCCCTGTGTGCCCACCCCCACCTTGTCTCCCGATCCCCTTTCCTTCTCTTCTGTTTTGCTGTGCTTTCCTCACCCTTCTCTGGGCTGGTTGCTTTTTGCCTCTGAAAGTAAAAAAACTAAATCCCGGACGCTCCCGGGTGGACCTTTTCCCTTTCCAGACACCCACCTTTCCCCTCTTCTTCCCAAACCAGGTGTCCGGAGAGGTTCAGAGAACAACAGTTCTGAGGGCAACGCACTCCGGAGAGGGCCCTACAGGAGGGCCAAGGTGAGGCCCCAGCCCTGGCCCAGACCCTGCACTGCCTCCTGGTCACCGCCCCTCCCTGGCAGGCACCAGCCCGGTCCTCCCTGGCCCTCTCCCACACGCCCGCTCCTCCTCCGGCGAGATCTCAGGTTTCAGATCTGTTCCCAGATGGGAAATGAGCCTGGGCTCCGGAGCCTTAGAGTCGGGACATGAAGCTGCATCCTCTTGTGTTTGGAATCTCGACGCACTGCGTGCTCTTCTCTCTCCAGAGTGAAATGAGTGAGAGCCGGCAGGGCCGGAGCAGCTCCACGGGGGACGAGGAGGAAAGCCTGGCCATCTTGCGGAGGTGGGTGGGCTGCCTTTCCAGGCACCACTGAGCGGCTCTGGGGCAGACACGACAAGCACGACCCACCCAGGTCTCAGCCTTTGGCTAGGACAGTCTGAACCCAAACGAGCCAAAGTTGGTGAAAAATGCCAGCCTCTGCCCCAAAGCCACAACGTGGGAGCCCAGCTGGCCTCATGGGGCCCACGCACATGCATGCATCACGGAGGGCACGCATCCGTTTGGCATGTCTGCCTCTGAAACTAAGAGAACTGTAGGTTTTCCTTAGAAGAGCCACCCTTGCCCCTGGGCCCCCAGGCGGGACTGCGGTGATTTGAATGGATTGTGTTCTCCCTTCTTCAAGTCCAGGTGAGAAGACAAGTGTGATTCAGGCACCCAGGCCCTTGGGTCCCACGTGCAAGGTCAGCCACATAACTGCCCCTTGAGCCTGCCACCTGTCCCTCGATGGACTTGGTCCCCCCCAGGAGCCTTGGCCCTCCTGGCTCCATGAGCTGGTGTCACTCTCGTTCTTCATCTCTCCCCTCCTGCTGTTCTCACACGGTTTTCAGCCCAGCTCTTTTCACTGCACACCTAGGCTGTTGCCATGGCACCGGCTGTGGCCGTCCTGCACACTCCACTCTGGGATTGCGTCTGTCCCCGCACAGAGCTCTGACGATCTGAACTCTGGACCTGACGGGGAAGGCACTTCCAAAGCCCTTCCCCGATTGGCAGTCACTTTCCCCAAAGAACCCTACCCTCCGGCCCAGCTGGGCCGTTCACCTTTCCACCGAGGTACCTTCACCTGCCACCTTCCTGCGTCTGCACGCTCTGAGATCAGTCCTCAGAATGCGGTCCCTCCCTCCCCAACATGCTGCCTGGCCCTCAGCGTCCAGCTCACTTCTCCACCAGGGACATCCCCGCCTCCTTGCCCACACAGCTGTGTGACCCCAGGCAGGAGCGCTCCCCTCCAGCTTGTGGTGGTGAGAAGGAGGCCTGAGGCCTTGTCTACCCCTCCCCCACTTCACCCCATTTAGGGGCACTGACTCTGAACTGAACCCTAAGCCTTGTTAAGCACTGACAGTTGTTTTAGAACTGATCATGCCCAATGGTCCCAACCCAGAAGCACCTCGAATGGGATGCTTGGTCGTAGGCAGTTAGAAGGTGGTCTTTGTCCCTAAAAAGACACCTGGGCAGCTGGTTTGCAAACCCCTGCCCCTCCTGGGGCTCTGTAACATGATGAGCACATAGTAGTTCCACACATCATCACGGTACCCCACCACGTGCAAGAGGATAGGGATGGACACTGGACCGGCTACAGTGATGCCTTGAGTTGGTGCTCAGATGGCCCCCAGGCAAGGAGACAGGAGTGTGTGCACAGGAAGGGCTCTTGGGGGGAGGGCGGAGGGAGGGTGACTGGAGAAGGAAGCGGGGCAGAATCTGCAGGGCTGGGAGGCTCAGAGACACGGGTGGAAGAGAGGGAGGCTTGAGGATTCGGAGCTCGTTTTGTGCAGGTGGCCCCACAGCAGGGAGGCGGGTGGGAATCTGCTCCTAGATAATAAGTCCTGGCGCCCTGTTCACAGGCACGTGATGAACGAGCTGCTTGACACGGAGCGGGTCTACGTGGAGGAGCTGCTCTGTGTCCTGGAGGTGAGCCTGCCCCTGGGGGTGGCCGGGAGGGGGCCATGGCCAGGCTGCCCCACCTGTGTGGCCTCCTGTCCACCAAAAAGCAAGTGGAGGAAGGTTCGTGGCAGCTTTACTCATGGGAGTCCCTTTGTCAGTGGGACGGACGAGGGGCAAGAAGGTTTAGGTGGGTGTGCACGGGACCATACTGACAGCAAGAAAAAGAGCTGCTGCTGCACAGAACCTCGCACGACCCCGGGAGCCCGATGACGAGTGGGAGAAATCAGACAAGAGTGCGTGCCATGCCTGTAGAGCAGCGGTTCTCAACCTGTGGGTCGTGACCCCTTTGGCGGCCGAACGACCCTTTCACAGGGGTCGCCTAAGACCATCCTGCACATCAGATATTTACATTACGATTCATAACAGTAGCAACATTACAGTTATGAAGTAGCAACGAAAATAATTTTATGGTTGGTCACAACATGAGGAACTGTATTTAAAGGGCCAGAAGGTTGCGAACCACTGCTGTAGAGGAATCCAGACAAGCCGGTCTCAGTGGAGACATCCCAGTGCAGGCGAAGGCTGGGGGCTGTTGCCTGGGAAGGGCAGAGGGGCTTCTGAGGGCTAGAATGTCTATATCTTGATCTGGGCAGCGGTTACAGGGGTGTAGACATATAAATAATTCACTGAGGTGTACACATAAGATTTGTCCCTGTCACAGAAGTTACACCTGGATTTTTAAAAAAATCTATTTTTATTGATTTCAGAGAAGAAGAGAGAGGGAGAGAGAGAGATGGAAACATCAATGATGAGAGAGAACCATCGATCTCACCCCCTACTGGGGATTGAGCCGGCAACCCAGGCGTATGCCCTGACTGGGAATCAAACTGGTGACCTCTTGGTTCCTGCTCAACACTCAGCTGCTGAGCCACACCTGGCTGGGCTATACCTGGATTTTGAAAAGGCTGAAAGGGAGAAGAAGGATGAAACCTCCCGTCCCTTGCCCCCCAAAGTTGACGCTGTTTATAATTCATTTATATTTTGTAGTACTTTCCAGAAGATCATCTTAGAAAGGGTCAGTGAGTAAATAAATGGGAGGTGGATTTGCTTTCTGAAACCTGAGGCGGCGTCACAGTCCCGCGAGGCGGTCACGCGGAGACGGGGCTCCGTGCTGATTGGGCTGCTGTTCAAATGGCCCGAAGTCCTGTCGGCCGTGGTTCAGGATTTCCCTGCTGACCCTCTCCCCGTCCACAGGGCTACGCTGCCGAGATGGACAATCCGCTGATGACGCATCTCATCTCAGCCGGCCTTCAAAACAAGAAGGACGTCTTATTCGGAAACATGGAAGAAATCTACCACTTTCATAACAGGTGGGACCCTTCCTCTGACCACCTGTCTGGCCTCTCACGTAGCCGCCTGCAGGGAGCTGAAAACCAGAGCCCGGCCGAGCTCTGCCAGTGGAGAGTGCCCCTTCCTCCCCCCTCAGCGGGGATAAGCTCACCGAGGGGCCTCGGACCAGGCAGCAGCCGGGTGGGAGGGTGGGACGTGCCCAGGGCTAGTTCTCTGAGCCGGGGCGGGTGGTCACACACGAAGGGGGAAGGTGCCTCGCGCCTTGTCAGCATGACTGCAGGAGCAGCCGCCCCTCCCGCCTCTCCCTGTCCCTTGGGAGCCACCCCACCCCACCCCACCCCACCCCAGGTGTGTGCGTTGGGCACATTGGGGCAGCACCGACGGCCACACCGCTTAGCAAGGACAGTGTATTCCCAAGCCCGTCCTTGGAAAGGGTGGTAACATCAGAGGTTCCTCCCTGCCTGTTACCCCTGTGAGAGCGATCTGCGGCCTCTGGGTGCTTTGGGGAAAGCGTGGCTGGTCCTGGGGCTGCTTCGCCTGGACTCCTGCTCCAGATTTGCGGGAGCTCATGGGAAAGGAAATGAGCGGGCAGCGTAAGTGCGTAGAGAGACAGGCAGGTGATGGCGATGTCTGTGTGTCCTGAGAAAGGGCCAGCTGTGAGCCAACCCCTCTCAGTGCTGCCCGGGGCCAGGAAGCCCGGCCATCACGGCACCAGGCCCCCACCTCCTATGGATCCCAGGGAACACTGGGACTTCTTTCTCACCACCTGCTTTGCCCCTCGACTGCTAGCATTTCTCACCTGCCCACTGATAAAGGAGGCAGCAAGTCACAGCGGAACCCCACCCGAGCCTTCCCTTGGGAAGTAATCTGAGTGAGTGGCCTGGACCTTCAGCATCCGGGGGCTCTGGCCAGCGCTGGGGCACCGGGACCCTGGCTGCAGGGCTAGTGTGGTGAAGAGGCCCCAGGAGCTCCCCTTCTCGGGGATTTACCCCCACAGACAGATGTAAGTCCGAAACATAGGAAAACTCGGCACAGGGCTCAGGAACAAAGCTGCATCAGGGAAGGGCTCAGGGACCTGACCGAGGCCCCCTTACATCTGCAGAAACCCGACTGAGCTGCTGGCTCATCAGGGCTGCGCTTCCAGAACCTCCAGATGCTCTGTCTGCTCACAGCCTCTTCGCCCCATGTCTGTGTGATAAAATAAGCCTCCTAAATTCTGTGTGAGCAGCAACATCAAAAATCAGAGATTCATGGGCGCCATGTCTGCTTAAATCTGAAAGTCTGATATCGTCAACATTTGGGGAGTGACGAGTGTGGGCTGTTGGTCCCTGAAACCAGACTGTGTTCTGACACACAAGACCTCCCAAATAGTCTAGAGTTAGGAACAAGAGTTGTTTGGAAAATAATAGCTATTCAATTGTTACAGATGCCATCTTGTTCAGGCTGTTTATCATACGACCTAATGCAACCTTTCTTTGTCTAGAATATTCCTGAGGGAGCTAGAAAACTACATAGACTGCCCAGAGCTGGTTGGAAGGTGTTTTCTAGAAAGGGTATGTGTTTTTTTAAAAAATGTATACTTGCCCGTGCCTTACTTCCTAAAATTACTAGTACTTAAAATAATAACTTCAAATTCGATTGCAGTCCCCAACCGAAATCACAAAGTACCAAGGTTTCCAGCTTGGCTGAGACGATGTGCCCTTTTTGGGTAGGGCTGAAAGAATGTGGTTTTTTCTAAAGCCCACTAGCTAGTTTGAAAAGGAAAAACGATAAAACACCGGCTTTGAGATTTGCCCAAATTGCCAGGCATCTCCGTTCTGATTGTGTTAGATGGAGCTGAGCCCTTCTCATGCTGGCATTTGCTCTGTTTGCTCTTGTCCTGGTCCTGGTTAAGACTTCCTCGCTGACCAGCGGACATGACAAGTCCTCCACGTTTTCTGAGCCTTGTTTTTCTTCTCTTTGAAAGAGTCGATGTCTGCCTCCTTCCAGGGCGGGAAGATCAGCTAAAGTGTGTGTGTGTGTGTGTGTGTGTGTGTGTGTGTGTGGAGGGAAAGGGGGTTGAGCAGAAGCCTTGGGAGCAGGAAAGGCTGTGGGTATGGGGCTTGCTGTCTTCTCCACACGGTCCCACGTGATCCTCTCCTGTTGACCTCCAAACACTGCTAGCTTAGCAATAGGGAAGTGCATCTGACCAACAGCCGTGAAACTAAGCCATTTCCACCAAATGAGCCGGAGGCTGAGACGGTCACAACGAATTGATGTGAAGAGGCCCTTGGAAGGGAAAGGAGGAGCAATGCTGACTCAGCCTGGCTGTAATGCTTCTCGGTACTATCTGAGAAGTGGGGTGGGGCCATCATGCTGTAGGTCAGTGGTTCTCAAAGTGGGTCACCTGGCAGCAGCATTGGAGTCTCCTGGGACCTCGTTATAAATGCGGGTTCTCAGTCCCACCCCGGAACCTCGGTGGGGGCAGCGGTCTGTTTTCACAAGCCTCCCAGCCATACTGATGTGCATGCACGTTTGAGCCCCACTGTGTAGGCTAAGCCCCTTAGAAAGTCTGTGTTAGTCCCGTCTTTATTCTTAGACTGTTACTCCTATGGCAAAGGCAGCTATCTGGAGGGAACCTGTATAAAAGGGGTATCAGGCTTAAGACAGCCCTGAGACGTGAACTCCAGTGGGGGTGTTACCTGACTGTCCCTCAATGAGGGGCGTGGCGTCTGAGATGGAGGGGCGAACCGGGATCCAGGAAGAGGCCAGACTGGCCCCTCTGAGCCGCGCTGTGACACTGTCTGTCCCGGGCCCAGATGGAGGAGTTCCAGATCTATGAGAAGTACTGTCAGAACAAGCCCCGCTCCGAGAGCCTGTGGAGGCAGTGCTCCGACTGTCCGTTCTTCCAGGTACGTTTCAGGACGCTCTCCTTTGCTAGTTGACTCTCAAGCAAAGACTCCTGAACGCTGTCTAAACCCAAGGTGTGGTGGTTGTAGGAATGCCAGAAGAAACTGGACCACAAGCTGAGCCTGGACTCCTACCTGCTGAAGCCAGTCCAGAGGATCACCAAATACCAGCTGCTCCTCAAGGTGAGACAGCGAGCCCCATGCCTGGCTGGGCACCCCCTGCATGGCCACCTCACTGCTGCTTCCCCCTCCCAGCCACGCACCAGGCGGCTGCGGCTGCCTCACCATCTCTGAACATGGTGGTCTCTGGGCCACCTTCCTTCCATCTCTGCAGGGGCCTGGCTCTTCACAGACCTTGTGGAGGGCCTCCTGTGCGCTGGCCATTGTTAGGGCGAGGGCAGGGACAGCACGTGAACAGATGGGCAAACCCCCCACACACAGAGTCTCCACACTGACACTGGGCTGTGCCAGTTGGTTATCTCTGTGGGTCCAGAGGCAGCACCGCAGGCCGGGGGGAACCAGTGAATGAGCGCGAAGCGCATGCGCCTAACCATCAGATGTTTGTTCGGGTGTCAAATTTGAAAGGAAGGAGTAACCAGTTTAGAAGTGGGACACATGAGACGGGGATCTCAGTCTGAGTTTGCTGGGGGCAGAGCCGCACGAGGGTGCTGGCCCTGGGGAATTGCAAGGGGCCTGCACTTGCCAAGTGGCTCAGGGGACATCCCCAATTTGCAGCATCCATCCAGGCTGAGGTGGGCTGGGGTATGGGGGCTTCAGGGAGGTGGAAGGACAGAGCACTGGAGTTTCAGCAGCTTTCAAGGGAGTGGTAGGGGTCAGTGTCCAGATGGGTGTGTGAACATGACTCCTCCCTGCCCCCACCCGCCAGGAAATGTTGAAATACAGCAAGAGCTGCGAGGGCGCTGAGGACCTGCAGGAGGCGCTGAGCTCCATCCTCGGCATCCTCAAGGCTGTGAATGACTCCATGCACCTCATCGCCATCACAGGCTATGATGTAAGGGCCGCTGAGGGTGCCCCTGCCTTCGCCCCCGCCTGCTGGAGGTGCTGTGAGCCTGCTTGGTGGGGGGATCCGCCAGGCAGCGGCTGAGGGCAGCCCACAGCTAGTGCAGAGCTGTGCCCTTGGCTGACCCTTTTATGGGGCACCCGGGTTCTGGTGTGGGCTCAAAACCCAGCCTGACTCAGGGGGCCTGGGGAGGGTCTGCAGGGGGCTCAACAACGTGGCAAGAAAATCAGGACATGTTTACCCCTCAGAGATGCATCTCTGAAAACCTCTTCATTCCTGGTCTTTTCCTGAGGTCAGCATCACTCAGGGAACGGGTACGAATCTGTTTTCTGGGCTGATAATGTGCACTGAGTCAGGGTTAAAGTCACATTTCTACTTTCTCCTCTGTATGCCCATGTCAGACCAACCTACTAATTTGTTTACCTTCCTGTAAGTCTCTTCAGCACTCATTCTTGGTTTCTTTTCATTAATAGACTATTTTTAGAGCAGTTTTAAGTTTACTGCAAAATTGAGAGGAAGGTACAGAGATTTCCCATGGGCCCCCTGTCCCCTACACACAGCCTCCCTCGTTATCAAGGTCCCCAGCAGAGCGGGACATTTGTAATGAGCCAACGTGGACACATCACTGACACCCAGAGCCCATGGTGTGCATCAGGGTTCACCCTTGGTGTTGCTCACTGTGGGTTTGCGCACATGTACAATGACACGTGTCCACCGTGGGCGTTACCTTACAGACCAGTCGCACTGCCGTGCACATCCCCTGTGCTCTGCCTGTTCACCCCTCCCTGCCCCTCCCCCCTAGACGCTCATCTGTTTACCGTCTCCATAGTTCTGCCTTTTTCTGAATGTGACACAGTTGGAATGCAGCCTCCCCAGACGGGCTTCTTGCACTCAGCAGCAGGCATTTAGAGCCCCCTCCCCACTCCCCCCATGTTCGTCCTGGGGTGTGAATGCTCCTCGCGTTGCTCCGCGTTCCAGGGGAACCTGAGCGACCTGGGGAAGCTGCTGATGCAGGGCTCCTTCAGCGTCTGGACGGACCACAAGAAGGGCCACGCCAAGGTGAAGGACCTGGCCAGGTTCAAGCCCATGCAGCGACACCTGTTCCTGCACGAGAAGGCCGTGCTCTTCTGCAAGAAGCGGGAGGAGAACGGGGAAGGGTACGAGAAGGCCCCGTCCTACAGCTACAAGCAGTCCTTAAACGTGAGTAAGGCCTGTTTCCAGCGGCCGCAGCCTTCCTGGCACTGGCCCTCAAGGGAAGGATCAGGGGCCCGTTCCAGGTCGTAACTGAGCCTCGGTCATGACGTCCACCTTCTGGCACGTGTCTCTTATCTCTGGATGTGGGCGTGCGGGATCTCTGGCATCCGTAGCCCCCATCTCAAAACTAACAGCTGTCTCCCTGTTTTGTGCTCTCAGATGACAGCGGTTGGCATCACAGAGAACGTGAAAGGGGATGTGAAGAAGTTTGAGATCTGGTACAACGCCAGGGAGGAAGTTTACATCATACAGGTAGGACCCGTCTTTCTCTCTCTGGCCCGGCATTCGGGACTCCTGGAGTCTCAGTAGGATTGCCACTGAAAGGCTTCCAGGGAGAGCTGGTGTCTAGACTCTTCCGTGATGTTTTAGTTCCTAGAGGCCAGGAGCACCACTATTCATCTGGGGGCGCTGCCTGGGCCGTCTTTACCCTGAGCTGAGCCCAGGCACAGTACAGGGGCACACTGCAGGTTAGGGTGTCAGAGGTGTCCTTCCAGAAAAAGGAGCTGAGGCTGCCGTAGCCCCAGCACATGTGTGCCTGGATGTGCAGGGAGCACAGCCAGCCTTGCCACACTTACTCGCAGGACTGGGATCTCCTGGCGGGAAGTGTGTTCTGAGTCCTTACCTGTCCTCACCTCGCTGGGGAGAGCAGGAGGTGGGCGAGGTTGTGCATGCATTGGTGAGCCCACACCAGAACCCGGGTGCCCCATAAAAGGGTCAGCCAGCACGGGATGTGCCCTCCTACTTGCCTTCCAAATTCTGACCCCACCCACCCGGCACTTGATGGCTTGGGCCCAGGGCCACATGGCAACCCTGTATCACACTGGGCTTAGTTGTCTACAACGCAAGCACCCGCACCAGTGCAGCCAGACCCAAGGGCCCCAGAGAGCTAAGGCGAGGGTGTGGGTCACCGCTCTGGCTTTCCACAGCTGCCCACCTGGCACTGCCCCCAGGCCGCCCACTGTGCTGAGGCAGGATAGAGCCCTGCCACGGTTCATGCTCCTCGTAGCCTCCCTCCCCCTGGAAGTTCAGAATATACTTGTGAGATTTCAGACTCCAGCTTCCCTTGTCACCTGGAACAGTGTCAGAGCCATTTCCCAGACTCTTTCGGCTGCAGGGTTTCCCCACTGAGTCAGCCTTCAGAGGTTGTGCAAGCGTATCGGCTGGCTTTCCGTCCCCCGGCTGGTGTGTCCATGCCCTGGGCCTTGTCGGATCATGCCCTGGACTGGGATGAAGTCCCAAAGCAAGCGGCCGTGCCACCGTTCCCTCCCTTCTCCTTCCTCACGTACAAGGCTCTCGTTATCTAAGAGCGTTCTCAGAAGTTTCGAGAATAAAAGACCCAAGTGTGTGTGTTTGGGGAGCGGCAGTCCTTACCTCCTGGCATTTCTTTGGGGGGCACAGGCACCGACTCCTGAGATTAAAGCAGCGTGGGTGAATGAGATCCGCAAGGTGCTGACCAGCCAGCTGCAGGCTTGTCGAGGTAAGAATGTCTCCCACCATTCCTTTCTCCCAGCTTTACAGAGGTTCCAAGCAATCGCAGTACCTGAGATCTCCTAGTGTTTAGAAGTAAAGGTGCCGGGGTCAAGTTCCCCAGCCATGCGTGGGCGGTTTGTTTGTTCTCTCCCCGCAGAGGCCAGCCAGCACCGGGCGCTGGAGCAGTCCCAGAGCCTGCCTCTGCCAGCATCGTCCAACACGAGGTGAGGGACACCGTCGCATGGGAAGAGTCACAAGTGGGCATGTGCACAGGCCACAGACCTGCCTTGACCCTTGTCACCTGACCCTGTTGGTTAGGGGGTTCCTTTGCGTTTGCCCAGTGCCCCCCTGGAGTCACAGGCTGGTGGGCTAGTCCCAGGGGGTCAGCTGCAAAGCTGTGTGTCTCTGGCCCCGCTCCCAGCCAAGGCCGGGCCCTGACAGCCCTCTCATCACTTTCTGTCCGTGGTTATGTCACAGGGCGGTCAGCTATTCCATGACATGGCTATTCCAGGTCGCAGTTAATCGCCAGCATTTTCCAGACAGTGGCCCCCAGACAGGGACCCATCCAGGGCTGGAGGCTCAGAGCCACCACTCGCCGACGTGGGCACATTTCGGACACCAGCCTTCACACCGGCTTTGTCCCACCCTTCCTGCAAGCCCTTATGTTTCCTTTGACATTTTATTCATCCTCTTATTTTTTAACATATTGTTCCTGTTTCTTATATAAGCCACCTCTAAGCATGTGTGGGACAGGAGATGGTCTAAGTGAATAATCCACAGAACAACGGTTTTAAAAGAAAAAGACACCCCCCCCCCCCCAAAAAAGACAAAACCGCCTTCTGCTCAATGGTTAGGAAGGAGGTTTTGTCCCCTTTGCGTTCCGTTTGGGCTTAATCTCGAAACGCATGGTCCCTCTGCAGTGGTAGGACACGTGCCTTAAAGCCTGGATTGGAATTCAGGGATGTCTGGACACCTCCAGTCTCCAGGGAGAGTTTTGAAAAACTAACCAGGCAACTGACTATTTCTTTTCCAATGTCTCTGACGCCCTTAGTCCTTCGAAAGGGAATGCAAGAAACGTCAAAAAGTTGGAAGAAAGAAAAACTGACCCCCTAAGCCTGGAAGGATATGTGAGCTCAACAACATTGCCAAAGCCCCCCGAAAAGGGCAAAGGTGGGTGTCTGCGGCGCCCCAGCCTGGGCGTACCGGGAGCTGCAACACAGGTGTCCACTAGTGGGCGTGTCAGGGAGGCACGGCCACCTGCGGGGCCCGAGAAGCATTTGTAAGGAGCTCAGGGGTCCCCGCCCACCCCGCACAGAGCACTGGAACCTCCCAGAGGAACCCCTCTTCCTCACGGTCAGTGCGCGCCCCAGTCCGGCAAACCCAGCTCCAGAGGTGAGCCCCGGCCTGGCCCGACACGCGCCCTCCCCAGGGCCCCCTGGGCGGTGGACACGCTCTGCACTCTCCCTCTCTCTTCCTTTGTAGATGACACAGTCACTAGCTCTACCTCAGAAAGCTCTGCGCTTTCCAAGAAGCGCTTTACTCTGCAGGGCTTTGCTAACCTCAAAGGTCAGAAAGGTAAAAGGCACCCTCTGAAAACCGCTTCCTGGCATGTCCCTTGCCAAGGTGGCATGCCTCTCATCCATCTGTGTGGTGACCATTCATGAGGACGCTCTCGGGAAGGACATCTGCCTGCCTCATCCCAAGCCCAGCCACTCGGGAGCACTTTCCCGCCGAGTCCCTTTTCCGCGGATACTGGTGTGTCCGGCCCATGCAGCCCAGTGCCCTCTGGGGGGGCCTTTTCTTTGAAAAGGTGGACGTGAACTTTTCCAAGGAGGGCTTGCTCACCGACGACCTGTCATTTGCTTTTCTGGCCCAACCCCTCCCACAGCACCCTTCCCCTTTCTTGCTTCTTCTGTCGGTCCCTGTGGCATTCGCCTTTCTGGCTGCAGTGACTGTCTATGCCAGAATGCCCAAGTGCTACCATCGGCTGCCTTCATGGGGCCTTGGCTAGTGCCCAGGCCAGGTCAAGGGTCCCTTGAAGGAGACCTCTAAAAGCTCGACCACCTCTGAGGGCTCCTTGACGGTGAACTCTATGGGAGGGGGATACACCAAGATGGCTCATGAGGCAAGCCCCAAAGTTCCAGTGGGCCCTTACAGGACTCCCCAGTGGACACTAAAAGCCAGTGTTGTCTCAGTTTCTTTTCATTGGTCCAGACGCTGGTCTAAAAAATTAGAGGGTCCCCCCCCCAATTTATAAAATACTTTTAAGTTGGCCTCAAACTTAAAACAAAACAAAAAAGACAAATCCTGGCACTTTGCCAGAATAGAAAGTATAATCATAGCCCAGAAAATGTACCTAGCACTCAGAACATAAACCTGGACATGGCCCTGTAAAAGGATGATAGCGATGGCTAGAGTCAACTGCTCACCATCTCATCTCTCATTTTCCCTCGGGCTCTCCCTGCAACCGTGGGATCCCTCAGCCGGCGTGGTTTTGTACCCAGGAAGCCACTTTTTGAATCAGTGAAAATTAGGCCATTCGCTGTTCGTGTCTCATCCCAGCATGGAGTCAGTGTCTCTCATGACCTCCTCGGTGCTCTGCATGCAATTCCTCACTCTCTCTCTTCTCTCTGTTATATTTTTGCCTCTTCCTCCTTCTGCAGCTTCTCCTACCAGTCCTGACAAAAAAGCTAAGCGACATGAAGTTAAGAGCGATCCAACGCCTTTTGGGTTACGAGGTAGAGTGGCTCAACCTTCTGGACATAGCCTGCCATCCGTTTTCCCGTCCGGTTAGGGACGCTGTCTGTCTTGCCATTGCACATCATCTGGAATGCAAGACGAGATAGGTCCCTACGAGCCAGAAGCAAACTGTTTTGTTCAAAAGCATGATGCTCTGGCCAGTGATGCTGTGATGATGTCATGCTTCTGGGTTGAACTCCTCACACTAGGCCTGCCCAGAACCGGCAGACTACTGACACCTGGCTGGCGTTTGGGCTGGGTTGGGCTTCATTACTCAGTGGCTTTATAGGCTGCAAGGCACCCCAGTCCACAGGCCCCTGCAGCACCAGCCACCCGCTACCTTACCAGTTTATCCCAGTGCTTCGTGGTGGAAACACAGAACACAGAAGCTATGGGATCCCATTAGACCTCTCATTTCACGGGGAGATGGCCAATCCTACCGACAGAGGGGGTCAAGCTCTGTGGTGGAAATGGGGCCTTCTCCCTTTTCACCCCTCATACTCCAAGGGTAAAGGCCCCCACCCCTGCCACCCAGGGAAACCCAGAGTCCCCTGGCCCAGGTTGAGGGTTTCAGGTTTTCAAAGAGAATTTCACTTTGTGAATCTTCCTGAGTTTTGCAAACAATTGTGAAGGTTCCCGAGGGGAGTAGGCGGAGCTAGAATACTTACTGCCGGAGACCACCCGGAGGCCACCCAAGGCCCACTCTGGCCTCCAACCACACTCTGCACCCTGAGGACCCAGGCTGCAGCCCTCCTACTGCCCCCGGACATGACAGCCCAGGGGCCAGGCCCCTCTCCCACTGCCTTGGGGTGGGGGGGGCGGTGCACCCAGCTTGCCCCAGGAGCTCGGAGAAGAGTCCTTTCCCATTGACAGTCTCCTGGAAGGGGCTGTTTTCCTCCCTTACACATTTTCTGCTTAAGACCAGGAGACACCGGAGGCTTCCCCGCTGTGGTCTCAGGTTGTGTAGACGCTGGCGTGAGCGTGGGGCAGGAGTGAGTGCGGGCTTGAGCACAGCCCAGTGCAGCTCAAGTGCTGCTTTTACTGCTTTTTAGCCAGATGTTGTCACCTCTGCAAGCTCGTCTCCTCATCTGTAAAATGAAGACGAGGCCACCGTGCAGGGTCACAGTAGATGTGTGGGAGTCCTGAGCACGGCACCTGGGGCTCAGCAGCCAGTGCTCCCCTCCTCTTCCTCACCATTGACCACCTCAGTCCACAGCAGGTGACGATAAACCCGATGAGCTCGGGCGCTCCCTGCTGGCCCTCTTGCAAATGCTTAAGCGCTCACTTCCTGAAACGCTTCCCCGGCCATTGTTTCCCTCACTGTCAACACCTAGGACTGTTTGACAGGAAATAGGTGTGACCGTACTCATGGGCACCATTTTCTTGTGTCACACTTGGGGCCTCGGGCATAAGTGGGGTCTCATACTTTCTGGCAACTCCCTTGTCACACTGTTTGAAGGCAGGGACGTTACTGAGCCTGTTCAAGAGGTTCCCCCAGAGGCTCCCGGGCAGAGAGGGGAGTGACCACAGCCTGGATGCTGCTCTGTGCCTAGAAAACCTTGTATCTGCAGGCGCCAGGGGGCTGAGTTGTTCATAAGACAAACACAACCAGGCTGCTCTCTAAAGCGAAGGTTGACCTGAGGTCGGCTGGCCAGGCGGCACTGCCTCCTCTGCCCATAGGGCAGTCTTCATCTCCCTGTCCTCACTGTCCTCAGACTTCTGCTCCTGTTTTGCCAGAAACCCCACCATATCTTTCGGGAGTGGGCAGGAGGGGAGAAGATGTTTGCAGCCAGGCCACCTGGCACTGTGACTCTCTCAGTGTGCCCAGCCCAGTGCTCTCCTTAGCTTCCCACACTGTGACAACTCCAGACATGCCCCCAGCAGGCAGGTCGCGTGGTTGGTAGCCAGAAACTCACCAGCCCCAATTCCTGCACAGACACAAGCCTGGTAGTGACATGAGCAGGGCCGTGCTCAGCACACCTCCCTTCGCCCCAGCACCCGGCCTCAGGTAGGCAGAGCTCAGACGCTCTCCTGGCCTGCTGTGGAGGGGCCTTTCAGAGGAGCTCAGGGCTGCTACCATCTGCTGGTTTCTTTGGCTCTGAGGACACCGCAGATACATGCTCTCTTCCTGGGATTCACTGTTCTGTGGCCGATGGGGAACTCTGGGTCCCAGATCCCTTTGCTAGGAAAGCAGAGACGGTTTTCTGTTGCCTCTTTAACACAAGGTTTTCATTGCCAAGCTTAAACGTTCTCAGCCTTGGGAACCGGTCCATTAGACAGCTTGCCTCTTCGCAGCCCTGACTTCATAAAGGGGAGCGTGCATTTTGCATTTGTCTGGCTGTGGTTTGGTCACACCCAGCGCCCTCTCTTAGGGAAAAGCCACCGTACAGGTAACTTGGAACTGGGTGTACTTAAGCCCAGATCTGACTAGCAGTCTGCTTATTTCCTGGGTCCGCTCGCTTCCTGTCAAAATGCTATTTAATGCCATGCAATGGCTGTGATCAAACACCAGGGGGTGTGGCTTCCGCTTGGTGCTTCACTGCTGGCACTTACCCCATTTATTCAGAATCGAGAATTTATCACCTCTAGTCTCCCCAGAACTTACTTGCATCCCCCCCACACACACACACACGGGACATACAGTTGCTTCTCTTTGGGGATCCATGGCAGTAGAGGTGCTAAAGAAGGAACGAACATATATCATTTATAAAACTCCTCGTCTTCTGGCCCGTGGAGGTGGTGGAGCTCGTGCGGGCTGGCTCTGCAGCCTGAAGGCCTGGGTTGGGATCCTGGCTTTTCCTCCATGGCCTGCAGAGCTCAGACACCTGATAGCGTCAATCCCATGAGGATCACAGCCCTCTTCCCTCACACATCGGGGGCTAGGAGTGTGTCTGAAACAGGGCGCTGTCAGGAACCTCCGCCGTTTGTGTGGGGAGCTCTCCTGGCCCACCTGGGTATTGAGTGGTACAGAGGTTCATTGGAAACACCTTCCCTTCCATGTGTTTGCTCCAACCCAGATGGGTGGCAGCCGTCTAGCTAGTGGTCTTCCAGGGTCCCTGTGCTCCCCTGGGACTGGGCCCAGGGGGCAGGAGGCCAAGTGGGGAGTGCTCCGCCTCCTCTGGGAAGCCACAGGGCCTGCTGGGTAAGAGCTCATTCTCTCCCCTGATTGGCCTGGCCGTGAAGCAGGTGCTCTGGACCTCGCCTCCCGGCACCATTTGTACAGTTGAGCAAGCGAGCATGGCAGGCATCTGGGGAGTCGGCAGCGTGCCCTGCAGCCTGGGAAGGGGGCACGCTCCACACGGGCGGCGCATTTCGGAGGTTGCAGGGATTTCTGTAGGTCAGATTCAGACAGGCTTGTCGTTGCGGGCGATCCTCACTGCAGCCTGTTCCTCCCTCAGGTTGGAGCAGAACATCTCACCCGTTGGAGGCCCCTGAGGACAACGACGGCTGGTCGAGTGCGGAGGAGCCAATTAATTCCTCAGATGCGGAGGAAGAAGGCGGAGTGGGCCCCAGGAAGCTGGTAATCGCCCCCTCACCCCCGGGTGGTCAGCCTGGTGCTGCTGGTCCCTGGGCGCCCCAGAAGCGCGGTGGCCGGCAGCTCCCACGGCCACTGGGAGGGATGTTTAGTGCCAGGGCTCCCTGTTGCTGGTAGCCTCTGTGGCTAGGGTTCAGCACCTGGAGCAGAAGCAGAGGGTTTTGCGTGCCTCCCTCCGCAGGTTCCCGGGAAGTACACCGTGGTGGTGGACGACGAGAAGGGAAGCCCCAACACGCTGGCCGTGAGGAGCGGAGACGTGGTGGAGGTGGTCCAGGAGGGCGAGGAGGGCCTTTGGTAAGGTGCCCACCGTGCGCCCCCACCCCCGACCCCCCCTCCCCCCGTGCCACGCTGGGCATACAGGCTGGAGCCACTGACCGGCCCACGCCCCGCGCAGGTATGTCAGGAACCTGACCTCCAGCAAGGAGGGCTGGGTGCCGGCCAGCAGCCTGTCCGTGCTCCTCGGCAAGTCCAGCTCGGCGCAGTGCTTGAGCAGCCCAGGTAAGACCCCCCGTTCCACGCTGACTGTGCCCTGAGCCCACCGGGTGTCACCACCTGGAGCCTGTGACCAAGGAAGAGGGGCCGGAGTGTGCAAGGACGGAGCCGAAGCCCTTCTCGCCTGGTTTTCCCGCAGAGTCCAGCGCAGGGTCCGCTCTGCTGAGCAACTCCTCCAGCTGCAGCGAGAGCTGCGGCGCCCCCCTCTCTGACCTGCAGGGGTAGCACCCGCCGGGCCCCCGGTGCAGGAGGCCAGCCTGCCGACCCCTAAGTTTTCCTTTGCTTGGGCTTGGGCTTGCCTAGTTTGGTGAGGGGACGGTGCTCTAAGACGCCCTGGACAAGGAGGACCCTGACAAGACCCGATGGAGGAGCTGCCGCTGCCCACAGAACCTCGTGGTGCAGGACGTGGGGACATGCAGAGCAAAGGCTCAGGAAGAGTCTGCCCTCCAGCCTCACGCCAGGATCCCCTCCCAGGGCACAGGCCCCGGCTCCCAGGGGAGGACCAGAACACCAAGCTTCCAGGGAAAATCGGAAAGTCTGGGGGTGCTGCAGGCCAACAGACCACCTGTGAAGAAGGGCTCCGAGGAGGAGCCGGTCCCCACCGCTCTGCTTCGGTTTCTGACATTTCTGGTCCGGTGCTTTCGCAGGGATGTGCATCCTATGGGGCTGCTTCCAAAAGCCGTCACTGATTCACTGACCCAACAGCTTGAAGAGAGAGGGGGTGGGGGGGACTCTTTTGTCTTTTACACATTTTTTTTAAAGCAGGGACGAATCCCACGGCCATTTTTCATGGTACTTCGGCCTCTGATCTTTACCAAGAATCACTGTGTTTACATGAAATGACAATTTGATACCGCATTTGATATAAAACTATTTTTTTGTTACTGGGGTTTACATGGCAGCACGTTGTACATGCCGCAGAATGGCTCGGGGGACTCTCTCGTGGAAATTGACGGCAGCCCCGAAGCCCACCTGGTGGCAGGTGGATGAAAATATGTCCCTTGATAAAATCAGGCAGCATTTCTCACACGAAAGCAGTTAGAAACCAAGGAAGTGTCTTCACCTGTGTAGTTAATTTTCGAAAGGACATTTAAACTATAATTTAAAATACTAACCTTCTTTTCTATAAAAAAAAAAAAGTGGGGACTCTTGATTTTTTTTTTTTAACAAGCGTCACTGAATTAGGATTTTTAAATTGTTTTTAAAGAATACATAAAGATGCATTTTCTGCAGGGTATCATCTGAACCAATGATGTCATATGTAGCTTAGTGCAAACCTGAGCTCGACTCGCCTCTGCCTCTTCCAACCTCCTCCACCTGCACACGGAGTAAAATCGCCCTGCGTGTTCTGTATAAAATCACCCGGAGTATAGAAATGTAAAGGTGCAGAGTTTATTTTATTCCAATCAAAGCAGAACTGGAAAGGAAACTCTTCTGTTTTACCCTTTTTTGTGTGTTTCAGAAACACATTCTGTTCTTTGGAAACACTCTCTGTATTGGCTGGGGCAGATATTTTTATATGTGTGTATATATGTTGATGCGTGTACATATGTATCCAGTGTAAGGGATGTATTTATAGCCTCCATGCTGCTGGAAATTGTCACTTTACAGCCTTCTCTGAGCCCGGGCCCTGCTGAGCGAGGCCGACAGGCTTCCCCCCACCACCATGGGCAAGGCCTCATCGCCAGCCAGGCCTTGGAGTGTGGTAATAAACCAGTAAATGTGCAAGACCTGGCAGCTTTTCTTCTGGTGTATAAATTATTTGGAAAAAAAAATGATGTGTCTCATAATTTAATTAATATATTGATTGTTCAGACACCGTTCCTGCCATCTCAGCCCGGGATTGCCCACCATCTTTTGTGATCGCTTCCTCATAAAGGCACTTTAAAACCTCATGTCTTCGTCACTGTTTTCTGTGTTTTTTTCTGCTGATGTAAATGAAATTTGAAAATCCGAGTTCTTTATTATATGGATGGAGTTTGAATAAATATCAGCAACTCTTGCTGTCTGCCTTCATCTGTAAAGGCGCAGAATCCCTCAGGTCTGCGTGCCCAGCACAGCAGTGCTCTGTTTTGCGCATCTACTCACAGGTTGGCAAGCACGTGTTCAAGCAGAAATGGGGCAGGCAGTGAGCGTGTTTCAAACACTTTACGTTGTCAGAAAAGTGGTGAAGATGGAATAACAATAAGTTTATTATGTATGTCAACAATATAAAGGTAACAAAAGAAATGTAAAACTACCATCCCAAAACAAGAATACATTTGATAACTTTTAAACCAGGAAGGTAGAGAAGAAAGAAGGGTCGTTGATCCAGTAGAAAAGTGGGGTACAGAAAGGGAAAATCATGATGAGCTGGAGCACAAAAGATGTAACAGACAAACTATAACCAAAAGGAAGCGGGATAGCAATGCTGATAACACATGAAATGCAATTTAGGACTTGGTTAAGCATATAACAATTATGCTCAAAATATAGAGAGCAAAGATTAGCAGTCAAGGGTGAAAATGTTATCTCTCACAGGTATTAATACCCATTTGTCCCCTAAAAGTATAAAAATATGTATTATTTTCCAACACACATAAAATACACACACAATTTTAAAAAACAATGAAAAGACAATTTTAAAGATTAGCAAAGAAATGTCATTGGAAATTCTGATATCTGCAGGACTACAGAATTATGCATATGAGCACTCAGGAGTGCAGCTAAAGGATAGCTTAGAGTGGCATTGATATCCCAGCTGCATTTAATGACAAAATTAATGAGTATACCATTTAAAGAAGCTAAAAGTAAGACCAATATAACTCAAAGGAAGTATAAAGGAGGAAATAGTACAATTCAGAGAAGAAAATAATAAAAATCAAAACAAATTGATAAAATAAAAACCTTGTTCCTTGAAAAATAATAAAATACAGCAATTGATAGAAAAAAAACCTGAAAAACTTCACAACAAATAAAGGCTTTAAAATGAGAGAACCATTATGAACAACTTCTGCCAATACATTTGAAAGCAAAATAGGAATTTTTTAAAGAAAACAAATTGTTAAAATTAATTAGGAAGAAATAAAATACTTGGTCTGATTAATAACAAAGAAATTGACTTGCAGTTTAAAAAAATTACTCCAGATCCCAGGCTCAGATGGTTTTATGGGTTTAGCCATCTCTTTAAGAAGAAGAATCCAAAGAAAGTCAAGAACAGAAATGTCTCCAGAAAGGGCTGTGGTTAGGAGGAGCAGTCTAACGCTAAAGTATCTTTTCCTCCATCCTCCCTCCTCCAAAAATAAATTCCTAAACAATTAAACAATTATTAAAAACTAGAGGCCTGGTGCACAAAAGTCATGCACAGGGCGGGGGGCGGGGGGGGGGGCTGTCCCTCAGCCCAGCCTGTACCCTCTCCAATCTGGGAACCCTCGAGGGATGTCCAACTGCTGGTGGGATCGGGCCTAAACGGGCAGTTGGACGTCCCTCTCACAATCCAGGACTGCTGGCTCCCAACTGCTCGCCTGCCTGCCTGCCTGATCACCCCCTAACCACTGCCCTGCCAGCCTGATCAATACCTAACCACTGCCCTGCCAGCCTGATCAATGCCTAACTGCCCTCCCCTGCAGGCCTGGTCCCTCCCAACTGCACTTCCCTGCCAGCCTGGTTGCCCCCAACTGCCCTCCCTTTCAGGCCTGGTCCCTCCCAACTGCCCTCCCCTGCCAGCCATCTTGTGGTGGCCATCTTGTGTTCACATGGGAGTGGCCATCTTGTGTGTTGGAGTGATGGTTAATTTGCATATTACTCTTTTATTAGATAGGATTCCAGAAGTGCCTGACTGGTGTGACTCAGTGGTTTAGCGTCAACCCATGAACCAGGATGTCAGGGTTCAATTCCTGGTCAGGGCACATGCCTGGGTTGCGGATTCCATCTCCAATGGTGGTGAGGGATGGGTAGGGAGGGGGGAGGAGGCAGCCAATTTGTAGCCAATGATTCTCTCTCATCACTGATGTTTCTATCCCTCTCACCCTCTCCCTTCCTCTTTGAAATCAATAAAAACATGTTTTTAAAAATTCCATAGGTGATCAATAAAACAGCTCCTCTAAGGACTGATCTTCCTGTTGGTGGGTAGGGCTGAGACCGGCCGGAAATAAGCAGCACTGGTGTCTCCAGTCTCCACCCATTCACAGAAAGGATATGATTTCCACAGAGGCAGCCCGGACAGGGAGTTGCCCTAGCTGTGCCCTGGGACGAGATGGAAAGAGAGGGACAAGACCTGGATGCCGGGGACAGAAGGGTGCCATCTGTCGCTAACACCGAGTTGGGGGCCCAGCTAGGGGCAGATGCCCCTTTCCCTGGGCTTCTCCACCGGACGCTCTAGCTCCCCTAAGAAACCACGCCTCCGAGAGGAGGACAGCCCCATGCGTCTCCTCGGTGGCTCCCTTACAAACATGAACATTCACACTCAACACATGCTCCCCTTTGACTAGTTTGATCGCTGTGGGCTGTGGCTTTTCACTGCAGTTTAACTCTGTTTTCCCAGTTGCCATGATAGATCTATGGGCTTCAAAATCCTAACCTGCATTGGAGATGCCTGTGCCAGATGCATATCCTAACACCTCCATTTCGAAGAACGAACCTCTGCTTCAAAGACTCAGCCATGCTACCTGGGCCTGGATTCCTGGACCGGTTGTCCTGGGCTCAGGCCCGGTCCTTCCGCTCCTGATCCCCCCTCCAGCGGCCTTTGGCACCGAGGGCTTGGGAAGCTAGGCCTCCCTCCCCCCTCCCCCTCCCTCGGGGTAATTTGAGAACTTTGCTCACCTCCCCCACCAGAATGTCAACAGACAGGGAAGGACACCGTGGACCTCATGGACCTCGCCATGTCTGCCCAGCCTGGTGGGCTGGTCCTCCTCTGCTTTCTGCTGGGTCTGCAGGGGTCTCTGGCTGCAGGTATGGTGGGTGCTGGAGAGGGTGGGTGGAGGTTTCCTTAGGGGCCCTGTGAGGGCAGCCCAGCTGTTGGCAGCCAAGCCTCCCAAACCTCTCCCTCACTCCTGTTTACAGGGACATTCCTGCTCACAGGAGCATTTGCTGGCTCGAGTGTGATCTGCCCTCCTTCCAAACAGCAAACAGCCTAGGCCAGTGGTCGGCAAACTGCGGCTCGCGAGCCACATGCGGCTCTTCGGCCCCTTGAGTGTGGCTCTTCCACAAAATACCACGTGTGGGTGCGCACGTACAGTGCGATTGAAACTTCGTGGCCCATGCACAGAAGTCGGTATTTTGTGGAAGAGCCACACTCAAGGGGCCAAAGAGCCGCATGTGGCTCGCGAGCCGCAGTTTGCCAACCACTGGTAGGCTCTCACTGGCTGTTGGCGGAGAGAATGCTGTTGATGGCACAGGCTTTGGCAGAATTATTTTTCAAAGATTTTTAGGAACCCGTGGCGCGTTCCTGGTCCCCGGCGGCACAGCTCCAGTCGTGCAGCTAGACAAGAGCACGTAATCTGGGGGTGGGGGGTGCTTCCCTCTTGCTCTGCCTTCCTGGGCTTTCAGTTGGCAAGCGCCAGGGACGGCGTGGGGATGCTGGGCTGCGCTGCTCCTCCACTGTGGCTGTGGCTGTGGCCACCCTCCCTCCCCGCAAGGGTGCTGAGAGGCCTGAGAGGGAGACGGGGGGGGGGGGGGGGGGGACACACTTTATGAGCCGTCGCGTTATGACTTCACAGTACTGAGCGGTGGTCCTGGTGGAGACAAGGCGTCTGCACTGTCCTCTAAAATCTGGTCCATGTTGCTCTTCAAATCACCAGTCAAATCTCACAGTGGGAAACTAGCCGGGGATCCCAGTACTGGTCGCCTGCCCCGTGACTGCAGGTGCCCAAAGGAGACCGGGTCCTGCTCCAGCAAAAGTCGGTGCTGCCTTGTCCCTTCTGAGCTCGGGAAAACAGTGGCAGGTGGTGGGTAGCTTTCATCTCCCTTGTTCTAGTCTGTCTTTTCCAAATTCTCTGCAGTAGTCGTGTGTTCCTTTGTCAGACTTGGCTCCGGGTCTCTGAGAGCTTTTTGGGGCACAGTTGCTCCCCTCCATGGGGACAATTCAGCCCTGGTTGAATCATCCCAGGAGTCTCCATTCTTTGATTTTCCCTCAAATTCTTCCAAACCTGGTAGATTCCCTAGGAATACAGACAGGTGGAACTCTGCTGTTAAAGAGATGTGGTCTCCCTCAGCCCGGTGGCCCGGGAGCGGGCACTTCCCCTCCTCCCCCTGTTCCCACACGCTATAACCCTCTCCAAAGCGGGTCTCGGTTCATCTCTCCTCTGGGACTCTTAGTGGAAGGTGAGGGATTGTCCTTCAAGTGTGTGATCCTGAAGGGAGAGAGAGCTGGTGGTGGCAAAGCAGAGATGAGCAAAGGGTTTCGATGAGTTAGCTGAGAGAGAACTGACCACATTGGGATGTCACCCAAGCTCCAGAGGAGCTGGAAGGACAGGTCCAGCGTGCAGCAAACAGGACCAGTGGGCTTTCCACGGAGACAAGAGACGCCCAGCCCCTCTTCACCTGCCACCCGCCCATGTGGCCCCGTAGGACCTTCCTCCCCCAGAGGATCCGCCAGCGCATTCATGCAGCAGCTCTTGGTGAAATGCTCTAGGTGCCAGGACACAGCAGATGCAAATTTTTATTAGAGACGTTACACGTGTGGATCGTATACATTTTGGAACAGAATAGCTGCGGATCCCCAAGGTTAATTTATGTACATTCTTTCAATAAATGACATTTGCTCATATGTAAATTTTTCCTTGCAAACATTATACAGTAGGTATTGTTTTATTACCTTCTTTTTCACATAATACCACATCTTCTTAAGCATTCTGCTTCCTGGCCGCATAGGATGCCATCATCTGGTTGTTTCAGATGATTACTAGCAATAGCTCTCCTGTGGCTAGGTTTTTGTGCATGCCTCTGAGTATAGGATAAATTCCTAGACGTGGGGACCAAGTCAGAAGGCATCTGTGTGTTAAATTATAATTTAATGAACATATTGCCTCATCCTTGTATATAAAATTTGTCACCAGCCAGCCATGAAAAAGCGCTCCTGTCTAACATTCAGCCAGGCCTGGACACAGGAATCCTTTGACTCCTGTTACTGAGGGGACGAGACCAGTGTGGATGTTTCTGGGCCATCTTGGCATGGCTGGTTGTAAACGTTTTGTGGAACTCCCGTTTTTCAGTCGTCATCACCCAGGAGGAAGCCCAAAGCGTCCTGCACAGGCAAAGGCGTGCCAACTCGTTCCTGGAGGAGCTGAGGCCGGGCTCCCTGGAGAGAGAGTGCAGGGAGGAGCAGTGTTCCTTTGAGGAGGCCCGGGAGATCTTCAGGAACACAGAGAGGCTGGTGAGTTCCCCTCTAGGGGGCGCCCTCTGCACCACCAGATAGCTACGTGGGCCCTGTACTGAGTCTTCAGGCAGGGAGCTCTGTGATAGCAGAGGTCGCTCCCATGTCTTGGAGGGCAACTCTCTTCAGTCCGTGGCTGTGAGTGCGACATGCCCAGGGGAACACACAGGCAGCTCCGGCACGCACAGCCCCTCCGAGTCTGGGTCACTTTTCCTCCCAAGAAGGACCTCACTTTCCTCCGTCAGAGCTCCTGCAATGCTCCATACCTCCCTGCTATGTCCAGGGACATCCTCCTCTCTGCCACACCATGCATCCTCAATGTTGCATCTGAAAATATGGTTTGAACAGCACACCTGCCGTGTGTCCCTTGCCTGTCCAGTCCCCCAGAGGTGGCCCTGCTGCACAGCGATGCTGCTGACAGAGCAGATGTCTGAGACAGTGGCCTAGGCGAGCCTCTCCTGCCACGCCGCCCGTTGGCACCTCTTCAGAGAAACTTGTGTGAGGACACACCCAGGGCACCACTGCTTTCCTCACCTGCCCTTGGTCCATAGGATGGAGTGCTCTTCACTTCTGTTTCCATTTTCTAAACGAGTGTATTTAAAATCTATCACATCCCTCTGAAACACTTCAGTGGGCGTGAGGGTCAGGTTATGATGAGATAAGACCACACCTCACACGCACAGGACATGCCTTATGCTCACAGGACACACACCTCACCTGACAATCACAGGATGCTTCCCCTCGTACTCAGAGGCATACATTTCACACTCACAGTGCACCGCACACCCAACAGGAAGCCAGGCTATTTGAGACAGAGGCTAACATGACCCTTTCTGTGCAAGTTGGAAATTGTCATACTTTATGGCTGTGTACCAGTTCGTTTTTCAAAGCAGTTTCAACAGTGTTCGTCTTGTTTTATTCTCATAGCCACCCTGAGAGTTTAAGTTCAGTTGATCAAAAGATTCCTAAGGATATCAATGTTATTGATGGGCCCTTGGCAGTTCCTAGAACGCCTTTACACCCATTACCTGCCTTCTCCCAGGTCAGCCCCTGTGTGTGGATCTTCAGAGGAGGAAATGGAGGCTCAGAGTGCATATGTGTCTTGTCCCAGGTTCACAACTCGGACATGGCAGAGCTGGGGCTAGTTGGGGCTGAAACTCGGGTATTTTGACATGGAGAAGGAAATGTGTAACCTCTGGTGACCTTAATGGTCTAGGGTGGGGTAGAACCTTCCCCCTCAGATGAGCCCACCTCAACTCCAGAGGAGAGCCTGGCTTCCAGAGCTCATGGCAAAGGGCCCCAGGCAGAAGCCCCCGCCCACCCCTGCCCACCCCAGTTCATCAGCTCCTTGCACGGATTCCATAAATGTCTGCTTCTGGAGAACATATGTCTCATGTGGCTTCCTCTTTGTTCCCTCAGACGCAGTTCTGGATTTCTTACAACGGTGAGTAGGTAAATGGCCCATTGGTGCCCCACCTTCAAGCTCTTCTCAACATACTAACACGGACTCACTACACAGATGGGGACCAGTGTGCCTCAAATCCATGCCAGAATGGAGGCTCCTGTGAGGATCAACTCCAGTCCTACATCTGCTTCTGCCCTGAAGACTTTGAGGGCCGGAACTGTGAGACAAGTGAGAAGTCCCATATCTTGCAGATAGGGTCCTGGGGTGGGGAGGCTGATGGGCATGGCCTGGCCCTCCGCCCTGGTGGGAAGTTGATCTAGGTGACTCTGAAGGCTTCTGTCAACCAGAGAACCTTGGATTTGGGGTTCTCTGGTGCCAATTCTCAAATTTGATGGCCCCCTGTTCCTTTCTGGGAAACATAAAACCTTTGGGCTCCCAGCACTGGGAAATTCTGATCCATCTGGAAAGGGCTCAGGTGAGAATCACTACATCTCTGCCCAGCTGCCATATATCCTGCCAACCAAGACAGGTGGGTAAACCTGACCTTCCCTACTTGCTGTTACGAAGGTATGAGATTTTTTTCCCCACCTTCCATATATTCAAGTATTGCAAAGTTCAGTGGCTTCCCAGACCATTCCCAAGTTCACTAATCTGCTGGAAGGACCCAGAGAACTCACTGAAAACTGATATATTCACAGTTACAGTTTATTATAGCAAAAATATGCAGACTAAAATCCACAAAGGGACCAGGTGTAAACTTCCAGTTGTCCTCTCCCAGGCAATTATATGGACAGTCTTTCACCTCTGAGGCTGATGGGTGACAAGACGTATGGGGCATCACCAACTCAGGAAGCCTCAGTGTCCAGAGATTTTACTGAGCTCAGTCACATAGGCACGGCTGACCTCTGTCTCCAGCCCCTCCCGAGGCTGAGCTGAGATCCTGTGGCCCAAAGCCCCATGTGAATGATATTCATGTGTGACCATCCCATGTGAGTCAAGGGGCCCAGGGCAAGAACACTCTTTTCAGGCAGATTAAAGGAAGTGTCCAATTTAATCAGGGTGGAGAGATCACCTTGGAGGGACTGAGGTCAAAGGCCAGGCTTCTTTTTGGGGTGTGAACATTGTGATCCTGAAGGAGCTCTTCTGGGCCACAGCCAACTTCTGCTCTAAGCAGAACAGAGGCCAGACGGAGTGAAGGAAGAGGCTTCCTGCCAGTTAAATGGGGCCAGAGAGCCTCAGTGTCTGCCTGGCCTTTGATGCCCAGCAGCCCTGGTGGGAATTCACTTCCAGGACCCACTTTCCCAGTGGGGGGTCCTGCATTTACACAGCAAGACAACTGTTTCCCACAGCAGCGTGCTGTCCTTCAGAGTCAAGTCAACGGTCCTCTTTTCTGCCTCTTGGGACCAGTGGTCCCTGGGCATCAGGGCCTGGCTGTAGAGCAGTCTCATTTCTCTGACCTTGTACTGGCAGGTCTCTGACTGAGTTTGGCTCTTGTACTGTCCTCAGGTGACTCTCACTTCTCCCGGGCCCACCAGCTGCTGGGAGGGGCAGTAGTGTGGAGACCACCACATGCTGGTTCTGTGTCCCCACTGGTTAGGCTGCTCAGACATGGGGGAGCACCCGGACACCAGGCCCCACCTTTCTGGGCCAATCTGCAGCGTTGGGTAGTGCCAGGCTCAGTCTCTGTAGTTGGCAGCTGAGCTCCACCTTCGTTACCCACGGCGGGGGGGGGCCACCAGGGCTGGCTTTCCCTGACCAGCAGAGGCCCCTCGCGGGCTGTCTCCTTCTGCATTCAGACAAGAACAGCCTGCTGATCTGTGAGAATGACAATGGGGGCTGTGACCAGTACTGCAGCAACCATGTGGAGGCCAAGCGCTCCTGCCGGTGCCACGAGGGGTACACACTCCAGGCTGACGAGGTGTCCTGCGCACCCACAGGTAACAGGCCCTCGGGGATCTGCTCCAAGGGCTGTGTGCTGTTTCACTTTCAGATGGGAAGGGGTGGCATACCATTCACTGAGCACCTACTACCTGCTGACCACTGCGGAGGCAGGGATGAGGATGAGGGTGGGGGTGGCTCCCCTGACCCAAGGGCAGACCAACGCAACAGGGGGCGGGACAGAACCCTGGGAGCAGCTCCCTAAATCGGCTTTGGACCCCCTGCCCACCTCAGATGGGTCCACAGCAGCAGAACAAAGCTCCCCCTGCCCCCTGCCAGTCCCCTCTGGCAGGAATCTACGCTGCCACACCCAACTGTGACTAGTGACTACACAGCACGTTTCTAGATTCCAAATTCTTCTTAAAGGAAAGCACTTTTAGGAAAATGGACAATGTCTTCAAACCAACCTCACACTAATGGGACTGCAATTCCAAAGGCTGGGGCACCCCAAGCCCTGTGTCTCTTCAGAAGTCAGTGTCCCCAGCATGGTCAAAGCAGCCTGAAATTCAGCTGCCACCTCTAAACACTTTCTTTCCTGGCCCAAGGACTTCATTGGAGCAGACCGAAAACTAAGGGTGAGGTCAAAATAGCAGCCCAGTTGTTGGAGAGGCTGGGTGGACTTAAGACAGAATATCATTCATCTTTTAGGAACTTCAAGCAGCACTCATCTTTCCCCCCCCCCCAAAAAAAAAATTAGCAGAACCCAGTTTCAAGAAGTAGGGCCCTCTATTCCTGCAAAACCAGCCCCTGGCCCTTCTCACCCAGCAGCTCCCACAAGGGCCTCCCTGCACCCAGAGGCTTCCCACAGCCCCAGGAGGAGCCCGAGGCGGAGCCACTGCCTCAGGTCTCAGAGCCCTCTTCTCACGAGCGCGTCATCCCTCATAAACCCCCACATCTTGCTGACTTTTGTTTTATACAGTTGAGTATCCATGTGGAAAAATACCTGTCCTGGAAAAAAGAAATGACAGCCAACCCCATGGCCGAATTGTGGGTGGCAAGGTGTGTCCCAAAGGGGAGTGTCCCTGGCAGGTAAGGCTTCAGGGCCCCAGGGTCACTGAAGGGAAAGTGGGCAGGTCAGCCTCAGGGCCTCACCCCAGGCCCCGAGTCACTCTGCGCATGGCAGTGCTTCAGTGGGCTCCCTCTCATCCCAAGTCCTGTGTTGACAACAGCCTCGGTTCATCTCAGATGTCAGTGCTCCCGGCAGCACCTCTGCCAGCTGACGCCTCACAGGGCTTCATCACGGGCTGCTAGCCTCACTCCCCTTTTACAGATGAGGAAACTGAGGCCCTCCAACTCATAAATGGCAAAGGCAGGATTTGAACCCAGCTCTCTCACCTTCCAAGCTGCACCTACTGTCTGCCTCTGGAAGCTGAGATTTTCTTTTTGGTATGCCAGATATTGTGTTTTTTTAATTTTATTTTATATTAGAGGCCTGGTGCATGACATTCATACATGGGGGGGGAGGGTCGGGGGGTCAGGCGCAGTCCCTCAGCCCAGCCTGCAGGGGATGTCCACCTGCCGACTTAGACCTGCTCCCCATGAAGCTGGCAGGTGGACATCCCCCAAGGGTTCCTTAGCGCTGCCGCTTCTGGCTGAGTGGTGCTCCCCCTGTGGGAGCACACTGACCACCAGGGGCAGCTCCTGTTTTGAGCGTCTGCCCCCTGGTGGTCAGTGCGCATCGTACCGACCAGTTGTTCCGCTGTTCGGTCTCTTTGCATATTAGCCTTTTATTATATAGGATATTTTTAATTATCATCCCTCAACCCCCTCCTCTTTGGCAACCATCAGCTTTTTCTCTGTACCTATGGGTTTGTTTCTGTTGTATCTATTTGTTTTGTTTTCTTAGACTTCACATACATGAGATCATACAGTACGATTTCTTATCTGTAACAAAGTCCTCCCGCAGGCCTGGAGGCTACCCACCCCCTCACCCCCCACCCCCCCACATGTGGTCAGGTCTGTGGGCCGTGGCCCCTCCAGGGCCTCTCTTCACAAGGCTGCCTATGAGCCTGGTCCCAGTTGGAAATGCAGTCTCAGGCCCAAAGGCCTCCTGGGCCAGCACCTGCATTTCACGAGAGCCCAGGGATATGTGTTCACTCAAGTGTGAGAAGAGCTGTCACTCTAGACCTGCAAGCTCAGGTCTGAGCCCGAATCAGTGGCTCCTCTTCATCCTTTCATTCTGGGACCCCCGTGTTAAACAGCCAAGAATTTTTGGAAATAAAAGTAAATGAATGAGAACCTTGTAAAGGGAATTGGAGAATCACCAGTCATTCTGGTGAAGGGGGTTGACTTCGGGCTCAGGGAAGCTCCAGTCCTCTCGTTTCCCAGCAATCTGGCCCTTCCAGACCAGCCTCAGAAGTTGCACCCACCTGGCCGCCCCGGGTCCATCCCACCTCCCACAGCAGTTGGGGCCCTGGTGGGGCCTCCGCTCCTGGGCTTTGCAGAACCCTGGTGTTGGCGTTCAGAGGAACATCTGCGTTAGGCACATCCAAACAGGACTGAAGTGCTCACCAGGGCCCCCGTAATTGTGTGGCAAAGCCTCTCGAAGATGGAGGCAGAGCTGGCGGGTATGGGTCTCTGTGAATTCACAGTGGGGAGCTCCCAGGGGGGCTTGCTGGGGTGACTGCAGCAGGCACTGCTTCCCAGCACGCGCTCCCTGTGCCGAACCCCACAAGACCTGGCTTCTCAATATCATTCAACCCCCCACAATCCCAACCGAGAGGCAGGTGCAACTCTCACCCGGTGCAGGTGAGGAACCTGAGGCCCAGTAAGAGCAGCGCCTTGCCCCCGGCAGAGCTGGGAGTTGGGCCTGGGAGACCCAGATCCATTTGATGACCACCACCCCCAGACAGTCTCTTGTAGCTGCAGCCGCAGATTCACGGTCGGCCAGGGCAGCGCTAGATGCTCAGGGGTCTGCAACCGGAGGGACCCCACCCTGAGCGCAAAGCTCGAAGGTAGCTCTTCTCATCTGTTGTGGGACCATCTGACTGTGGCTTTTCTCTGAGGGGCCCGATACTTTGGAGGAGACAGGCACCTCCCCAGCACCCTTTGTCCTGCCGTCCACAAGTCGGGACATTAAGCTTCAGACTGACGGACCCATTTCCAGTCTCTTTCCTCCACGGCTGATCCGGCTTCACCACACTTCTCAGTAACACGGTGGCTGTAGAACACCAGACCAGGGCCCTTCACAGGCGGATCCGCCTCACCCTCAGCCAGGCCTCCCTGGCCTTGCAATTCCTCACTGTCCGCAGGCCCGGCCAGACTTTGACTCCTTTCCCACCCATCGTGGGAGGATCCTGTAGGGAAAACGTCTCCACCCAGGATTCATTCAAGGACACCCTCAGCACCCTCAGTGCTTTTAGGAAGAAAAAGAGGACAGAAGACATGTATTGAGCACCTACTGTGTGCCTACAGCTGTGCCTGGTGCGTCACTCTGTTGCATCCTTGAGCCCTCACCTGCTCTAGGAGCCAGTGCTTGGCCTGATCTTTGCCAGTCAGCTTTCAGGTCAAGCCTGGATGACAGTACAGGGAGGCCCACAGAGGGGTCCAGCACCAGCATCCCCATGCCAGGGCGGGGTCTGTGAGTTCTCTCTCCCCTCAGCTGGATGGGGGAGCAGCCTGCTGGAGAGAAGCTAGAACAGCATTGCCCAGGAAGGGCTCTGGCGGGCCTCCCAGGGTTTCAGAAACACTGCTATACAGACAAACGCTCCAATAAATGCAGCCCATCCCGGGGGGATGCAGGGAAAGTTGAGTCTCCAGGAAGAGGATCCCAAGGACAATAGGTGACCTTCCACCGTCTGTGGTGCCCTCGGCAGGCTGCACTGATCCTGAATGGGGAGCTGCAGTGCGGGGGCACCCTGATCAATACCACCTGGGTGGTCTCCGCCGCCCACTGTTTCGACGGAATCAAGAGCATGGAGAACCTGACGGTGGTAGTGGGTAGGTTTTGTTTTTACCTCCTGATGAGCGGCCGGTTCTAAGATTCAGGGCATCAATCCTCCAACTTTCACAACCAGATGAACTTCTCCAAAAAGAGGAGTGGGTAGCATCTGCACAAACCCCGAGGCCCACAAGGAGTCACTGTGGCCACCATCCCCCTCAGCCTTTTTTCCACCCCAAATAAAGACATGGGGTGCGGGGGGGGGGGTGATGCAGTACCCACCCCGTTTGCTTGAGCCAAGAGCCCTGAGGGTGATGCAGCCACCCAGGGCTCCAGGGGTCAACATGGGCGGCGGGGGGGGGGGGGGGGGGGGCTCTGCTTGGTGGAATTATGGGATAATGAGACCCCTGCAGGGAGGGCCAGGCCCTGCCTGGAGTGGGGGAATCAGGCAGTCCTCACCACCTGCCCACAGCTGCCTGGCCCAGCACCCCAGATTCCATATTCACCCCCAATTCATGTTCTGCATGGAGCCCAAGGGGGCCGCCCAGACCAGCTTGGGGTTGGACGCAGGGCCCCTCCTGCCCCAAAGGGTCCTTCCCTCGGGCTGCAGGGGGAGGGGTACAGGGGTGCTGGTCTCCCCACAGGTGAGCACGACCTGAGCGAGAAGGACGGCGATGAGCAGGAACGACGAGTCGCTCAGATCATTGTCCCCGACAAGTATGTCAGACGCAAGACGAACCACGACATCGCCCTGCTCCGCCTGAGCAGGCCTGTGGCCCTCACGGACTATGCGGTGCCCCTCTGCCTGCCTGAGAAGGCCTTCTCCGAGAGGACGCTGGCCTTCATCCGCTTCTCCACCGTGAGCGGCTGGGGCCGGCTCCTGGAAAAGGGCGCCACGGCCCTGGAGCTCATGGCCATTGACGTGCCCCGGCTGATGACCCAGGACTGCCTGGAGCAGTCCAAGAAGGAGGCGGGCTCCCCAACGCTCACGGAGAACATGTTCTGTGCTGGCTACCGAGATGGGAGCAAGGACGCCTGCAAGGGGGACAGCGGGGGCCCCCACGCCACCAAGTTCCAGGGCACGTGGTATCTGACGGGCGTCGTCAGCTGGGGTCTGGGCTGTGCAGCCGAAGGCCACTTCGGGGTGTACACCAGGGTCTCCCAGTACATCGAGTGGCTCCACAGGCTCATGAGCGCAGAAACCCACTCAGAAGGCTTCCTCCGAGCCCCGCTTCCCTAGCCCCGAGGGGCCGGCTCCGAGGGGCCTGCTCCTGGGACCTAAAGCTGCTGTTGCTTGGGTTGTCCTGGCTTCCATCCTGTAAATGCTTCTGCCCTTATTGGGGTGGGGAGGCGGGGAGGGCGGAGAGAAACAGAGAGACTGAGAGAGACGAAGAAGAAAAGAGAGAGAGAAGGAGAGATAGAGAGAGACTGAGAGGTGAGGAGAGAGGAAGGAAGGGGAGAGATTCTAAGGAGACGGGGAGAGAGACTCAGAGATTCCCAGAGACAGACCGAGAGAATAGAGAGATGAGAGACGCAGGGCCGATGATGAGGGAAACAGGAAGCTCGGCCGGCCGTGGTGGACGGGGCGCCGTGACCTGCACTCACCGGCGCATCTCTGCGCCGTCTCCCTGCGGACCGGCAGAGGGGTGCGTGGTTCACTCAGTGACAAGTGCTACTTTCTCTGTCTTTTAACTCTCATAGTTTTCTCCCTTATGCAAGTATTTCTTCTTTGTTTCAAATAAATTGGAAGCATCATCCGTTCGTTTTGTGGCTATCCTCCGGACCTGTCCTGCACATGCATCTTTTCCTCTAACACGGGCTACATAAAAGGCTCCACCCTGTTTGCTGCCCGTTCTCCCCACGAGCAGCAAGCCGCTGAATCTCCTCTGCACTCTTTCTGGCAGCCTGCCATTCACCGATTGTCTATAGTCCTTTCATGGAGACCCTGGTGTGTATCGTCAAGCTGTGGGTAACATCACAGAGATGAATCTTTTAGGTGGAGGCTGGGTTTTTAAACCGCCTCTCTGATGGATTTTGGAGGCTGTAGTTGCCAAAATCCTATACAGCGGGTGTTCTCTTCCTACCAAGGCCCAATGGCAGTCCTCAAAGACCGTCCCTGCCGACACCTGCCTGAGAACCACCGGGGACGCGCCACAAAGTGCACATTCCCACGTTTTGCCCAGATCAGTGGGATTTGAGGGGGGTAGGACCTGCTGAGTTACATTTTTCTCAAGTCCCTCAGGTGATTATGGACACACTACACCTAGGGCCACACAGGTCACGAGTGGGGAAGAATAAGACAAACATCCAAGTTCAAGTGGGCCCCCCTTGAACTTGACAAAGGTGGGTGGAATGAGCCCAGCGGGTGCACCGCTCCCTCAAGGCACGACTGGAGGACAGCGACTGGCCTGTCCCATGCCTGGAGCACTAGTACTTAAGTGAGTGAGCGTGCCAGGACTTGCTCTGCTGAACAGTCAAGCCATATGTAGTTTTCAGCAAGCCACAGCGAAGGCTGAGTCCAAGCCATCTGCTTTTGTAAATAAAGTTTTATTGGGACATACCCATTCCTTTAAGGATCATCATGGCTGCTTAAAACTACAGCGCTGAGTAGTTGGGACGGAGACCGTCGTCTGACCAGAGACCATGTGACCCGCAGTGCACTTTAAGAGACCTGGCATAGGCCAGACCTCCTGGAGTCGGGCTGGCTCCGCCTGTAACTCTTGGCCAAGCCACCGCTTATCCTCCTGTGCCTTGTTTCCGCATCTCTGAAATGGGGGCCCCCTCCTGCTTGTCATGAGGATGACACCAGTGCACAGGGAATGAGGCACCTGGGAGAGCTCGATTATGTCATCCTGGACCAGAAAGCTGATTTGCAAACATCCAGATATCCCCAGCTCAGCTGTCCAGGCAACAGGGACTTAGGGGAAATTCTGCAACCAAAATGCAAGAGACCTCCAGAGGCCCTCAGCCCAGCGCATGTCTTGTATCTTCCTGGAAATGGAAGCTCTCTGGATCCTCTTCCTGAGAAGAAAAGGAGGGGGAGGGGAGGTGGAAATGGTCAGGCCAGGAGCCCCCCGACCCACAAGAGGTTAAACGGGCTCCTGGCAGTTCACTGGCTCTGCCTCAGTTTCCCCAGTCATCCATGCCTCCCTCTCACAGAGGTGCTGGAAGCATGGGCGCCAAGCGACATCAGGACAACCCCTGAAGGCTAACACTTGACGTGCAGATAAACTAACCGTTATGGATCAGCTCCCTCTTTTTTTGAGTGGCGCTTAAAGCATTTCCTGCCCACCAGGCGCCGGGGACAAGAGGACTCCCACAGATCCAGCCTCCGCCACAGCTGCATTTATCCAGAAACAGCATCGCAGCACAAGTTGTCCAGGTGAGACAGGCCCAAGGCGCCAGCTGCAGGTTGTCCCTGAGGACCAGGCTCTGCATGGAACAGTGACCACCCCACAAACGACCAGGCTGGCCTCAGCATACAGAGCAGGCACATTTCAGGCCTGAACTGATTGACCCCATCTGTTGGTGTTTATTGAGCATCTTCTGGGTGCCAGACACCCTTACGAGGTGCTGGAGACAGAGCAACGAACAAGCCAGATGATAGGACTTATATATATCCAAGTGCCCATGGGCAGCGGGTCATGGGTCACCATGTGGGAAGTGTTGTGGGTGGGAGCACTGTGGAATAGAGTGCAGTCCTTTTCTGTCTCTGTCGCCTTGCTGGTCACTTCCCAGGCCTTCCCCTTCAGAGCCTGGAGTCTGGCTGCAGAGATAGACCCTGGTCAGCCCAGGAGCTCAGGCTGTGCCCCCACACTTGGTGCCCCGGAGAGGTTTCTGCGCTGGAAATGAAGCCTGTACCTGGTGTGCACCCGCTACCTAACACACACCTCCCTCCCCAGCCTGGCTGCCAAGTTGGCGGCTGCTTCTGCTGACCTGAGGTGATTCGTGCTTCCCTGACACCGGGCATTTGTTGCAAAGAGACACAGCCTTGATGAGAGCCAAGAAATGAGACTCCGAGACTCCGTATTCCCTGGAGACAGTGCCTTCCAGACTTCCTTGGCCCCAAATGAGGGGAGTGAAGAGTGGGAGCCTCAGGGAGGGGCTGGATGATGAAGCGGCCGCTGATCCTGATGCTCAGGCACCATGCTACCCTCCGAGCTCTCCCGGGGGGGGGGGGGGGGGCTGTTCTGAGCTGCGCAGAAGTGAGAAATGAGCTACACTGCCAGTTCTCTGACTCAGAGCTCTGTCTCCCAACCTAGCCCCCAGCAGAGTGTGTGAGGCCAAGGAGCTCTCCTGGCACAGCCCTCTTGACCTTGAGCCAACTTGTCCTGTGGTCGGTCAACAGATCACTCAGGGTTCCAGCAGAGCAGTCCCCACCAGGCACACCAGGCAGGGGCTATCCTCCCAGAAGTCTG